>NC_142018.1:22709166-23020000 GCF_049901735.1 Notechis scutatus
CCTTTCACCAACGCCAACCGGGGGGCTTCCCTGCAAGGCCACTGGGGCAGCCTGGGGGGGCAGGATCAGGTGGCCCCCAAGCACACAACCCTCAGGGCCCTCCCCAGAGAGCTTGGCCCCCAGGGCCCTGGCCCCCCCCCAGCCGAACGTACCTTCTTGTAGCTGTTGAGGCAGGCGGAGTTGCAGAAACGCTTCTGCTGCCCCTCATGGAAAAGGTACTCCAGGGGGACCCCCTTGTACAGGTAGAGGCCGCAGCTGTCGCAGCAGTTGGTCTTCAGCCCTTTGGTGGCCCGGAACTTAGTGAAGCAGGCGTCGCTGCAGATGCGGTGCACCACGCTGCCATTGCTCACTTCATGCTGGATCTGAAGGGGAAGCAGAGCGGTCGCAGGCTGGCCACAGCCCCCCCCACCCCCCAGCGCCAGGGAGGGGAGTTCAGGAGGCAGGGAGGCGTCCGTGGCCTTCCCAGCAAGAAAGGCCTTGCTCACCTCTCCAGTCTTGTAGCACACACTGCACCGGACAGAGTCCGAGGTTTCGGCTGCCTGCGTGGCCGGTTGCTGCTGCTGCTGCTGCTGCTGCTGCTGCTGCGCTTCGTAGAGCGAGAGGCAGACGGAGGTGCAGAACTCGAAGAAAGAGTTGTCGGAGCCGATCTGGGCCACCACCGACTCCTTGGTGTTCCAGATCTCCCTGAAGGGAGGAAGAGCAGCGTCAGGCTGGGGGCAGAGCGGGGCCCCCTCCCCCCACGGGACACAGCAGGCCAGCAGCAGGAGACTCTCCCACAGTCCGGGGGGGGGAGCAGGGGGGCCAGGGAGCAGTCCCGGCGGAAGTGGGGCAGGGCCTACTTCTTGCAGAAGGTGCAGCTCTTCCTGCTGAGGGGCCGCTTGGAGAAGGTGGTGAGGCAGGAGCTGGAGCAGAAGAGCTGCGGGAGCCCCTTGCGCTGGTAGGCCGTCTGGCCCTTCTGCAGCGGCGTGCGGCAGTTGGCGCAGGTCATCTTGGTGACGGTGGAGCGGGGCGCCCGCGGGGCCACCTGGCTGCGCAGAGACAGGCGGGTGGGGCGGCGGGTGCGGAAGGGGACAAAGTCCTCGTCGTTGGGGTCGTCCACCATGGCATCCGAGTCCTCGTCAGAGACAGGGACTGCGAGGCGGGAGGGAGGGAGGGAGGGGTTTAGCGGGTTTGTTTCTCTTTTGCACGTTTCCCTTTTGTATCGCTCTGACTTGAGTCTTTCGCTTGTTCTCCTGCCTGTCTCAGCAACGGACGGGCCGGCCCTCCGCACCTTCCAAGGAGGCATTGAACGGGCGGGAGAGAGAGGAGGCCTGGACCCAAACTCTGCCCTAGCCCCACTTTGGCATCCCTTGCCGGAAGAAAGCCTAGGCCAGCGGAGAACCTGCCCCTGGCCGGCGGGGCCAGCCCTTCTTTCTCACCCAAAACTTCTCTGGGCCGGGCAGCCCAGCCTCCCCGGAAGGCTGGCAGCCTGCTCTGATCCCGAGTGACCCGCTGCACCATTGGGGAGCCCCCCCCCCCCCCCATTCGGGTGGACTTACTGCTCTCTGAAGAGTTGACCGTTTCTGGCCGAGACACCTCTGCCCTCCTGGCTCGCTCGCTCCTCTTCTGTTCCTGGAAGACACCCGGGAGTCACCACTGCAGCCACTGGCGGGGGGAGCCTCCCCAAGGAAGGCGACCCTCCAGCCCAAGCCAGCCTGTCCACAGGCTCTGAGCTGGGAAGGGGGAAATGCAGGCCTGGGCCTTCCAAACACAGCCAAGGCCCGAAGGAAGAGATGGGTGCCCAGCTGGCCTCCCCCAGCCCTCGCCTTACCCTCTCAACCCTTTCAACGGGGGCCTCGGCTCCCTTGGCAGCGGCAGCTTCCCCTGCAAGAGAAGAAGACGAGAGAGACCCAATGGCCACCTGTGTTCCCCACGGAGGACCCCACCGAGGAGACCCCACAGCCATGGTGGGGAAACCACCCCTGGGGAGGGCGATGTGGGGCAATGGAGGGAGGCCCAGAGGCCACTGGACTTCCTGGTTTTTCCTTGGGGACGACGCTTCACTTCTCACCCGAGAACGGATGAGGAGCCCCGGCTGCCTCGAAGAAGCACCTTCAGGTCCCCCCACGGCCTGGACGACCGGGAGACAAAGGAGGGAGCTTTAGAAGGGGCCCAGTCTTCAGAGGAGGGACTGGGAGGATCTGCACGTGGAGGAAGATCTACCCAGCCAGGAGTCGCACCACAAGGCAGCAGGGAAAGAAGCCGCAGGGGCCCTGGGAGAAGGCTGACCCACCTGCAAGGGAGGGCGGGGGTCCCGTCTCTCGCGCTTTTGCGGCTTCGCTGACGCCACTTTCGTTCTGGGCTGCACTCAGAGACCCCTCGGCCACTTCCAGAGGAGGCAGTGGGGGCGGCCCGGGCTCAGGAAGGCTGTTCGGCGGGGGCTCTCTGTCCTGCCCTGCGGGGGCCAAAGTGTCCTCCTTTTGCTCCAGGGAGTTCTTCTTGGGGGATTTCAACCGGGGCTTCTTGGCCAGCCGTGGGCTTGTTGGGGCTGCCGGATGAGGGGCGGCTTCTTGGGAAGGCGGCCCGCTCCTCACCTCAACCAGCTCCGGGTCCTCCTTGGCGGAGCTGTTTGGAGCCCAGCCTGTGTGCTTGGCGTGGCTCTCCTCCTCCTCCTTGCCTGCTTGGGACCCCCCTTCCTCCTGCAAAGCTTCGGGGCCCAAGGGTTCAGTTGCCGGCACAGGGGGGGCTTCGGTGCCATTCTCTGGGTCCACAGAGCCACGTGCCTTGAACAAGCCGTCGGGGGCCCCAGACTTGTCCAGCACCTCCTGGTCCCCCCCTTTGCTCAGGCTGTCCAGAAGGTCCGGCTTCTCCAGGATCTCCAAAGTGCTGGGCTTACTCGGGGCCAAACTCTTTGACTTGCTTAGGGTGGACAGGTCCCTCGCTTTCCCCAGGCCAAACTCCAAGCTCACGTCAGACGTCGCTTGCTTAGGCACCTCCCACTCCATCTCTTGGGACTGGACAGTCGCTGCTTGTGGGATGGAGGCTGTTTGGGAGGCCAGCGGATCCTCTCCGAACTCCAGGGCCGCAGGGAGATCCCCAATCAGGGGCTTATTGTGCAGAGACCGGGGCCCCAAAGAGGCGGGGAATTCTCTGGAATCCATTCAGAGACACCCAAGACCTGAGAATCGGGAAAGGAAAGAGGTCAGTCCTTCTTCGCTGACCCACCTGCAAATCAGTAAAAAGATCCCCCCCAGAAACCTATTTCACATAGGACCCCCCCCCTTAACTGATTCTGAACCCCAACTGATCTGAAAAAGCCCAATCAAAATGATCCCTTGTGAAGCAACTGATCCATGACGAATACAGCCCCATGCTGGCCCGTGCAGAGCATTAACTTCGGGAAAAGCAAAACTGGGACCAACCCGGAGTGTCAGTTGGAAAAAAATTAAAAATACTTTGTGTCCGTAGAACACGCTTAATTGAAGTATTGTATTAGCCCATTTTCTCAGGCTCACAATGCCCTGAACTGCAAACCCACCAGAATGAAAACTAATGTTAAGGCCAACCAAGTTTAATGCGTTTCACAAACGCAGCCATTGGATCTTGGTTTAGGATACTGTATGAATAAGCGATAGAATTAGGCCCACTTCTATCAGTAGCCTGGCATTAAGTATACCTTTCAAAATAATATAGCGCTCACACAATGAACACATAGCAGGCTCTGTTACTGAACGCTCGGGCAGTGCAAAACCAGCCCAGGACCTGCCTGATGACCTTCTGCCCCAACCAATGCAGAAAAGAGCACCCATGCTACCTTCACACCCTGGACCAAGTGGAGAATTTCCGCCCTGGGCAGCTGTGCCACGTTTCACACAACAGGCACAGGGGTCTGATGACTTAGCGGTGTGTGTGAATGGGCCATAGACCATCAGCATAGCTACGTTTTAGTCTGAAAGATCTTCATGGGCCCACAGCCACCCAACCGAGCCTCTGCCCTCCTTCGCTTTTAAATGGAAACCTGAGGTTTGGTGCCTGGACCGGTCACTTTTTAACAGCTAAATGCATTTACAGCAGTCTTTTTCTACACCCTGCTGTAAGCGGAGCTAAAAGGAGGCACACAAGTCAACGCTAGCACCTCAGACCACCCAGCTCTTGTGGTAGTAGCACTCAAAAGAGGCAAAAAGTTTCTTGGGATAAGCACAGGCGTGTTTAGCAAGCCACACAACTACGCAAAGGGAGATTTTGCTTGCTGGTCTCCGGCGGAGGGTGCCAGCCCTAAGCAGCCACAGGGCAGCTTAGAGGGCTACGACAACTGTCTGGCCACAATTCCTTCATCTGCAATGTGAGAGGGAACCTGCCTACAGGGCCAGCCTGGGCAGAGTTAGAGGTAGGTGGCTTCCAGGGCTGAAGGTGCAGCAAACACTTTCCTTTCTCCGGTAATGAAATCTAGCAGGTTCTGTCCTTCACTGGCCAATGGTTTTCCTCAGGTGATGTAATACCGCCTGAGAGGGTGCCAGACCCTGAAAAGTGCCCGTCGGAACCTGCTGCAGCCCACTCGCTGTTGGGCAAGGCAGAGCCACCCACTCAGGCCTGGGGATGCAAGGGTCCTTCTTGCCGATGCTCTGCAGCAGGACCTTGGTGGGGTGGGTTGTCCTTAGCCTTCCATAGCACCCACCCTAGCCTGGAGTGGGAAAAATTGGTTTGCGGTGCTTCTGCCCCCTCCTAAGCGGGCAGTTCCAATTGAGCTTGTTAGGGGAGAGAGTTTGCCCTCGGGCAACCCAACTGTGGGGTCCACAACCATTCAGAGATGTCACGGGTGGCCTTGGGGTCAGGCACCATCAATATGCTGATCCTACCCAGCTTCACGTTTTCATCTCTATCCGGGTGAAATAGGAGACGTCGTGGGATTTTTACGAGGGTCTGAAAGGGGCAGATGGAATCTCAGCAATATGGCATTACTGTCAGTCTCTGATCTTCCGTGGAGGCTCATTTCTCCTGAAGGGGCAGGTGTACAATCTGGAGAGTTCTCCTGGACGTGCGGTTCCAAGGAGAACAGCAGAGAGAGGCTGTGGACAGGACAGCCTTTGCCCAACTGCAGCTGGCCCACCAGTTACACCTTCCCTTGACCAGGTGGTGCTGAGGACTCCTTGGTTTGGAGTGGTTGGTACTCCTGCCCTTCTGTCTTAGGCTATTGCAACCTGCTTTATGTGGGGCTGCCCTTGAAGGTAACTTGGAAGCGGCAGCTGCTCATTCACTGACTGCCCCAGGCAGCTCCACCTCTATTTTAAGGGAGCTCTGCTGGTTGTCCAGGCTTCCGTCTTAAGGTAAGGCCCCGGTGGTTCCTTTTAAAGCCCCTTATGGCCTCCAGGACCGTCTTCTCCCAACAGAAACTGCCTGCGGCCTGTGGACTGAGAGTTGGATGCTGCGGCTTCCCCTTCTCCAGGAGAGATCAAGACGCCCGAGAGGTCCAGCAACAGCCCCCTCCAAGGACAGGCTGCCTCCCACCCTTTGGGGTCTTCCAGCAGCCCTGATTGCAAAGACCCGTTTGCAGAAGACAGGAGGTTTTCTTGTCCGCTGCCCAGTTTGACAGGCAGCCACACTTTTTCTATCGAGAATACCGGCCCGCACCCCTCCCCCCTTTGCGGGTCTCCCCAGTTCAGATCGCCGAGCCTTCCTCCATTCAGGAGCGGAGGGAGCCCCAAAGCCCAGCAGCCCCCCTGCAGCCCAGCTCGGGACCCCCCCCTCCCCGGGCGGGCCTCCTGCCAGGGCCCGGCCTCCCCGCCCCCAGGGGCCCCAAATCTTCCCGCCGCAGCCCCGTTTCCCCTCCGAGCCCGGCCAGCCTGAAGGCTCCGCTTGAAGGCCCCCTCAACAGGCTTCTCGAAGAGCGACCCCCGGAGGGATCCCGCTTTGGGGAGGCGGAGCGCGGCCCCCGCCGACCTCCGTTGTGCCAAGTCACGGGCTGCTGAATCCGGGCTGGTCAAAGAAGCCGCGTGGGGAACGCCAGACCTCCCGGGGAAGCACCTGCGGGAGATCCCGCCGCTCCGGGCCTCCGCCATGCCCGCCCGATTGCTCCGCGGCTCAGCCTCGCCGGAGTCCTGGCGGGGAGCGAGACCCAAATGGCGGGCGGGACTCTCAGCAGATCCGCCTCGCCGTCGCGGACCCCCTGCAGGGTAGGCCGGCCGGAGCCGCCACCCCGTCCAAGCAGGCCCCCGGCGCCCCTGCAGTTCCGGGCTAGTCCCGCCCCGCAGCGCCGCCGGCCGGGGGGCAGGGCAGGGCCCCTCCCCTCCCGCCCGTACCGGCAGGGCCCCTCCCCGCGCGCCCCTCCCCGGGCCTTGGCCCCGCCCCTCTCGCGCCCCACCCCTCCCCTCACGAGGTCATCGCCCCCGCCCCGCGCGGCGGCCGCCCTCACCTGCCGCTCCCCGACTCCGCCACAGCGCTCGCCCCGCCGCGCCCGTCCCCGCCACAGGCGCTGCCGGAGCCCCCGAGGAGCGTGCGGAGGCGGCGGCCCCTTTAAATGGAGGCGCGCTCGGAGCTCTCCGCGCGCCGCAGCCCGAGCGAGGGGAGGTCGGGGAGGCCACCCATTGGTCGGGACCCAGCCAGCGCTGCGCCCCGATTGGCTGCCGGCTCCCGGGCCCTGCGTGCCGATTGGCTGCACTCTCACCGAAGCTCGCGAGACTGGCCGCAGCAGGTTGGTGGCTCTCAAAACCCGGCGCGGAGCTTCCCACTCGTTCGGATCGAGCGGGCAAGGCGGAAAACCCGGAGCGGCAGAGCGCGGGGCGGAGTCAGGGGAAAGGCGAGTGGGGGGCTGAAGGGGGTCGAGGAGGGGCTCCGTCCTCCCGCCGTTCCTGCGCCCCCTTCAGAACTGCCCCCAAATCCGGGGGGCCGCGGGGAGAGCCGGCGCTGCGTCCAGGCCCACCCGCACCCCCTGCAGGCGGCGCCCTCACCTCCTCCCTCCGGCCAGGGGCTCCCTCGGCGTTCGCGGCGGGGCGGCGAGGCAGTGAGGAGTGCGCGGCCAGGGTGGGGCGGTCGCGGGCCAGCGGGGACCGCCCCGGGACGGACGAGGGGCGCCTGGAGACCCCCGCCCCCTCCTCGCGCCGCCCCCTCCGCCCTCCGCAAGGCGAGGCGTCCCCGCCAAGCGGCAGCCCCCTCGCAGAACCTGCCCTGCCCCCCAGGCCCCCTCCCCACTTCCGCAATTGCCCCAAAGGGAGAGCCGACCCGTTCGGCCTGGGGCCGGAGGCCCCTCTTCCCCTTCGGGGCTGGCAGGGAGGCCCTTGCTCGGGACCCCCTGGACCTGGCACATGCCGACCTCAGTGGCACTGAAACTCCCCATAGGAGGCAAGGGGCAACAAGGGGAGTAGCCCTCGGCATAAACTCTCCCTGGGGGCAGGGAAGCCCTGGCCCATTGAGGACCCCCTGGTCCCGTTTCCAAGAAGGGCCTCCCCACCGGTGGGCAGCTGCAGGGGGTGCCTGGACAGGCCAAGGATGCCAGCCTGGCGGGGCGGGGGGGCTTTTGGTTGGAAAGGGTTCTGGGGGGCTGGGAACGTCCCCCTCGTGCTTTGCCCTGGCACTTCCAGATCCAGTCAAATATTCCTCAAGCTTCCAAAGAGGATTTATTTTTAAACTTATCAAGCGTGGCCACCACTCTGGGCCTGTTGCCACCACTGGGGGCTCCACACGGCTTCTTGAAGGAGGCTCCCAGCGGGCAAGCCTTTATCCTCAAGCCTCTGCGGGAACCAATGAAGCATTCCATGTTCTGTGACATCAGGCGGTGTCCATGGGCTCCCTTGCAAAAGAGAGCGCCCAAGGAATTGCTCCCAGTCACTCTGGCGCGTGTTCACACGGCATGGCCAACCAGGTCAATCACAAGCCTCCTGCTTCATTTTATCTTTGCTGCTTTTTTATCTTTATCTTAGTTAATTTTATCCAAGTTGCTTTTTTCTGACTTCGGCTTGTGTGAATCCAGCATGTTATAAATATGGATTAAGTCGACAGTCAGGCACTGTGTGCTGTAGGAACCGGCCACTGTTCTCCGATACCCCTCAATCGCAGAGGGTGCACACATCTGCCTTTAAGTTGCTTGAAAGGGAAGCAAAATTATTTTGATTAGTGCCAATCTTAGTTGGGTGGCAATGATGGAGGCTTGTCACCTCTTGGTCACTCCTCACAGGGACTGCAACTGTGTTTCCCAACCTGCATTTTTCTCTGAAAAGATAGCATGGCAGGCCACTTTCAGCTCCACACAGCTTGACCCTGGCTGGGGCCAACATCAGAAAGGGCCACTTCTTCCCCAGGCCAACATGCAGAGACCTGGCAGACCCAGCCCGGCAAAGTTCTGTGCGGTGCCCCGTGACATGCGCAAGCTGGTCCCTGGGGAGAGGCAGCCATTGAAGGGGCTTCCTTGGAATCAAGCTGGGGGATGCCTCAGAGGCTTTTCCCTGGTTGCCAAGAGGGCGGGGGATGACACCTGGCCCGGCCCTCTTGCCGGCCCTCAGCAGAGTCCTGCTCTCTGCACTGCTGGCCCCTCCCCCATTCGCCCTGGCTGGCTCTCCAAGGGGGCTCAGCAGCACCTCCAGAGGGAATCATGGTCTGGGGCCTCGGTGGGCGGAGCGAGAAGCCCTGGCTTTGCTGCCTGAAAGGCTGAGCTGCCTGAGGAGCTGGACAATGCCTGCCTGCCCCCTCTTGTGTGTGCCCATCTTGCACCGGGAGCAGCTCCACCCCAAAACATGTCTCAGCGGTCCTCCAGCCTCCCTCCACCAATCTCAGTGCACAGGCTAGGAATGGCGTTTCTGAGATCCAAGGGTAAACAACTGCGGAGTGCTCAATTGCTGCCTCTTCCCCACCCCCACCCCTTCTGAGCTTCCTCTCTGCCAGCCTCCTGCTGCAACAGCCTCCAGGCACATGGCATTTCCTGCTGCTTTCCCAGGGAGGCCAGGCAGCCAGAAGGGAGAAGCGCAGCATCTGGTCTGGCAGCCACGCATGCAATGTAGCTCAGGGTGGACAGTTCCAGGGCTGTGGGAGCTGCAGAGCTGTGGCAAGGGTGGCTCTCTATGGGGGTCTGTAAGGGTGAAGAAGTTGAGATATTGCTTCATTTTGTTCTATAACCGTGCAGGGTTATGTTAGCAGGTTAAAAATCTGAAGGTGCAGAGTGAATCGGCTTCTGTCTAGGAGGGGCTCTCTGCCAAAAGGGCTGGCTGGTTCCATCGCCTGATATTTCTAGGCTGGCTCAGGTCAGGCAAAGCATTGGCACCTCTGCTCTACCCACCAGGCACCTGGTCTTTCTGGCAAGACTCTTGATCTTTGGTACTTAAAGAACTGGCATTGCCACGTCTTTTCACTTGCCACCTTCTCCAGAGTGGCTCACGTACCTCAAGAGGGCAACCTGGGGGCAGAGGGTGGGTGAGGGAAAGAGCAGGCCCCATGGCTGCAGCCAGGGAAGGGGCATAGCTAGAGCTGATCTAAGGATGGGGAGAACAGCCATTAACCATGATTTGTCTATCACATTCCTTCCCCCTTAAAACTGGACCTCTCTCGTTGGACGGACACCCCTTGGTGGGCTGGCTTGCATTCTGGCCAGCTGGTTTCCTTTGAGCACATCAGGGCGCCCTAGAAGACGATCCCAGAGCAAGGTTGGGCTTCTCCCCTTCCCCTCTCGACGGCTGGAAACAACTGCAAGGAACTCATGGGTCATCCTTGCCCAGCCCAGCAATTCCGCACATTTTGCTGCAACGTGCCTGGAAACCTTAGCTAGGACCTTTACTGGAAAAGGGTGGTTTGCCCCCCCGCCCCGGCAAGACATTGGATACCAGCTGGATCGGGAGCAACGTTCTGCGAGGTTTGCATGTGGTGTACTTGAATAAAGATTAATTCCGATCCGCCCGCGCTCTAACTGGCCCTGGAAAGCGGCCTTACCCTAGCGGCCCCGCCGGCTGACCGCTATGCTTTCGACTCCGCCCGCGGTCCCTTTAAGAAGCGGTACGCTTCCTTGTGCGCCTGCGCGGACCTCGCGGAGCCTCACGTCACTCGCTCTTCGCCCCCTCCCTTTTCCTGCCCCTTTGTCCCTTTTTCACCACTCACTCAAACATGACTGGAAAGCGCCTCGAATGCCGATTGGCTAAGCTTTGCGCGGGCTGGGGGAGCAGAGCGCCTGACCAATCGGAAGCCCCGCCACCCGCTCGGTTTGCCTTCGCCTTTAGATCGGCAGGCATGGCGGCCATTTAGCGGAAGAATTGGAGCGGCCATTCAGCCAATTAGGCCCCCCAATACGCGAGAGGGCGGGACAGGGCCAGCACGCATCAGAGAACGGTTTCCGGCCTCGCGCGCCCCCATTTTTTCCTTCTTCCTTTTCCTCCCCTCCCCGCCTTCTCGTCGGCTCGCCTGAGGTGAGGAGGCCGCGGAAGGCCGGGCGGCGGGGGCGGGCGGGCGTCGCGAAGCGCCTCTTCTGGCGGAGGGGGGGAGCTCGAGGTTCCGACCCCGGCTCTGCCTCGCTCCGTTCGGCCGGCTTCTGGAGAGCGCGGCGGGGCCCGGACGCTCCCCGGGGAGCGTGGGGACTGCGGCTCCGCCGGCCGCGATCGCAGGGCGCGCTGGGAATTGTAGTCCCCCGGAAGCGCCGGGGGGGAGCGGCGGTCCCGGGGGGGTGGGGTTGCGGGGCAAGCATCCCTCCCTGAACGGCGCCCGCGTTCTCTCTCTCGGCTTGTCGCCCGCAGGGAGCCGGCCCTCCGCCCCGGCCAAGCATGCAGGGCAACAAGGGCTTCGCCATGGAGAAGCAGAATCACACTTCGCGGAAGCCGCCGCCGCCGCCGCAGCACCACCAGCCGCCGCCACAGCAGCAGCAGCAGCAGGCCGCCCCCGCCAACGGGCAGCAGCTCAACAGCCAGAGTGAGTGGCCCGCCGGCGTGGATGGGCCAGCCGGCGGCCCCTTTGCAGGGAAGGCGCTCGGCCCCGGGACGCACCCGAAGGCCGGCGAAGCAGCGGGAACGGCCGTTTGGCGGCTGAGCGTCTCCGGCAGCATCTGCACAGTCGAGGCAGGCGCTGCCCGGGCTGCTGGCCGGGCCCAGTGCGGGGAGTCCGAACCGCTGCGGACCAAGGTGGCTTAGATTTCCCTCGCCTCCCACCCCAACAAGAAACCAGAGGCCGGATTGGGAGTCGGTTCCTGCCAGGCGCAGTTTCGCTCCTGTCCCTGAACGCGGCCTGGAGGAGCCGCTGGCTGCAAAAAGAAATCACGCTTCCTTGGCTGCTACTGCAAGTTGCTTTCTCTGGCTCGTCCTTCCCTTGGACTGATTTTGTTTATTGAATTTATATTGCCGCCTTAATAGGCCCATGGCGACTGGAGATGTCTTGGATGCCCCTTTTCTCACATATTAGGATTAGAATCTTTATCTCCATTTCAAGAATATATAGACTCCTTAAAGCTTTTTCTGAATCTAGGGTGGCCCTTCAGATTAGTTTACGAGTCACAGAATGGGTTAGCTAGTTTTTAAGCGATTTTATTATTAAGACATGATCTACAGGAGAGAGCTGGAAAACCTTCTCACTCGCATCCCCTTGTAAATAAACGTAGCTGCTCGAGATCTGATCTTGCAGTTGTTGTGGTCTGCAGTTGTTGCATTTGTAATCTTCCAATACATAACATGAAGGTTGCAATGGGAATTCTCTTTCTGGTTGCATGGAGAAGCAGGCATGGGTAGTTTTGGGTGGCTCTTTCCTGTGGCTGTAACCTGGAGGTGCTGTTAAGGTCCAGCCCATGGTATTCTGCAGTATGTTAATAGTCATCATTTGTTGCTCAATTTTGTAGAATGAATTTATATCTCCTTCTCCTCAGATGAAGGCCTGACGATTGACTTGAAGAATTTCCGAAAACCTGGGGAAAAGACCTTCACCCAAAGGAGTCGCCTCTTTGTGGGAAACCTGCCACCTGATATCACCGAGGAGGAAATGAGAAAGATGTTTGAAAAATATGGGAAAGCCGGTGAAGTCTTCATTCACAAGGACAAAGGCTTTGGCTTCATCAGGCTGGTGAGTGACCAGAGCCATTTCTTCTTGCTTGTCCCGGGGCTTTCGGGGGAGCTAAGCTGAATGAGTTTGAAGAGGATAACTGTTATTCTTTGAGCAGCCTGCAACCCACGTGTCGTGTTTTTGATGCAAGCAAATTTCAGGCTGTTGGCCCTCCAGAAGGTATTTATCGCCTCTGTTGCTGTCATTTATCGCCACTGTTTCTGCACAAAAGGTCTGAAAACGCTGGAGAATAGCCTCGGCGATCTGGCTGCTTGGGTCTTCTTTCTTGTGGGAAGGAGGCATATGTTGGGGCTTTTTCTGCATCTGGTTACTTACAAAGCAAAATCTTACATATTCAATTTGTACCTTACTTTAATCCACCTAACAATTGTTGGCTACAATGCAAATACTCTTGAGACTACCGTAATGCAGTTCTTCCAGAAGCACCTTTTATTTAGCCTGCCTGCACGTCTGTCTTGCCCTCAGGAAACGCGGACCCTGGCTGAGATTGCAAAGGTGGAGCTGGACAACATGCCTCTGCGTGGGAAGCAGCTGCGTGTGCGCTTCGCTTGCCACAGCGCATCACTGACTGTCAGGAACCTGCCACAGTTCGTGTCTAATGAGCTCCTGGAAGAGGCCTTTTCCATGTTTGGCCAAGTCGAGAGGGCTGTGGTCATTGTGGACGACAGAGGCCGGCCTTCCGGGAAAGGCATCGTGGAGTTCTCGGGAAAACCAGCTGCCAGAAAAGCTCTGGACAGATGCAGCGAGGGGTCCTTCTTGCTGACTACGTAAGCACGGGGAGGGACCCTCTGGGTCAGTTGGGTGGGCTTGCGGCCAGAGGGCTGATCTTCTGTGTTTGTGTTCGCAGTTGTAAATGGGATTGTGCAACTTTGGTGGTCCCTGTTGGGGAATTATCTTTGCCTCTGGTGAGTAGGGCTGACAAAGCGGAGAGGACATGCACACAGCAACTGCGTCCTCCTCTTTTAGAGATGCTCGTTTTTGAAAGGCGTTGCGGCCTAGAAGTGTGTGTGTGTATGCTCAGATCAGCTCCCTGGGAAGCTGACTCCTCTTTCCACAGAGGCTGCTTCTGAGATAAACCTCTGAGCAGCTGAAGAGAACGGTTGGCAAAGCAGGATCTTAGGGTCTGTACTGGGTAACTCGATGCTTCGATCCAAAGAATCGATTTTTCTGGTTGCTCCGCTGGCTTCAAGAAGCACCAGTTGCTATTAACTGTCAAAGAAAAAACCCTCCATTCTGGAAAGGGAATCATTAAGGGAATGTCTGATGCTCACGGTTGTTGCTAACTTTCTGGCTTTTGCCCCTGAGGTTGGCCTGTTTTCAAATTGTTCTTCAAGGTTCCCTCGGCCTGTGACAGTGGAGCCCATGGACCAGTATGATGATGAGGAAGGACTGCCGGAAAAGCTGGTCATCAAAAACCAGCAATACCACAAGTAGGTGCTGGGGAGAGACCAAGTGGCACCTTTGTGATGGAAGCAGGTGTCCTTAATGCCCGGCATGCACTCACGGAGGGAAATCCTTTGGGTTACGCTTACATTTGTCAAAGCAAGTGTGGAAATGGAATGATTGTCCACACTGCAGTTCGGGTGCCTTTAGTTGATGATATCAGCAGGTTGGATGCTGTGGAGCTGCAGGCTCTGCCGGCTGAGGAGGCCTCTGCTAGAGGGCTTGCAGTTCCTGAACGAATGGCTCTCGGCCTTCTGTCCCCGCAGGGAGCGTGAGCAGCCTCCCCGCTTTGCACAGCCCGGCTCCTTCGAATACGAGTATGCCATGCGCTGGAAGGCCTTAATCGAAATGGAGAAGCAGCAGCAAGAGCAAGTGGACCGCAACATCAAGGAGGCCCGGGAGAAGCTGGAGATGGAGATGGAGGCGGCTCGTCACGAGCACCAGGTCATGCTCATGCGTCAAGGTGGGTGCTGGAACTTACTGATACTGGCTGTGGGGGTCGCTTCTGGCAGCCCAGCCTGGATCCCAAACTCCTCCTCCTCCTTCCAGATTTGATGAGGCGCCAGGAGGAGCTCAGGCGCATGGAAGAGCTGCACAACCAGGAGGTGCAGAAGCGCAAACAGCTGGAACTCAGGTGAGCAGCGAATTGACAAAGGCCGCTCTGGTACAGCGAGAAGGTTGAAGATGGATTCCTAAAGAGAGCTGAAAAACCACCGTCATTCTTTAGCCAGGGAAGCTTCCCATGGAGCCCTTGGCTAAAGGTCTCCCAGCTAACTGATCTCTTGGTTAATTAATGCCCCCCCATGGTCCTTTGGGGGCTTAGTGGATGCAGCCTGCAAGGCTGAGACGCGGCCGAGGGGCCCAATCCGCAGGGAGGCTGCTGAAGCTGGGAGACCACTCCGGGCTTCTCTGGCAGGCAAGAAGAGGAGCGCCGGCGCCGGGAGGAGGAGATGAGGCGGCAGCAGGAGGAGATGATGAGGCGGCAGCAGGAGGGGTTCAAGGGCGCCTTCCCTGATGGGGTAAGGGAGGCTTTACGGGCAGAAACGGGAGGGAGGGAGGGAGGGAGACTTCAGGGGCAGCCAGTCACCTTGGGCTTGTCTGTCTGTTTCAGAGAGAGCCTCCCGATATGCGCATGGGGCAGATGGGGATGGGAGGTAAGTGGCAGAGATGCCCAGGCACGTGCGCACGCACACACGGTCGAGAGAGGCTGCCGGTCGGGGTCTCTGCCTGTAGCTGAGCTGGTGGGAGATGTGGGCAATGGGGCCGGGCTTGGGGAGACAACTAGGGGGTTGCTATGGTGGATTCTGAAGGGGGAGGGGGCTGAGCTGGGTCTCAGGAGGGGTCCCTGCTTTGCCTTTCAGGTGCAATAGGAATGAACAACAGGGGGGCCATGGGGGCACCAGTGTCCCTGCAGGACCCCCGCCTGCGACTGGCCCTGGACCAATGATCCCTGATGGAGCCATGGGAATGGTGAGGTTAACTGAGCTCTCGTCCGCGGGGCGGGGGGTGCTGAAGAGCTGAGAGGGGACAGAATTATGAGTTCTATTCAAGTCAGCTTTTCTTAGCTGTTGGGGGCGGGAGGGGGGTTGTCTAGCTGCTGCAACATTCAGAGCAAGGTCCCTTTGATAGCTTCCCTTTCTTAAGGGCATTAACTGGCTTTGGGATCCCCTTCGGGCCTTTTGTTCTGACAAACTTAAGGAGGGCTGGCAGCATAAACCTCCGAGCTTGGAGGAGGTTGAATCTCTTTCAGGAGCTGCTACTCTTAGAGGTGGGATGGGTTTTAGGATCCCAGCTGGGTTTTCTGTTTTAGGCAGGTCCTTTGAGAACAGGGATTCCCCTGGGAAGCTTTGAGACCTGCTTGAGGCCCCCTTGTGGGTCTCCATAAAGCAGGAAAGAGACCCCCCCGCCTTGAATCTCTGGGCCTCCGGTTGTTTCTGACCAAGATCTTTCCTTTCTCTCTGCACAAGACCCCTCCACCACCACCCGATCGCTTTGGACAGAGCGGGGCCATGGAAGGCCTGGGCACCATGGGAGGAAGCACACCGGGATTCAACCGGGGGGCTCCTGGGGGAGATTTTGGCCCTAACAAGCGTCGCCGGTATTAAGAGGAAAGGGTCCAGGGCCTGGCTCTCCTCTCAAGAAGACCCCTAGCTCCTTCTTGAGCCCCAGGAGTTTGGCCAAGGCAAGAGGCGTCTGGTCCCGTTTCTAAACGGTGCAGCTGACACCAGGAGGGTTGCATTCCTGCAAGCACGCAATGTGAACCTGGATCCCAGGAGGCTTTGGTAGCTGTGTAGTGTATGGGCCGAGCTAGGACCCCTGGCCCTCTTCCTCCCTTCCCATCCCCAAGCCCCTTGCCACAGGCTGTCCCTGGAGGCCACCAGCTCTCCCCCAGGCCTCGAAAAGGCCCTTCCGAGCACTGGGGCAAGGCCCGTGGTCCTGTACGTGGCTCCTCCACAAACGGCAGATCATGTGGGGTGGGGGGAGGGAATAGTTTTTTTAAACTTGTAGCTTTTTATTTTTTCCTCTGGACCATTTTTTCCCTTTCCTGTAGTCTTCTGGGGCAGCCAAGAGGGCTCAATAGTGGTGATGGTGCTGGGATGAATTATTCAGTGTTGTACCATTCTTTCTTTTTTATTGGTAGAAAAGTACAATCTATTGGACATAGTAAAACGCAAAAGAGTTTCTTGTTAAAAAAAAACCTCAGCTGAAGCAATTGTTTGTATAACCCTAACTTTACCCGTCTTGTGTAGAAGTAAATGTGTGAACCTGAGCTGTAATCGTCCACTAACAGGTTGAGTTTGTCTCAAGATTGTTACAGGAATGCATTATTATTAAAAGCGATTTTAAGACTTTTTCACCTTGTGTCCATCTCTGGTGTCTCCTGGGGTTCTGATTACCGGGTGGGGAATCTGGGAAATGGCCACAGGCTGTTCCTCCTTCCGAGGAGGGTCTCAGTCCCGGGACCCCCAGCCTCTTCCTGCTGCTGCTGCTGGGAAGGTGGTGATGGGCCATTCCTGGAGCTGTGCACCTCCAGATTCCCAGGGTACCTTTGCCCCCGAGGGCAGCTGGGAATTCTGGGAGTTGGCTGTTCTAACACCTGGAGCAGCGTGAGCCAAGAGACGCGGAGACTGAGCTGGGCAGCTAAGGTCACTCACTTTCTGGGGAAACAGCCCCCTGGAAGCCCCTTGGCTGGAGCCCCTTGGAGCAGATGTCTGGGGAGCCCCGTATAAACGGGGGGAGTTGTGCTGCAGTCAAGACATGGAGGAAGAGGCAGGCTCAGCCCTCCCCTCCTTGGACAATGGACTGGCAGGGGATTCCTGGCTGCCCAGAATAAGGAATAAGGAGTCTGCCGGTTGGCTGCTTCTCTTCCTGTTTGTCATGGGGGTGGGGGCTGCACCAGGCAAGGGGGAACAAGTAGCTCCACATCTGAGCGACAGCTGGAGGCAGCTCTACCCAGGCAGAGAGCAGAGGAGCCCCCCGGCCTGCCCCTCCCTCTGGTGAGTGGTGGAGCAGCTGCTGCCCTTTTCTGGGCTGCCTGAGGCCCCCTTCGCGGCCCTCGCTCCTAAAGATAGCTGAGCCGCCTGGTCCCTCCCGCCCAGACTCCGCGATGGCCTTGCTGTGCTACCGGAAAGGCTGCGGGCAGAGCTTTGACCCGGAGAGGAACAGCCAGGGTACGGGGCAGGGAGGGTGGCTGGCCCAGGAACGGCTGCAGCTGGGCCTTGTCTGCTGGGATGCATGGGGGAGGGGGTACACTTGTGGAGGGCTCCCTGACTCCTGCCTGCCAGGCAGTCCCCCCGTTGCTGATGTTCGGGAGGGGAGGGAGCAAATCCCCATGCGGGGGAGAGCTCTAGAAGGGGAAGGAGCTGCAGGCCCACAACTGGGAGTGGGGCTTCCCCCCACCTGCCTTTGAGCCGGGAATTGATCAGGAGCGCCAGTCTTGGAAAAGGGAAGAGCCAGGGAATGGACAAGATGGAAGGATGGGGGGGCAAATGAAGCTGCTTGCTGGAAGAAAACCAACCTCCCTCCCTCCCTCCCTCAGATGCCTGCCTCCACCACCCAGGCTTCCCCATCTTCCATGATGCCTTGAAGGTGAGGGGTCCAACTGCACAGGGCAGGTGGGGGCTCAACCGGGTTTCCCTGCAGTCAGCCATGGATGGAACTGCAGCAGTGGGGCAGGGAGGGTCCAGAAGGACGAGGGCCGTTGTACAGGTTGACCTCCCCATTGAGTGGAGGATCTACTGCTCTGCCCCCCTCCCTCCATGTCAAGGCACCCGTTCTGCCCCTATTGCTCCTGCCCTCCCCCCACCCCCAGGCAGGAAGGCAGTGTGTAGATAGGAGGACGGCAACACCGCTGCGGATGGCACTTGCTCCCTCTTCTTCTAGGGCTGGTCTTGCTGCAAGAAACGGACGACCGACTTCTCTGAATTCCTCTCCATAAAGGTAGCTGGTGCTTAGGTGCTGGGGGGTGCCGGGTGCCCATCCTGTCAGATGGACGAGGGCTGCCATCCTCGTAGCTTTGGCTGCACAGCCACAGTTGCCTTTCTCAGCCGTTCTGCTTCCAGTGGCCTTTTGCCTAACATCACACCCTTCCCCATCTGGGAAAGGTGGAGTAAGGGGGGAGGGTGACAGCAGGGCATGGCAGGAGGGTCCCGTTGCCATCCAAACTCCAGCCTCCGCTAGAGGTCTGCAGTTCAGTGTCTCCCTTGCAAACTGCATCCTCCAAAGGCGCGTTTTGTAAGGCTGGCAGGCCAGGCAGGCCCTTGAAATAACGAAGAACCGTCTCCCTCCAAAGGGCTGCACAAAAGGCTACCACAGCCACGAGAAGCCCCCGGAGCCGGAGGAAGCCCCACCCAAGGCCAAGCCATGCACTGCAGACCTTGTTCCGGAGCCCAAGTCCGCTGAGGTGCTGCAGCGGGAGAGGCCCAGGTGAGGAGGTTCTTATCAAGGTCAGAAGCCTGACGGGGCCAACAGCTTTGGGCTGGGGTAAGGAAGCAGCCAAGACCTCCCTTTCACAGGTATATTTCCTCTGCACGAGGAGGCTCCATTTATCTGCTTCCCTTCCCATCTGTGCATCATGCGCTGTAGGAACTGGTCCATGTGGCGGGCATGGCAGAAGGAGTTACACCCCTTTTGCCTAACTTGACATAAACTGGCTCCTCCGCGCCCACATTCTGCCCTCTCTTTGGCCTCCAGTTCCGACGAGCCCAAGCAGCCATTGCTGGTGAAGGTGGCCCCGGCGCTGCAGCAAGTCCTGGAGAAGCTGGACACATCCACGGCCACGCAGCCTGCCCCGCACGGCTCGGCCAGCCCCGGTGGGAAACCCTATGGGGCTTGCTGGGGGGAAGACGAAGCCAGTGTGGGGGCAGGCAGCTGAGCTGCTAAGTGGCCACTCTCTTCCCACTGACTGGGGAGTACAAGTGCCCCAGGTGGCCCCACTGTGCCTCTGTGCGGCCGTGGGAAGCTGTGCGGGGAACCAGGGGAGACCGCTGGAAGCTGCAGCCCTCCAAACCTGCCTTGGGAAGGTCCCGAGCCTCTGGCCAGTCGGTAGAGGCTGTGGGGCAGGGCAGGGTCCCTCGCAAGCAGGGGTGGTTGATCCTGGGGGCAGCTGCAGTTCTGCGCTCCAGCAGACTTGCAAGGCCCCAATTGCTCTTTTCTGGTTGCCTCGCAGGGGGCAGCTCAGAGACAAGCACCGGCACGGCCTGCAAAAATGCTGGCTGCCATGTGGTGAGTTGCCATTGGGCTGCTTGGCTTCTAACCTCCCCTTTGGGCGCAGCCTTGGCTGGTGCGGAAACAGCCTGCCTGCCCACTGCAGGAGAGAGAGAGAAGTTGGGGAGCGCTGGGCCAAAAGAGCCGGGGGGAGGGGGCTGGCAGCTGCGGGCGGCCTCTTCCTGACCACTTGAACGATCCTTCCTTTCTCCTGCCCGGCTCCCCTTGCAGACTTTCCAGCAGGAGGAGAGCAAGACGGAAACCTGCCTGTTCCACCCAGGGGTGCCCGTCTTCCACGAGGGGTGAGCATCACGGGCCTCTAGGATGCCCTTCCTCCCCAAAGTCCCTGCCTTCGGCTGTGATGGCCACGGGGGTGTCTGCCATGGGACCCAGCCTCTTCCACCACCACCCTCCTGCCCCTCCATGTTGGCCCATCTGGACGGCTCCTCCAGCTGTAGCTCTCCCCCCAAGAGCTGCCTGCGACTCCCAGGGGGCAGAAGAGGCTGCCTGCAGTTCTTGCCGTCTTAATCACTGTCGCCGTCGAGGGGAGGCTTCTCCCGCCTATTGTGAGCCATCTGGAACCGCAGCGGGGGGGGAGGGATTCCTATCCTAACTACTCAAATAAGTAGCTGCCCCAGCTCTCTGCTTCTCTCCCCTCCGGCCGGGATCCATTCAGCATGAAATACTGGAGCTGCTGTGGAATCAAAACCACGGATTTTGCCGCATTCCTGGAGCAGAAGGGCTGCAGCAGAGGGAAGCACACCTGGGTGCCCAGGCAGGTGAGGGTCTTGTGCCCAGCCCCAGCCCTGTCTGTGGCCCGGTCTGCAGCCAGAGGGAAGCGGGAGGCCACTCTGCCCGGACAGCAAGGGGTGGGACCAGCCTTGCTGCCAAGTATGTTTGGCAGACCTGCAAAGTAGGGGCTTTAAAGTGTGTGTGGGGGGTGGGTGGGGACTTCTTGCCAGCAAAGCTCTTTTGGATCCCAGAAAAGCAGCCTCCTTCAGCATCCTCTGCTCTCCCTCCCTTGGCACCACCTTCTAGCAACGGGGTCTCCCTGGAGCAGAGCAGGAGGCACAGAGGAAAGGGGGTGCCCTTGGACAGCCTAGAAGGGGGGAAATGGGCTGATGCTCCCCCTGTCCCATTTGAGGTCCCCGCGGAGGCTTTCTGCCTGCTGGGGGTCCTGCAAGGGGGCTGCAGTCCGGAAGGCCCCCGTCCTCTGAATTGGGGCTTCCTGCACAAGAGGGGGCAGCAATGCTGACTGGCTGGTTTTCTGTGCCACACAGGAGGGCAAGAAGCTGGTCTCTTGTCGGCAGGACTGGCACCAGACCAGCAGCCAAGTGGTGGTGACGCTCTATGCCAGGACCCCCCTGCCCCACCTCAGCTCCATCCAGGCCAACCGCACTGGGGTAAGGAGGGGGGGCGAGGGCACAGCTGCTTCTCAGAGGCGGCCTGCTAGGCGCTGCGATCATCCCCCCTCTTGCAGGACAGGACGGGCAGAGGTCCTGGGGCTGAGGGGGTTTCCTCTTGTCTTGCAGCTGGACATCCAGGTAGCCTTTGAGGGAGAGAAGTTCTTCCAGGCCCAGCTGGATCTCTGGGGGGTAGGTTTGGCTCGCGTGGCTGGCTTTCTTCTTTTGAGAACACCCCCCCCCCCCGGACTCCCACTGATCTCTTCCTTCCATTGCTCGCATGAAAAGGCTGGGCGTGTGTATGAGGTCCTCCATTTGTGAGGCTCCAGGGCCCTTTCCCACCCTCATAGTGCCAGGACAGACATTGGGGGTGGGGGGCTGCCTGATCCAGCTGGCTTTCCTGCTGGCTCTCTCCTTCTAGGTCATCAGCATGGAGAAGAGCTTCGCCAGCCTGTTGCCTTCCAAGGTGGAAATCGCCCTGAGGAAAGCGAGCCCCGTTGCCTGGGCTAGGCTGGAGCAGCCGCAGAGCGGAGCCGAGGCCCTTCGGCCACTGCCCCGGGAGGAGGCCGCCACAGGCAGCTCCCCAGACGACCCCCTGCAGGAGTCAGACGACAGCCTGGGCTGGTCTGAGGACGAGGACTGAGGGGGCCGGGCTGGCTCTGGGCTGCAGGAGCAGGACCACCTTGGAGACCCCCCCGTCTTGTCCTGAAATAAAAGCAGCTTCTTTCAATGGGAGGAAGTCACAGGCCTCCGGCTAGTGAGTGTGCCCATGAGTGGTGTGTGTGTGTGTGTGTGTGTGTGCATGCGCAGGGAGATGTATACTGTGCAGACGCTACCTCCTGTCTTCTCTAGAGCTTTATGCAGCCATGCTCTTCATCAGACTTCTTTCCCAATACAAACTGGTGATGACTGGGGCCACAGCCAGCCATGGGCTGCCCTGCTGTGTGCAAGCCCTCCTCCAATGTGTGCAGCAGCCAGGTGGGAAGGGAACGCTTCCCCATCCCCTGGGCATCCAGGTATGCAAGCAAGGTCTCCACTGTCCATTAAGCCAAAGAACCAGAATAATTCTGCTGGCTGCTTTTCAAAGAAAGGCGTCTTCTGAAAAGGCACCAGCAGCCTGGAAGATGTATGCCCTTCTCTCCAAGTCGGGAAGGAAGAGGCTCAGCTGGAAACCAGCAAATTTCCTCCTCTTTGCAGGAATCTCCCGCTGCTGCTGCTGCTTGGGTACCGCTGGGGTCGCTTGGAACCCCAGCCCCACAGTCTGCCAGCCTCTCCTCGGGCACCAGGGGTTTCTGCCACTTTCCCGGCTCCGGTGCAGACGCTCTCGGAGCGGTCCTTGTGCCAGGAGGGCACAGCTGTCCCTGCTGCAAGGCGACACGAAGCCTGCGGCCGCTCCAGTACCGCTTGCAGGGCTGCCATGAGGGCGAGGAGCGGGGCTCCCTCACTGGGCAAGGGCACCGGGCGCAAATGCAGCCTCCCGGCCGTCTCCTTGGAATTCAACGCGGCCTTTGGGGCTTTGGCTGTCCTTTCGCTCGAACCCTCCTGCCCAAAGCAGCCTCGCCTGACACCCGCGAGAGGAGGGGGCGCCCGTCCGCCCCCGCGAGGCCGGCGATAGGCTCCAATCCGCCGGCGGGCAGGCAGGCAGGGCGACGTTTCTCTCTGCCAGAGGCCAAGGCGGCGGCATCGCAGGGACGCCGGGTCGGAGAGGGCCGCGCACGGAGCCCCCGAGCATCAACGCCGCGTGAGCCCAAACCTTCCGCAGCGGACAGGCCCCGCGGCCACCTGCAGGCGGGGCGCGCGAGCCCAGGAAGGGCAGGCTTAGCGGCCACCGTAGAGGAACTACGCTTCCCGGCAGGCCCGGGCGAGCCGCGCCATTGGCCTTTCCCCTCGAAGGGGCGGGGCGTGAGGCCGCATGCGCAGTGCCTGGGCCGGGAGCGGGGGCGCGGTTTCCCACAGCCGCTTCCAGCTCGACTTTGGCCGGCGGCGGCTGCGCGGGGGTGCCCGGAAGGCAGCGAGGGAGGCGCGCGCGGCACGCAGGTAAGCCCGGCGGGACCCCGGCCCTCCGCCGGCAGCCGCCTCTTCCGGGTCCGCGGCGGCTTTCAGGCAGGCGGCCGGCCGGCCGGAGGGCGCAGCTCGGCCTCGGCTCGCCTGGGACGGAGGGCCCTCCGCCCGCCCGCCTCCCGGAAGCGGCCTCGGCCCGGGCCAGCCTTTCGGGTGCCGGCGCTGCGTGGTGGATGAGCGTCCCGTCCGCGAGAGGGAAGCGGGGCCCCTCCCCGGACTGCGAGGCCCCCGGGGGCGGAAAGGGCGCCGGGCCCGTTGCCGAGAGGAGAAGGGAGGCTGCTTGGCGGAGGCCGGTCCTGCGGGGCTGACCTTCCCCGCCGGCTGCCGCTGGGCGGATGGGCGGCAGCTGCAAAGCGATAAGGAGCCCGGGGACCCGGGCCGGCTTCCTCCTCTAAGGACGCCCTCCTAGCCTCCTCGTCCGCTTGGAACCGGGCTGGGCGTGAGCCGTGGCTTCTGCTTCGGAGCCCCGAGCCGCTATTCGTCCCTCCACGGTTAGCAGAAGGGAGCGGAGTCGCCGCGGGTTTTCTCCGTCCCTCGAGGGGGAAATTAGCATTGGCGGGAGGATTGGGAAGGAAGGTCGCCAAGGGACTCCCTGCCCGGTTGGGCCATCCTGGCTCTTTGGGACCTGAGATCTTCGCCCCCGCTTTTGTGCCTGGCAAGAACCGGAGAGTTGAGAAGCAAGGGGCACCTCCTGAAGAAAGGCCCGGCAAGCCCTTGCTTGTTTGAGCTGCTTTGGCAACCCCCACTTGGAAGCGCAAAGGGGCCGGGTCCCCCTGGCGAGGAGGGAGGGCTTGGCTGTCTGCTGGGAAGAGCTGGGAGTCGGCTCCTTTCAGGGACTACAAGGGCCTCGCAAGGTAGACTTTCTGTCCACAAGCCCAATTGTGCAATAACTTGCGCTTAGCTTTTTGTGCTGGTTCTCTCTTTCTTAGCCGAAGGCCTCTGCGGGTAGCACCAAACGGTTCTGAGCTTCCACCATCCATGCTCTAAACCTTTCTTGCCTCCGGCTGCTGGAATAGATCATGCTGCATCATGCTGGAGCAGCAAACTGTCGAATGCCATCAAGTAGAAGGTTTTCGAGACTAGTTGTCTCTGTACCTCTTGGAAGGAGCCTGACCTGCTGCTCTCTAGTTCTGTAGGCCCAGCCTTCTTCGGGAAGAATTTTCTTTCCGGTGCCCCTGCAAATGCAAATGTTCCCTTTCTGATGGTGATGCTGCTGGCGGGAGACAGGTGAAGCCGCCCTTTTCTCCTGCCCCACAGCAAAGAAGCTGTCCAGCCCCAGTGACCCTTTCTGGCCGTCTCCAGGTGGTTCTTTGTTCAGAAAGGATCTCCTTCCATGAATTGCCTTCCCTCTAATTCAGTGGCCCCCAACCGTTTGGACACCGGGACCGCTTCTGCGGAGAGAGGCTTTTCCATGGACCCCAAGGGGCCTGCATCCCGTGGACAGGGCTTAATTGGTGTGCACGGCCCGGCTTTTGGCATGCCACAGACCAGGCTTTGGGGACCCCTGCTCTAATTTGTATCTCTGTTTGCAGGGGACTCTTGCAAGCCAAAGAATGCAGACCATAAAGTGCGTGGTGGTCGGAGACGGTGCCGTGGGGAAGACTTGCCTGCTCATCAGCTACACCACCAATGCCTTCCCGGAGGAGTACATCCCCACCGTCTTTGATAACTACAGTGCTCAGATGACGGTGGACGGGCGGATGGTCAGCCTTAACCTCTGGGACACGGCTGGACAAGAGGAATATGACCGTCTGCGCACCCTCTCCTACCCACAGACCAACGTCTTTGTGATCTGCTTTTCCATCGGCAGCCCCTCCTCTTATGCCAACGTGCGACACAAATGGCATCCTGAGGTCTCCCACCACTGTCCCAATGTGCCAATCCTTCTGGTGGGCACCAAGAGGGACCTGCGGAGTAATGCAGAGGCCGTGAAAAAGCTGAAGGAGCAAAGCCTGGGCCCTACCACCCCCCAGCAGGGTACTTCGCTAGCCAAACAAATCGGGGCAGTCAAATACTTGGAGTGTTCAGCATTGAACCAGGAAGGGGTAAGGGAAGTATTCGCAGAAGCCGTGCGCGCCGTTCTCTATCCAGTGACCAAGAAGAACTCCAAGAAGTGCCTGCTGTTGTAGTCGGCAAGGCGAGGGCAGCGCAGACTGAAGGCGTGGGGTGTTTGCGGTCCATCTCCTTAACTAATGGCCTCTTGCACTAATGGCTTTAAAGAGAACTTTCTTCCAGCAAGTCCTCTTGCAGTCCAGCTGCCACTTTGAGCCAACAGAAATGAACGTATTGGCTCTAGCCTTAAGAATCGGCCTCCGGGCGAACTCTCCGTGTGTCCCTACGTAACTCTCCTCCTCTTCTGTGGAGGAGTCCAAAGCGAGGGAGTGCCTTCAAAGCCAAGGGTTCTCTGCCCAAGAGAGAGAGTCTTTTCGGAAGGAGGCCTTGATCTGCTTTCCTTTGACACCAGCGTTGCTTCCTTTCCAGCCGCATGGAGAGCAGGGCTGTGCCTTTCCAGTAGCAGAATCGGTCTGTCACAGTTTTCAAAAGCACCATACAATTTTTAAAACCTCTCCATTATTGCAGGCAGGCAGACATGCCAACAGGCCTTGCAAACTGAGCGATGAGCAACCCCCGGAGGGTCTTTATGAAATCAAAGAATCAGGCTGGGTTCTTTGTGGAACAGCTCTGGGATCTGGCATTAGGTATTCGGCTTTCAAGGCTTGGAAAGCTGAGCTTCTGTTTCCACATTGTGCCCTTCCTTACACCCACACACCCACACAGGCCTAGATTAACTGTGCTGGCGGACATCAGGCACTCTGATGGTTTTTCTGCACTGGCATTTTTCTTGGCTTAAATGCCACAATTACCCTTCGGGATTATGATTGAGTTTCAGGGTAAGAAATTGCCTGCTATGCAGGATAAGGTCTTGGCCATCAAACCTTTTAAAAGCTGTGCTGCTTCAAAGCAGCCATTTTGTGTGCCTTCTGTTCTCCTTTTTCCCTTGCAGATAAAACTCAACTACTTTTAAACATTCAGGCGTGAGTGCTAATAAACTGATGCACTAATTTAGTAGAAGCTTAAATCTTTCTAGGCCACCTGGTCCCCATAGAGATGCATATGAGTCTAACATTGCCTGAAATACTAACTGCTTTCTTTAGAATGAATTATGCAACTTTTCTTCTTGAAACACACATTTCTTAGCATCATGCAATTTGTTTCTTTTTGCAACAGTAAGAAACTCTTGATTGTGTCCATCATTGGGCATCTTCAGCTGATTAAGGAAAGCCGGATGCTTGACAGCATCTCCTGGATAAAATGCTTTGAGCAGCCTCTCTTTAGGAAGAATGCTGAGATGTAATACTCTGTTCCCAACCCCTCTTCCAAATAACCACGTTCTTATTCTGCCTGCGATCCTGATCTGCACTGGTGACCAGGAAATTTTGCCTGAATGTGGAATGGTGATACTTGGGAGCTGTCCTCTTTGCATGGATGCTGATGTCGCAGCGAGATTGGTGATTTAGCCCAGGAGCAAATCCGGTGTAGTTCTCATTCTCGTCACGCAAATCTCACTCGATTGCTTTAACGTTGGCCATGCTGCAGTCTCCTTTTTCCCTTTGCCCAGCTGAGATTCTGGGCTGGAACTTTTGCCCTACATCTGACCATCCTCAGGGTATGTAGCAATAACTGTTTCCAACCAGGTTGTGATGTTACATGAGAGTTTGGTCTCCCTGGCACTGCCAAACGTCTTCTGAATGGTGTTCCAAGCTTCCTCCTGCCTGAGCCTGATGATGTGGGACCGGACTCTCCCTGGGGAAAGAGGCTTCTCCAGGCAGAGCTGGGCTGGTTCAAATGACGGTTGAGGTTCAGGGAGTGGACGGCCTCATCGTGGTACTTCCAACATACACTGGCAACTGATTTTATGGTTTAAAGTACATTTGTACGGCAACTAACAGAGTTATTTTTAAATTATGCTGAATGAAATTGTAATAAAGCAGTTTCTTGGTTCTTTTGCTGCTGCTCTTTATTATGGGAGAGGGCAGGATGAGTAGGGGTGCTCTTTTAGCGCAATCCTTCTGGAGCCCCGGGTTCTGGCTGGACTCTCAACCGTGGCTCTCAGCCTCTGGGTTCCGCAGCCGTGCTGGGGGGGGGTGGGGGTGGGGTGCTGGAGGGATCACGTCAGCCCCCATCAGTCCAGTGTGGGGTGTGGCTTACATTCAAGCGGAGGATCACTTGTATATGAGCCAGCCGTGTGCTGCAGCTGCCCCCAAAAGCCAAAGTAATCCTAGGCTGCGTTAACAGAGGGATAGAATCAACATCCTGTGAATTGTTAGTACCGCTTTATAATGCTTTGGAATTTGGTCGCCACAATAGTTGAGACTCTGGAAAGAGTGCAGAGAAGAGCCACAAAGAAGATCAGGGGACTGGAGCAGTGGGGGGATTCAGCCAGTTCGCACCACTTCGGGAGAACCGGTTGTTAACTTTCTGAGCAGTTTGGTGAATTGGTTGTTGGAAGAAATTAAGGCAGAGAACCTGTTGTTAAATTATTTGAATCCCACCACTGGACTGGAGGCTAAAACATGAAGAACGGTTGCGGGAACTGGGGATGTGTGGCTAGAGTTGAATAGAAAAGAACGAGTAGGGGTGACATGACAGCAGCGTTGCAATATTTGAAGGGGGTCAACCGATTCTCCAAAGCAGCAGAAAGCAAAGGAAGCAACGGGTGGAAACCAAGGAGAGAAGAAACAACCAGGGAGAACAATTAACCAGGAGACCGGAAGAGGAGGTGGAGGCGGCGCTTGCCGGCACGGGCCGCTCTAGGGACGTTCTGGGTGGCGGCTCCTGCGCCGGGAGAGAGGCTTCCGCTTCCGGCGGCGGGGCTGTCGGGGCAGCCGCGGCGATGTCGGACTCGGAGAGCGAGGAGGAGGCGGGGGCGGCGGCGGGCGGAGAGCGGCGCCCTTCTCGCTGGCCGGCTTCCTCTTCGGGAACATCAATGAGCAGGGCCAGCTGGAGGGCGAGGGGCTCCTGGACCAGGTGGGCGCCGGGCGGGGGCTCTTTCCCCGGCGGGGCTGCCAGGGAGGGAGGGAGCGGAGCCAACCCGCCTCTCTGCCCGCTTCCTCTAGGAGTCCAAGAAGCACCTGGCCGGGCTCGGGGCGCTGGGCCTGGGCAGCCTCATCACGGAGATCACCGCCAGCGAAGACGACGCTTCCGAGGCTGACGGAGCCCAGCTGGATGAGGAGGGTGAGGAGGAGGCTGCGCTCCACCGGAGGGTCGCGGCGGGAAAGGGCGCTTGATGGGACACGCACACTCCGCCCGCCTGGCCAGGGATTGGTATGAGGGGCACCCCCGGCCTCCGCCTCCGAGGCCCTCGCGGGGGGTCGGGTGGTGGGCTCTGGGGAGATCATCTTTCCCGTCCCTCGATCCTGCCCGCAGGGAGGGAGGCCAGAGGGGCTGCTCGCTCTTGCTTAAAGCGCTGGTGGGCAAAGGGCCCTTTGGGCAAGGGGGTTCGCGTGGGGGATCTTCTTCCACGGGGAAGGCACCAGGAAGAGGAGGGGCCTGTGGCTTCGAGCTCTTTTCCCCTTGCAGGCTGGGTCAAGAGCACGGAGGATGCTGTGGATTATTCTGATATCACTGAGGTGGCTGAAGACGAGAGCCGCAGATACCGGCAGGCCATGGGCAATCTGCACCCCGTTCGGAGAGCAGGTGGTTGATGGCAGCGATTTCATTTGCATGTTTATCTAGCCAGGGCTGAAGATTTTAAAATCCTTCCCCCCCCCCACCACCACCACCACCTACAGTGCTTCTTGCTTCAGAAGCAAGAGGATCACAGCACTTTCAGGATCGTGGGGAGGTGACAGAGGGGCGATCCAGTGACTTCCTTTGTTCTTCTCCTCAGATGACAACGAGGATGACTACGATGCCGACTCAGAAGACATTGATTCCAAGCTGATGCCTCCCCCTCCCCCCCCACCAGTGCCATTGAAGAAGGAAGATGAGAAGGAGGCAGAAGCCTCTGGTGCGTATATACTTTGGGGCAGGCGGGGGAGAGACTGGGCAGTCCAGGAAGGAGACTGTCCGGGAGGAAGCCCTCCCTGGTTTCTGGAGCTCAGGTACTTCTTTGGTGACATGAGCCTAGCAGGGTTGGCGAGGAAGGAACTTCCAAGCTGTAACTTACAAAGGTTTGCTTAAGGTTTGCATGTTTGTCCAGCCAGGGCTGAAGATTTTAAAATCATCCCCCCCGCCCACCTACAGTGCTTCTCTGTTGTGAACCCGCTTTGAGGGTTTCCCCCCATGGATCCCCACGATGTTAAATTCCGTTGGCTGCATGTGTGGCTGGGCTCTTTCAGTCACGGGGGCCTTGGCAAGCAGGGCTCCCTTTGGCTGCGATGGCTGTTCCTTCCCTTCTTAGGGCCAGAAGAGGGGGATGGAATCATCTTGCCCTCCATCATTGCTCCTTCCTCTGCCGCTTTGGAGAAAATGGATTTCAGCAGCTCTTCGGACTCGGAATCGGAGACGGGTTCCCAGGACTCGAGGAAGGCCGACTTGAAGGAAGGGAAGCTCACCCTGCCACTTGCCGGGATCATGCAGCGAGATGCCACCAAGCAGCTGCCCAGCGTGACTGCCCTTTTCCCTGAGTTCCGGCCTGGAAAGGTAGAGCCGGATCATCACCTAGAAAAGCCAGAGGAACTTTTCTTCTGGCAGAGCAACTGATTAAGGCTCTATGGCTGGCACCACCACGGCGCTTTCTCTCCCTGCCTCTGTCATCCAGCATGGTGTCGTGTCCCCACCCCCACCCCCCGAGATTCTGCCAGCCGACTGTCTCCTCTTTGTGTCTTTCCAACAGCTGAACTGCTGGCAGTCAGTTTCTTGCCAGTTCCACCCCTCCCTCCTCTCTCTCTCAGGTGCTTCGCTTTCTACGCCTCTTCGGCCCTGGAAAGAACGTCCCATCCGTCTGGCGAAGTGCACGGCGAAAGCGCAGGAAGAAACACCGGGAGCCAGTTCCTGAGGCACAACTCCCGGAGGGGGAAGCCAATGCTGAGCCGGGCTTGGAAGGCAAATCCCCCTGGGAGTATGAATTTGCCCCTCCCCCTCCCCCGGAGCAGTGTCTGTCAGATGATGAGGTGGGTCCGTGGAAAGGGAGGAGGCCTTCTGGCTGCCCGAGAATGTGCCCACTGGCTCCCTCCCTGAACCCTCTGACACCCACGTATCCTTCAGATCACCATGATGGCTCCTGTGGAGTCCAAGTTCTCCCAGGCGACTGGAGATGCGGACAAAGTAGCTGACACCAGGCCCAAAGTGTCAGAATGGCGCTACGGTCCTGCCCAACTCTGGTACGACATGTTGGGCATCCCTGAAGATGGCAGCGGCTTTGACTATGGCTTCAAGCTGAAGGAAGAGGAGGAGGAAGAGAAGGTGAGTTGCGAGGAAGAGCAGTGCCTCCTCGCTGGCAGCCAGGAGGCGAGTCGCTGCTCAATGAGCCTTTGTTTTCCCTTTGTAGAGCTCAGCAGCTGAGAAGGACGAGCTGCTGGCCGATGAGCACTTCCTGATGGTCACGCAGCTGCAGTGGGAGGACGACGTGATCTGGAATGGAGAGGACATCAAGCACAAAGGGACCAAGACCCAGCGAGCCAGCCTGGCGGGCTGGCTGCCTTCCAGCATGACGAGAAACGCCACGGCCTACAACGCCCAGCAAGGTATGGCAGCCTTCCTCCTGCCTGTCTCCGGCTCTGCTGCCTCCATGCCTGCTGATCCTTTCCTTGCTCCTTCTGTTGGCAGGGCTGAACCGGAGCGGTTCCCTGCTCAACTTGCCGGTTCCCTTGGTGCAGAAGCCCAGTGTGGCAGGAGTCTTGAGCATGGCCAAGGGCAAAGAGAAGCAGCTACCTGAACAGCAAGGTGAGGAGGGAGGGCCTCACGGCAGGAGGGGCTCTGTAGAAATCCGCAGGAGGAACCAGACAAGCCAAGATCTGCAAACAGAGCCTCTTCCCCAATCATCCCTGCCTTGGTTGGGTACTTCGCTTACTCGGGTGTTGAAAAAGCTCCTTTGGGACAACTGTGACTGGATGAGCGAGAGTCTCCGCGGGCGATCGGCTGCCAAGCGGCTTAGCCGGATAGTGGCAGTCTGACCATTCAGGGGTTGGCATGAAGAAGAATTTGGGCAGTGATCAGTCAGTAGGGGGTCTGGTCCTCCCATTGCCCCTCTCCTTTTTCACCATTCTGCTTTGCCCCATAATTGTTATTTGTGTGCTTGAAATGTGGGCAGGGGAGGCAGGAATACCTGCTTTTTCTCTTAAGTCCCAAAGTACCGTGTTGCACTGGGCCTGGAGCGCCCAGGCACTCTCTCTGCTCCAGGCGTCCTAGAGCTCATAAGTGGTAGGGATGGGATGGATGGAGGGTGGGGAGGGATGGAGACATTTGCCAGCATCCACTGTCATGTGTTCATTATCACACTTTGTTGCCCCGGCAGGCCTGGATGAAGACAAGCCATGGTTCTCCATTTTCCCCATTGACAATGAAGAGCTGGTCTATGGCCGCTGGGAAGACAACATCATCTGGGACGACAATGCGATGGACAGGATCTTGATGCCCCCGGTCCTGACCCTGGACCCCAACGATGAGAATATCATTCTAGGTAGCATCTACAAAAGTCCCTTCCTTGCCTTCTGGCTGGGGAGTTGTGGGGGTGCTGCTTTCTGGGGCCTTCTGGTTTCTTAAGGGGAAAGTGGGTAAACTGAGATGGGAGGCAGCCTTGGTCACCTTCCCAGAACATGGTTTTAGTTAACCTGGATCCCTCAAAGGGTTCTGGGAACTGGAGTGAGGGGAAGAGTCAGTGAGCCTCTTAACAGAATTCTCAGAGCAAATGCCAAGGTTCCTTGGTGGGGATGTGACAGTTAAACTGTCTTCGGTCTTTTCCGTAAGAAAACCTTTTCTTTAAGCATCTTGTGAACTGGGGCGACCTGGCAGGTGGCTGATTCTTAGCTTCAGGGCTTCAGGGTCTTCTTCACGTGATGGCCCAAGTGGGCCTTTGCATGGTCCATAAACGGGGGGTAATTGGGAAGCAGACATGATATTTTTCCGATTAAAATTGGAATTCTGATTTTTTTGGGAATCGCCCGGGCGGTGCGAGCAACGGGCGGGCAGCGCGAGCGGCGGGCGGGGCGGGCGGCGCGAGCGGGCGGGCGGCGCGAGCGGCGGGCGGGCGGGCGATTTCTCGGCGCGCGGTGGGGGGTCTCTTTTGGCCGGCCCCGATTTTTTTTTCAGAGGGGAATATCATGCCTGTTGGGAAGAGCGTTTCAGGTCCAGTTTTCTCCTCTGCTCCTCCTAGAAATTCCCGATGAAAAGGAAGAGATGACTCTCAATTCCCCATCCAAGGAGAACAAGAAAGAGTCTTCTCTGAAGAAAAGCCGGATCCTCTTGGGCAAAACAGGAGTTATTAAGGAAGAGCCCCAGCAGGTTCGAGAGGGGCTCCGTTTCCTCTGGATTAGTGAAGAAGAAATAAGAGCAGGAAGGGGAGGGAATTCTGACGTGGGTTTTTCCCCACTCCAGAATATGTCTCAGCCAGAAGTGAAGGATCCCTGGAATCTCTCCAATGATGAGTTTTACTACCCCAAGCAGCAGGGCCTTCGTGGGACCTTTGGCGGCAACATTATCCAGGTTGGAAACTGATGGTGTTGGGCTTTGCTTGTCCACTTTGCTTGGTTTGACGTAACCTAAACCCAGCCGTTGAGGTTACAAACTGGAGCTCTCAGCTTCACCTATTTGGCACACTTGCTAATTTTGATTTACCAAACAACCCGTAATTAAACCATGGGTTTGCACAATACTTTATGCAATCCAATTATTTGCCTTCTTGGGCTTAATGCAAGCCTAGCTTTCTGCCAAGGCTTCACGTGCGGCCACCATGGAGTCGGCTTCCACAACATGCCCGCAAGATTGCTTTGCAGAATTTGAGGCAACCAGAGCAGCTTCGTCCCCCTTTGGGGAGTGGAGGGAGGACCTTCCCTTGGCTGAGGGTGATTGACGGGGGCCCAGCCATTCTTCGGGACATGCCGAAATCGTGCCTCTCTCTGCTCTGGTGCAGCACTCGATCCCTGCGGTGGAGCTGCGCCAGCCCTTCTTCCCCACCCACATGGGCCCCATGAAGCTGCGGCAGTTCCACCGGCCTCCCCTGAAGAAGTACTCCTTTGGCACCTTGTCGCAGCCTGGGCCCCACGCAGTGCAGCCGTTGCTGAAGCACATCAAGAAGAAGGCCAAGGTAAGGGCCCGGTCTCGGTGGCCCTGCCCAGGGCCCACGCTCCTCTCTCTCGCTCGGCCCCCGCGGAGACGGCTGCTTGTGTATTGTGTTGCACCCAGATGAGAGAGCAGGAGCGCCAGGCCTCTGGCGGTGGGGAGATGTTCTTCATGCGCACCCCCCAGGACCTCACGGGCAAAGACGGCGACCTCATCCTGGCTGAGTACAGTGAGGAGAATGGGCCCTTGATGATGCAGGTTGGCATGGCCACCAAGATCAAGAACTACTACAAGCGGGTGAGTGCAGGGCTCGGGCTGCCAGCGCCAGGCTTTCCCGAGGAAGCCCTCACTCACTCAGCCGTCTTGTCCCTGGCAGAAACCGGGCAAGGATCCTGGCGCCCCGGACTGCAAGTACGGAGAGACGGTGTACTGCCACACTTCCCCCTTCCTGGGCTCCCTTCACCCTGGCCAGCTCCTCCAGGTGAGGCCTCTGGGCGGACCTGTGCTTTGAAACAGCAGCCACTGGCCCCATTTCAGCTGCAGCAGCAGCAGCAGCACCAAGCCAGGGGCTCCCGTGGGAAGAGCGCCTAGGAACTTCTAGTTCTTTAGAGACAGATGGCTTAAGGGCAACCAAGGACTGACCCACTTGCCCAATTCTATAGGGTGTGTGTGTGTGTGAGGGAGAGAGAGAGAGAGAGAAGCTGCTTGCTGTGAAATGCTACAACTAGTACACCAGGGTGTAAAGCCCAAGGATATTTGATTGACATAGTAGTCATTGATATGACAGTGTAGCATTCTCAAGTGGACAATTCCTTTACAAAGACCGGCCAAATGCAGCTAAGGAGAGGGAGAGCTTTTGAGTTTCTCCTTGGCAGGAAACTGAAGGAGTCCTGGAGCCACTAGTCTGCAGGGAGCTGCTGTTGCTGTTCTGGGTGGCTTAAACGGCGCCTTTTGTTTGTCAGGCGTTTGAAAACAATCTCTTCCGGGCTCCGATCTACCTCCACAAGATGCCTGAAACAGACTTTCTAATTATTCGGATGCGCCAGGGCTACTACATTCGGGAGCTGGTGGATATCTTTGTGGTGGGCCAGGAGTGCCCCCTCTTTGAAGTCCCCGGCCCCAACTCCAAGCGGGCCAATACGCACATCCGAGACTTCCTGCAGGTTTGTTGCTGGGGGGGGCTGCTAGGCCTCCTCAGCAGCTTTTGGGAGGAGTGGGAAAAATAACTTGGGAAGGGAGCCATGCCGCTAGCCGTGCCTGCAACTCTCACGCAGGCGCTAAAGAAGAAGAAGAGCCGGTAAGCGGACTGAGCCGGTTCTGAGCCGGTTGGCGAGAGGCTCTCCTCTGGCTTGCAGGGTGGCTCTTAGTTTGGGGCTGGATTCTGCCCTGACTCCTGTGGGCACTGGGACCCCCTGGGTGGGAGGGGGAGGTGTACCGCAGCAGGGGAGGGGAGGCCCCTCTCTCTCTGAGCGCTTGGCCACTTCACTGCAACCCTTGCCAGGTTTTCATCTACCGCCTCTTCTGGAAGAGCCGCGACCGGCCCCGGAGAATCCGCATGGAGGATATTAAGAAGGCCTTTCCTTCCCACTCCGAGAGCAGCATCCGGAAGCGGCTGAAGCTGTGTGCAGATTTCAAGCGCACTGGTAGGCAAGGACAGCCCACCCCCCGCCCCCCTCCTCTCTCCCGGCCAGGCTCACGGGGGGCTGTTGCTTCCTCAGGGCTGGACTCCAACTGGTGGGTCCTGAAACCCGACTTCCGGCTGCCAACCGAGGAGGAGATCCGAGCCATGGTGTCTCCGGAGCAGTGCTGTGCCTATTACAGCATGATTTCTGCTGAGCAGCGCCTGAAGGTGAGCCTGGTTCAGGGGTCCGGAGGCTGCCCGCCCTGCCCAGGACTTTGGGGGTCAGGCACCACTTTCATCTTCCCTGTGATTTGTTCCTTTGGCTCGTTTTGGTGTCTGTACTTGCCCATTTACAGTTGGATGCCATGTGTGAGTTTGTGGCTTTCTCCTGGCCTGGCTGCTGTTGGCTGCTTTGGGATGATGGCACCCCTCCCTCAGGGGAGGGGAGGGCAGGCACAGGTGGGGGACAAGGTGGGACCTCCTGGAGCTGCAGCCGCTGCGTGGAGAAAGGATGCATCCCCTTGATGGCTCTCTTTCCCAGGATGCAGGCTACGGAGAGAAATCCTTTTTTGCCCCCGAAGAAGAGAACGAGGAGGATTTCCAGATGAAGATTGATGACGAGGTAGGGCAAAGAACAGCTGGGCCCCCGAGGACTCTTAGAGGGGCCCTTCTTCCCCCTGCCGTGCCAAGCCTCTCTGCCCCGTGTTGGTTACGCTTAGGTGCGCACAGCTCCCTGGAACACCACCCGGGCTTTCATTGCGGCCATGAAAGGGAAATGCCTCCTGGAAGTCACCGGGGTAGCTGACCCGACTGGCTGTGGTGAAGGCTTCTCCTATGTCAAGATCCCGAACAAGCCGACACAGCAGAAGGTAAGGGGAGGGCCCAGGTGGCCGGCTGGGGCTGGCTGCTCCATCTGCCCGCAGGGGAGACCCGGGGTACCTCCTGGCTGGATCCTGAAGCGGCTGGGGTCCTGGTGTGGGGCCAAGTCTGGCGCCCTTGAAATAAAGGGCTGAGACGGGGATGGAAGCTCCTTGTTCCTTTTCCAGCAGGATGACAAGGAGCCACAACCGGTGAAGAAGACGGTCACAGGGACAGACGCCGATCTCCGGCGCTTATCCCTGAAAAATGCCAAGCAACTCTTGCGCAAGTTTGGAGTCCCTGAGGAGGAGGTGGGTGCGGGCAGGGGGCTTGCTCCTCTGGGTTGAGCTTCCGCGGGGCCTCCGCAGCCAACGACTCTCCTTCCTCAGATCAAGAAGCTTTCCCGCTGGGAGGTGATCGACGTCGTGCGGACAATGTCCACCGAGCAGGCCCGCTCAGGCGAGGGTCCCATGAGCAAGTTTGCCCGAGGGTCCCGCTTCTCTGTGGCAGAACACCAGGAGCGCTACAAGGAGGAATGCCAGCGCATCTTTGACTTGCAGAACAAGTGAGCCGTCTTCCTGCATGGTTTCCTTTGCCGGCATATCTGTGGGATTTGCTCAGGGACCCACTTCCACTCACCACCACAGCTGCAGAATTCCTTTCCCGCAGAGGTTCCCGGAAGGGCGAATTGAGGGGTTTAATGGATGGATACACAGATACTTTAGGCGGTTGGGAAGAGCTCTTGGAGGGCGGAGGTTACGGGGGCCGCTTTGTGCCCTGCACACGGGGAGGGGGCTGTTTTTAGGGTTTTCAGCACATGCCTTTCCCTGAACTAAGGGGAGGGTGGGGATCGGGGGGTTGGGCAGGAGTGAAGTTGGGGTGGGGGTGGGAGTCCCTGCCTTCTGTGCTTCTGCACCTGCACTCGGCCGCCTGGGAGCTTCAGGGACTGACCGGGGCAGAGATTTCCCGCTTCAGGGTCCTGGAGTCCACCGAGATCCTGTCGACAGACACAGACAGCAGCTCTGCCGAAGACAGCGACTTTGAGGAGATGGGGAAGAACATCGAGAACATGCTCCAGAACAAGAAGACCAGCTCCCAGCTGTCCCGGGAGAGGGAGGAGCAGGAAAGGAAGGAGCTGCAGCGGATGCTGATGGGGGAAGACAGCGGAAACGACCGGGCCAGGAAGGACCGCAGGGACAAGAAGGGGGCGGGTGAGGATCTGGCCCCCGCAGGGCGAAAGGGAGGCGTCGAGAGGAGACTTGGGGGTGGCGGGAAAGGGGCTTCCTGGCTCGGGCCGAGGGGGGGTCCACAGGAAGCCCCCAGAATTGAGGGACCAGAGTGCTTGCAAGACGCAAACAGGCAGACTTTAGAAATGGTTGTAGTTGTGGCCATAGGTGGGAGGACTTCACCAGAAATAGGATGGGCGTAGCAATTGAAGGGGCTGCTGTTTCTTTTTTTTTTTTTTTGGGGGCATTGCCTTCGGGCTGACCTCCTCGCCTGGGTTAAATGCGATCCTGGCCACTCAGGATCCCCCTCAGTTCAGCCTTCTGCACTGGGAAGGTGGCGAAATCACCATTTTACTCCTCCCCCTCCCTCCCTCCCCCGGCAGCTTCCACGCCTGGCAACCTGGGTGGTTCTCATAAAGACGACGACACGGCCTCCGTGACCAGCCTCAACTCCTCAGCCACCGGTCGCCGCTTGAAAATCTATCGCACTTTCCGTGACGAGGATGGGAAGGAGTACGTGAGGTGTGAAACTGTCCGCAAGGCCTCGGTCATCGACGCCTACAGCCGGATCCGGACCACCAAGGATGACGAGTTCATGTAAGGCCTCTGGAGGAGGGTCCCGACCTATTAGCGGGGCCTACTGATCTCTGGCTGTGGGAAGCAGAGGCTGAGATGGAAATGTTTATTTCAAACACTTCTACTCCGAGGCAGCCATTTTTGAAACAAGGGCCACTCGGAATAGAGGGGGGGAAGCCAGAGCCCTTCAGGGCAGAGAGGTCAACAGGGAGCTGGCTCTAAAGCGAAAAAGGGCCAGGGAAAGAGAAGGGCTGGGACTGAAGCCCGGGGGGAGGGAGGGCGACCAGACCTGCCCCATTTGCAGGGGAGGGCGCTGAGCTGCCACAGCCATGCCATGCCTTGAGGAGGCTCCAAGCTGAGCCTCAGGCCCCTCCAGCTTTGACCAACCAACCCAAAATCAAGCGGGGCCTGGATGCTGCCGGGAGGCGTTCCCTCTTGGGGCCGGACGGGGCCCAAAGGCTTGGCAGAGGGTGCTGGAGTTTGGCTGTGCCCGGGGGGTGGGTGGGAAGCAGACTGCTTCCTTCGGAGGTGTGCCAGGGACCAGCCTGGCCTTCACCCGCCTGCCTTGTTTGGTCCTCCAGCCGGAAGTTTGCGCTCTTCGACGAGCAGCACCGGGAGGAGATGCGGAAGGAGAGGCGCCGGATCCAAGAGCAGCTGCGGCGGCTCAAGCGGAACCAGGAGAAGGAGAAGCTGAAGGGGCCCCCGGAGAAAAAGCCCCGGAAGATGAAGGAGCGCCCAGACCTGAAGGTGAGCCAGGCCACTCCGGGACCAAGCCTGGCCCTTGTTTGCACCCTGCTTGGCCTGCCCTGCCTTCCTCCCTATCCCTGATACAGGGTGGCCTTCTGCTCCTTCGTTGCAGTTGAAATGTGGGGCCTGTGGGGCCATTGGGCACATGAGGACCAACAAGTTCTGCCCTCTGTACTACCAAACGAATGCTCCCCCCTCCAACCCGGTGGCCATGACAGAGGAGCAGGAGGAGGAGCTGGAGAAGACCGTCATCCCCAACGACAACGAGGAGCTGATCAAAGTGGAGGGGACCAAGATCGTCTTGGGGAAGCAGCTGATTGAGAGGTGAGAGTGGCGGGGGTGAAGGCGCCCAGCATCATGGCCGAAGGAGCAGGGTTTGCAGGGTCTGGCACCTGCTGGCTGGGCGGCCAGGATCAGAGCGCTCCAGGGGGGGGCGGAGTCCTTCCAGAGGGCGGAGCTGCAGCTCGCCCCACTCTTGGCATCTCTTCGCAGTGCGGACGAGGTTCGCAGGAAGTCCTTAGTCCTGAAGTTTCCCAAACAGCAGCTTCCCCCCAAAAAGAAGCGGCGGGTTGGGACCACGGTGCATTGCGATTACTTAAACGTAAGCCCTTCTAAGTGCCTCCGGTTTCTTCCTGTATAGACCGTATAGTATAGTATGTCCTCCTATGTAAATATTTAGAGTTGTTTTATGCGGTTTTTTTCAAAAATGCACATTGCCTCGATAGAAGGGGAATATTTGTTGCTCGGGGTTGAACTGTGGGGTCCTTGATGCACTTGGTGGTTTTGTTGCAGACGTTTCATTACCAAACTAGGTAACGTCATCAGTGCCTGTGAGTCCTGTCAGGTGCTTGCAGCACTGATGACGTTACCTAGTTTGGTAATGAAACGTCTGCAACAAAACCACCAAGCCCATGCAGATGACGATTTTGCAGATTTACTCGCTATGTGGGATAAGTTGTAAATGTAGAATAATAATGACAGAAGGAACGACGGAGTTTCAGGTAAATTCGAATCCTTGTGGTGTAGCAGCCAAAAGGAGCAAAAGGTGCAGAGTCAGACCGGAAAAGGAGAGAAGCTGTTTCTCGCGCTCTGCGAAGTCTGCAGCCCCGTTGAGGGTTCTCGCTTCCTCTCTGTTTCAGCGGCCCCACAAGTCCATCCACCGGCGACGCACAGACCCCATGGTGACCTTGTCTTCCGTCCTGGAAAGCATCATCAATGAGATGCGGGATCTTCCCAACGTAAGCGCTCTGAGCCACAGGGGTTGATCTGGCCGGCTGAATTAACAGGGAGGCTTGGCTGGGCTCTCCCTGGAATAGGTTGGCTTTAGCTCTTACAGGCAAAAATAACGTACCAAGTTTCTTATCAAAGGTTTAAATTCTAAGTTCAAACTATGAAGAAGGCAGGTCTGACTAGATGAGGGTTTATTGTGGCTGTTAGCGTGGTAAAGCTGTGTCTCTTGGGGGCTTGGCTGCTGGCTTGGAAGAGTGCGGGCTCCCTTGGGGGAGGGGGGGTAGAATGTCAGTGGGTAGGCCCAGAACAAGCACTCACCTCTTCCTGTTTGCCTCCCCCCCACCCAGACGTACCCCTTTCACCAGCCTGTTAATGGGAAGGTGGTGAAGGATTACTATAAGATCATCACCAAACCGATGGACCTGCAGACCCTCCGAGAGAACGTCCGCAGGCGACTCTACCCGTCTCGCGAAGAGTTTCGAGAACACCTGGAGCTGATTGTGAAGAACAGCGCCACCTACAACGGTCCCTGCACCCTTTTTCCCTAACCTTTACTTACTCACCCTGGGCTTGGGCGAGGAAGGGCCTGCGTTTTCCTGTGATTCTGAGCGGGTGGAGGATGGCAAAGAAAAGGGGATTTGAGAATTAACTCACCAGCGTGTCTGATGCCAACAGCTTCCCTTCTGAAAATTGCTCTTTCTTTGTCTTTACATCTGCTGAAGCGTCTCTCCTCCTCGTAGGATTGGTGTGGAATTGTTCCGGACCAGCCAATTCAGTTCCTGGAATTTTTGCTTTCCCCCTCTTGACCTGAGGGTCTTCCTCTCCTCTTCCCTGGTGTCATTTTGCCATCTGGGTTGTTGAAATCCTTCCCTTCCTTTCCCTGGAGTAATTTTGGCATAGCCACCTGCAGCCTTGAACGGGCAGTTCCCGAATTAAAGCTGATTAGGTTGCTGCTTGGTGGTTCCTGTGACTCTGCTCTTCCAGAGGTTCTGTGAGGGAGGGGGCGATGGAGCAGGGGGATTGCGCTTTACCTCTGTGACCCCCCGGGGAAAACCATCAATGCCCTCCGCACTTCTTGGCCCCAGAGCCGCTCATCTTTCTTGCTATCAGTGGAGTACGAGTATTTATATTTTGCTGACACATTTATAGTTTTCTTTCCTGTGCAATAAGACCCTCACAAAGGAAGTCTTGCTGTTTTACTATCGGGTTTTCATTTGCTTTTCTTTCTGCTACTATGAATACTCTAGACATCGTTGCTATCCATGACAATACTAGAAATGTAACCAAAGCGAAGAGGGTTGGGGCACAGGAAACTGCCCCAGGAGAAGCCTCAGCCTTACGTCGGCTCTATGTTTGCAGGGCCAAAGCACTCCTTGACCCAGATTTCTCAGTCAATGTTGGACCTCTGTGACCAGAAACTGAAAGAGGCAAGTCTCGTGCAAAGGGAGAAAGAATGGACCTCTGAGCCGAAGCCTTAAGCTTCAAAGTGCTATTATGAGGGTTTTAACAAAGACACCTGCAGGTTTGCTCCTTGCTGCCTCCAGATCAGAGGGAATTTCACCTGGTGAACTCTGGGCAAAGAGCTCAGGGTAGTGGGGCAATCCTTGGGGTACCTGTTTGAGATCAGAGGGCACAGACATGGCACATTGAATGCTCCAACTTGATCTTGCTGGAAGTCAGCAAATTTTAATGCCATGCGTTTTGTTTTTCAATTTAAAAGCATCCCCACAATTAAAAATGAAAAGTGTACTGTGTGCCATTGAGAGTGTGTAAAAAAATTCGCTTTTGGGGCATGGAAAAATCAGCCAAAATTTCTGGAAAAGTTGAGCAGCAATTTGGTTCCCATAATGAATGGGACGTTTCAGTGTTTGAAAGCCTACAGGTTGAAAAGCTAGAGCAGAATTAAGAAAATTTGAAGTCTAGATGGTTAAATACATTACAAAAAGTGAAGCTGAATTGGTCTCCATATCTCTTGCCTTCCTGATGTCATTTCAGAAAGAAGATAAGTTGGCTCGTTTGGAGAAGGCCATAAATCCCCTTCTGGACGATGATGACCAAGTAGCCTTCTCCTTTATTCTGGACAACATTGTGACCCAGAAGATGAAGGTGGTTCCTGATGTAGGTGTGCCCATGGCAGGCGGTGGAGGGGGTGAAAGGGAGCTGGGGGTGGGAGGGCTCTTGGAGGTGTCAGGGGGCAGAACTGCTGCTTCCCAGGAGACCCACTTCTGCTTTGGGGTAGTTCAACAGCCTTTTCTCCTGAGCTGCAATGTTAGTTTTTACGAACCTTGATGGGCAGCTAGAAACCACCCTTCTTGCTCTGGAGCTTTCCTCCTCCCTCCCTTTCGGTGAGATTAGCACAGCAGGAACTGGGATTTGTTGGGAAATAGGCATTCCTTTGGCTTTCAGTGGACGCTTTGCAGAAACTCTTCTTAGTTTCTTTGTCGGTGTTCTCTTTGCTTTCAGTCTTGGCCCTTCCATCACCCTGTGAATAAGAAATTTGTGCCAGATTATTACAAAGTCATTGTCAGCCCAATGGATCTGGAGACTATCCGCAAGGTACGTACATGTGCATGGAAGAAGAGCCTTGATGGTGGCTGAAGCCAAGAGCCACCCTGGGTGCCCCTCTGGATCTGAAGTTCAAAAACAGGCGGGGAGGGGATGCGAAGTAGATCAGGAGGAGGTGTGAGGGTTGCTCTCCTGAACATCTGAGAGGCTGTCCTCGACACCTTCCTGGGCGATTTGCCTCTGATGGTGGGAAATGGAACCACAGCAGAGCAATTAAGGAGGCTCCGAGGCCTTTGGACGTGGCGCTTGGGGTCTGGAGCCTTCCACTGATTTCTTCCAGAACATCTCCAAACACAAGTACCAGAACCGAGAAGTCTTCCTGGATGATGTGAACCTGATCCTTGGAAATAGTATCAAATACAATGGTAAGCTTTCTTTGGCCAGAGTATAAGGCCATCCTTGGACCAGGGCTCTAGGCCCACCCGAAGGTTTGCCTGGCTAGACTAGGCTGTTTCCCGATGCCAGGCTCCCCTTTGCCTCCTGGGCCCAGCCCTGAGTTGGAGGAGGCCTTGCTGGCTGGCAGGGGTTGCCTAGCCGCCTCTGCTCCCTGGCCCTGGAAAGTCAGTTCTCCCTCTTGTTTGGAGCTCCCTTGATTGGGCTTTTCAATGCAGGGCCGGACAGCCAGTACACCAAAACAGCCCAGGAGATTGTGAACATCTGCTACCAGACCTTAGCGGAGGTAAGGGCCCCTGCTCTGAACCTGTCGAAGGCTGTTTTCAGTTTGGAAGCCCTGCAAATGTTCCTCTTTCCCTCACCTTCCTTCCTTCAGTATGATGAGCACCTGACTCAGCTTGAAAGAGACATTTCGACTGCCAAAGAGGCAGCTTTGGAGGAGGCTGATCTGGAGAGCTTGGACCCCATGACTCCTGGGCCCTATACGCCGCAGGTGAGCCTGTTTGTGACCAGAGAGGGTGGGGCTGGGGCTGCAGCTATTCTTGATCTGGTGAGGTCTCTGTGTAACAGCTCGACTCGACTCATAGCACAAGAAATGCTCGGTGGAGGGAAAGCCAGGACGGACCTTAAGAGACTTGTGACGGGGGCGGGGGGAGATTGAGCTGGAGGGGGAGGGATCCCGGAGCAGTTTTCCATTCCAAGGAGATCCAGTTCCGTTGGTGGTTCTTCCGGGTGTTTCCCTGCTTCCTTGTCCTGCCTTCAGAGTTCCTGCCAGGGTTGTCCACCCAAACTGTTTCTCAGGCTCTCCCTCATGTAGGAGGCCCATTATATTGGCCCACTGGGGTCTCCCGGGGTCTCCCTGTGCTTTCTCCAGCCAGAAGGGGATCTGAGATGATGCAGCTGCTGAGAGCTTGGCAAGAGACCGAAAGGCTGTCCTGGTTTCAAAGACTCTTCAGCCAAGGCTTCAGAAGCCAAATAGAAAAAGGCCAACAGATCTGTGAAAGATAACCAATAGGAATGAACGCAGAAAGGACCCGCTGGTTGTCCTTTAGTGAGAACGTGGGTCAGTGAGGGAACGTCCTTTCCACTGTTCGTGCCATGAGCCTGAGAGGGAGGAAGCAATGGGAACAATGCGCAGAGGTCTGAGCTTCAGCCTCTCACAGGCAGCATGCTTGATTCAGGATAGCTAAGAGAAGGAAGGGCGGGCTCGCTCCGTATCTCACCTGCACCCCTGTGATGCCCATTTCCTCCTTTCAAACACCCTGCAGCCACCCGATTTGTATGATACCAACACCTCGCTCAGCATGTCCCGGGATGCATCCGTCTACCAAGATGAGAGCAATCTGTCTGCTATGGACACACCCACCACAACACCCGAAAAGCAGTCGGCACAGGTCAGAAACGCACCCAAGGATTCCGCAGGAAAAGAGGGGGGCGCTGGCTGCAAAAAGGAAGCGTAGCTTTCCCACAGGAGCTGCGGATCAAGGGCAGACCTGTTGAAATAGGGCATGGCACAGTAAGAGCAGTGGTTTCCTTCTCCTTCCTGGTCAAAGGTGTGGAACAAGAGCTCTGTATGAAAAGATCCCTGGCAAAAGGCCTTGTTTCATCAGATGATTGTTTCTGGGCATGGCGGATGCAACTATCTCTTTGCTTTGAAAAGCCTTTCGAAGGGATTCCTCTGTTTGGAGCAGCCGGGAAAAGAAATGAGACACAGCCCTGTTGATAAGAGAGGAGAGGAATCCCCATTATTGTTACTTCGTTCATGCCTTGCCTTTGAGCTCCAAGTTCACATTAAGGGAGGAATATTTCTGAACATCCACAAACTTTTGCAATGGCGGATCGTTGCTCCTTTCCTGGTTTCATTTAAGTGTGAAAATACACGTGCCAGAATTGCAGAGGGTCACTTGAATCCTTATAATATAGCCTAGCGAACCCGGGACAAACATGTTTTTCCTGGTATGGTTTTTTTTTTTAATGTGTTGGGCATAACTATGTGATGTAGAGAAAGGAGAGAGAGAAAGTTGAGAAAGAATGGGGAGGACATGTTCCTTGGGAGCTTTAGTGGGAGTCCACTTGGATGGGGGTTTTGTCAGCTGCCGCAAAAGGTTGGTTTCTTCCAGTCCAGGGAGGCAGTTGTGTCTCTAGGCCCCTGCAAGGCTGGGGAGGAGAAAGCTGGTTCCCAGGGTGCCCCGCACTGTGTGCTTTGGGGCTTGGGGCCTGCTGCTCAGCTAGTCTAAAGGATAAAGCCCCACAGAGCACAGGCAGCAGAACAGGGGCAGCCAGGAAGTGGCCCCCACCCTGGTGGCTTGGCTGGCCTTCTTTAAAAGCGTCTGTGTCCCCTCGGTGCCTGCTCCTTCCTCAGTGGCGTTATCTCTGTGTTCCTCACTCAGATGCGGCAGGGCCAAGGTAGGCTGGGCGAGGAAGACTCTGACGTAGATATTGAAGGGTTGGATGAGGATGAGGATGGGAAACCTAAGACTCCAGCCCCAGTGAGTATCTGTGACCCCACCTGTAGCTCACCTGTTGGCTTCTGCTCTCATGGCAGAAGCTGAGGCAGTGCAGGGCCCTCTGGAGTGTTTCTATCAGTAGCGGATGGAATGCTAGCCAAAGCGATCAGTTTTTAGGAAGAGCTGGCATTGCCGGTGCACCGTGTCAGTGGGAAGGAAGCCAGGCGTCCTTTTGCTGGGCTTCGGCTTCTGACCTCCTCTTCTCCTTCCTACTCTCCCACGACAGGAAGTGGAGGACGCTGATGGGGACCTGGCTGATGAGGAGGAAGGCTCGGTTCAGCAGCCTCAGGCCAGTGTGCTCTATGAAGACTTGCTCATGTCAGATGGGGAGGACGACGACGGCAGCGATGAGGAGGGAGATAATCCCTTTTCGTGTGAGTTCTGAAAAGGGCAGGAACGATGGAGCCCTTGTTTGCTGTATATACTCCTAGTTCCAGACAGAAAGACCCAGGAAGGCATCCTCCCTTCCTCTCCGTTTCTCACCAGGGTTGGATCTGAGCCTGGGGTAGAACTGGGGAGGGGAGAGAATGCAGGCTAAGTGCGAGACAGAGAGGGATGCCAATTTGAGTATAAAAAGTTTTCCTTGGGTGAGATCAGTTTGGAGAGAGGCTTCACTGCCCTCCAGGGATTTTTAGGGGAGAGTCTCTGATACTGTGGTGAGAAATGAAGGCACAGAACCTGCGAGTTGGAAGAAGAAGAATAGGACATGGGAGCAATTAGGGAAATGCTTCTGTTTATGTACCATTAATGTTTTTATACCACCCAGTAATTGATACTCTCTGTAAAGTGTATAAAGATAACGATAATATAAACAGTACTTAATGTGAAAAGAACCAAACCTGTTTATTGGAGTGGTTCCAATGATTTACCATCTTTTCCTGATGTTTTTGGTTCAAGTTGATTCAGTGGCAGTGTGCCTGGTCGCCTTTGTGGAAATGCACAACTGTGCTGAGGTCTTTGTTTTCTTTTGGTGGTGGTGTTGTTTAGCCAATTTTGAAGGCCAGTCAATTAGTGAGATGGTGCTGAGGAAGTGAATGTCCCGGAAGCCCTGGGGGAAGCGATGGGGAAGAGGACCTGTTGCTGGCAAACGAGGCACAGCATCGGAGTGACCCTTTGCTTGTGTCTCCTAGCTATTCAGCTCAGTGAGAGCGGGAGCGATTCCGATGTGGAGCCCAGCGCAGTTCGGCCCAAGCAGCCTCATGTCCTCCAAGAGAACACGCGGATGGGCATGGACAACGAGGAGAGCATGATGTTCTATGAGGGAGCTGGAGGAGAGGCCTCTCGCGGCATGGAAGACAGCAACGCCAGGTGAGGAGGCCAGCCCATCCTTCAGCAGCAGAATCCTAACCCGGTGTGGCTTCCTTTGACAGACAAGGGACCCTTCTTGCTTCTTTTCCAGTTACGGTAGCTATGAGGAGCCAGGCCTGAAGTCCAATACGCGAGATGCCAGTTTTAGCAGCCTGGGGGGGTACGAGCTCTCGGAAGAGGAGGAGGAGGAGGAAGAGGAGGAAGAGCAGCGATGTGGCCCCAGCGTGCTAAGCCAGGTTCATCTATCGGAGGACGAGGACGACAGCGAGGACTTCCACTCTATAGCGGGAGACAGCGACCTGGATTATGACGAGTGAGGATGGGCAGCCATGGAGGCAGCAGCCTTGGACTCTTGCTCTCCCTCTGGCCTCTGAAGACCAGGAGACCCCGGCCGGGAAGGGGGGGGACACCCCTGGACTTCTCTGTGTGTGCCCTGCTGGCACCCCTGGCATCACTGGCCTGGGAAGGGGGAGGGGTTGATGGGCTGGCACCACCCAAAGGGGCTTCCCTGGCCCTAAATTATTTGTGGGGGGGATGAGCAGGAGATGGACCTTCTTCCCCAACTGTAAATAAACCTCTGAAACGCCCCAAGGGACCTCCAGTTTTTTGGAAATGACGCTCCCCAGTGCTGGGGATGGAGGAGGGGGCGGGGGGAACCCAGCTACGAAGGAGATGGGGGGGATCAGCACCGTTGCCCCTCCACATCCGTCGAGGAGAGGCAGCAGCCATTTTGCGCTCCATTTGAGGGGTGGGGAGGTAGAGCCCCGCCCTCTTGCGGCGCCCTTCCCCCTCGCTGTGTCGAATTCCCGCCCTTTTCCTTCCCGTCTGCCGATACCCCGCCCCTCGTAAAGGAGGGGGGAAATGCTCGGCGACCAGCTAAGGCGCATGCGCCCTGCGCATTGAAGCGTCCGGCGGAGGAGTACGGAGACGGTTCCGTGAGAACTACGTTTCTACTTGGGCCCGTCGGAAGAGCGAGGGCCAGGAGGCCGCGGATCCCGCAGCGCGCTCCCCATAAATCTCGCCCTTGCGGGAGGGAACGACATTGCCCCCCCACGCCCACTCCGAAGTCCAGGGGCTATTTCGTGGGGAGGCGAAAGAAGATCCGGCGAGGCGCTTGCCTCAGGCGTCGTCTCCTTGCGCGCCGCCGCCGCCGCCATTTCGGGAGCCGCAGGCTGAGGAGGCGCGAGGGAACCGGCAGGGAGCGGGGCCGATTGCCAGCGAGGCGGTTGCCGGAGCCATGGCGGCATCCGTGGGGAACGTGGCCGACAGCACAGGTACCTGTCCCCGCGCCTCCCGCCATTCGCGGGCTTGGGGCGTCGACTGGGCTCCGCAGCGCCAGCGGCGGTTCCGAGGAGGCCTCTGCCCAGGCGGGGGGCGACGAGCGCCGGGGTGGGTCCTTGCCCCGAGAACTGCGGGGGTGCCGAGAGGCCCGGAACGCCGAGCCTGGAGCAGAGGCGGCGTGAGGGGAATGCTTCGGCCGGGGGACAACCCCGGGCGTTTTTCCCGAGGTGCGGCAGGAGCACGTGGGGGCTCTTCGGGCAGCAGCAGCAAGGAAAACCTCCTGGCCGCAGACAATGGCCTCGCGGAAGGACGGGGATGATGGGCCGCCGGCTTTTCCAAAGCGGGGGGCTTCGCTGATGGGCCTCGCGGAGGGGGCAGGTGCGGGACCCCGGGTGCACATGCGCAGTTGGTTCGTGCGGTGTTTTCCCGGCGCTGGACGGGAGGAGCGCTTCCTCTGGCTCTGCGGCCGCCCCGGAGCGGCCCCCGGCAGCCTCTGGGCAGCTAAAAGTGCCTTTGGGGCTCCCTTCCCAAGAAAATGGTGGCTGTGCCTTAGTGGCGGTCGGAGAAGCTTTCTTCTTCCCAGAGGACGGTCAACTGCGAGTCCTCGCGGGGGCTCCCCCTTCTCGTTCCCAATGGCCCCAGGGCTGCCTATCCAGGGCGGCGGCTGTATGGCCCGGGGGCTGGGACCTCCTTAGGGCCCACATGTGGCTCGTAGATAAGGGGACGTGCAAGCTCTCGGGCAAGTTTGGCTTCTTACAAAACAAATTCATGTAGGAATATAGTGCACACAAATGAACGTGATGGAATACTGTATAATTTTTCATGCTTGATCGTTTCAAATAGCATAACTACAATGTAAAGGAAATGTCCTAATTCATGTATAAAGATTAGCGTCACTTTGCGGTGTGGCTCTCTCCCCCCCGCCCCCCCCCCGCCCCCACAGATGATAATCTTTTTTTCTGATAACACTTGTTTTATTTAGCTTGCATAGCAAGGGGATAAAGAATAACCCTTGTGTTTGAGGTGCTGGTATTGAGTTCCTATTTCACTATTGTAGGCAAATGAAATGCTATGGATGTTTTCCTCCTAGGGTTCTGGATGAATTTTTAATGAATAGAATCTTACTGCTGTATTACATAATAGTATGAGGTGGTTCTCAAGTGGCTAAAGAGTTGAAGACAGTTCAAAATTATCCAAGAAATTCTTGCTATTGAATACATTTTGGGCAAATGACTTTTACCTGCCTTTTACAGATATGATTTATATGCTAGGTGGTAGAGGAATAAATCACTTTGGGAAGGTTACAAATTGTTCAGATGAAAAACAGCTAAAAGGAAAAGAATTGGTCTCTGCTGTACAATTTCTCTGTGGGCCCCAGTATTAGGCAGCTTCTAGTCCCTTGAGGTTTATGATAATCAGCTTTTTTTAAAAAAAGTGTTGTTGTTTTTTAAAAAAATAAAGATATTAATGCTGTTGAAATTGCTTTATTTTTAAGTGTGGGCATTCTGATTCCGTGACTTATTTCCTTATTTACCATCTTGATGGAATATTACAGAGAAGTGTTGTGCAAGTTTTTATGAGGCTTTTTGCAAAGCTGGTGCAAATCTTCCTTTTCTTCTCTGAAGATAACATCTTTGAGTTCAGCTTCTCATCAAACTACTAGTTGGCTTATTTACTATTTGTAATACTGTAGTTTGTGATAAATAATTCATTTTAATCCATAACAGTTTATTTGACTTGAATTAATTTTAGGCATTGTTTCATTCAGTGTTTTAATTTTCAAGGGTATTAGAAAAATCTGATTCCTAGTCCAGCAAATGTTGAGTTTCATGATCTCCCCTTTCATGATTTTATTGGGGAGAAAATATTGCTCTGGAGCTGACAACAGACGATGAACACAGGAAAACCAATGGTCTATAGCTTTCTCTGAACAAAGTCTTGGAGGTCTTCTCAGCAATGTTAAGTTTATTTGACAGATAACAATACCTACTGTATGCGATCATTTCATTGCATGGAATCATGTTTTTATTTTCTTACCTGGAACATTTTGATTTTAACATTAAGACTTGTGTTGAATGGTGGTATATTCCTAACATTGGCCTGTTTAAAAAAAGTGTGTCTCTGAAAGATTGCCACGGAGCCTAAAACAGATAGTCTGGGTCACGGCTGAGGTAAAGCTGAAGATGCTAAAATTGGGGGAGGGCAAGTAATTAGTCAAGAAAAAAAATTGACTTCTTTGAAACTTGACAATTACCATCATTCACCATTAAATTAGGAAGTCATATGTCTCTGTCTTTAATCATCAAATACCCCTTAGATGTTGGCATTTCATCTTTAATTTGTATACCATTGTTTATCCATTTTTATTATTCATTGTTTATCCATTTTCTAACTTTTTGTTTTCCTCCCCCCACCCCGAATGTTTTGGTGATTCTTCAGAACCAACGAAACGTATGCTTTCCTTCCAAGGGTTAGCGGAGTTGGCTCACCGGGAGTATCAAGCAGGAGATTTTGAAGCAGCCGAGAGGCACTGCATGCAACTTTGGCGCCAAGAACCTGACAACACGGGGGTGCTCTTACTGCTCTCTTCCATTCACTTCCAGTGCCGCAGACTGGACAGGTAAGGAAGCTGGTGCCTTTCTGCTCATTGCTTAGGGTGCTGCTTGGAAAGACAGGCTCTGGGCACTGGGATGGCACTCTGATGCTCTCCACTCAACTAAAAGTTTTCTGCATTGTTTAAATTTGATGGAACATTTCTGAATATACTAAATAAGCAGGAAGCCCCATTGCAAGAACATCCTATTCTCAACTAAAGTTTCTGGTAACATGACAGAACTTGGGAAACAACAAGAAGTGTTGAACTGAAAGAATGTTTCTGAACCAGCCGCTTCTCAGGAATCCCAAAACAATACAGTATTAAAAAGTGCATCATGTTAGATGGCACATCAGCTTTTGTGTGTGTGTGTGTGTGTGTGAAGAGGTCTCATTGTTCTGAAAAATACCATTTGTGTGACAGAAGTTTTCTGTGTTTGTCTTATTAATTTTTTTGGTATTTGTTATGCAAAACATAACAAAAGATACATCCATGTATCAGCAGTCCCTGGTTCTTCAGGCCGAGATTATGATTGCTGCTGCTGCTACTGCAGTAATTGTTGAGGAGGAGACAAGATAATGTGCTCTAGATTAAGGTAGCTTTTGCTCATTGTTCTCTTAGCAGGATGCTCTAAGTGGAAACCCAGCTTCTCTGCCCATCTCCAGCGCTCACTGGAAGCAATAAGATTAAAATTGGCTTCCGTGGAAGAAGTGAATGTATGCAGCCTGTCACAGCTACCCGATTGGCTCAAAAAAAAACGGGCAGAGGTGCTCTAATGAGTGGCAGTTCGTTGCAGGCATTTTTTTATCCACAATTAAAATGACCTTCCCAAATGTTGAACTTGGATTCTGGTGATAGTTCTTAAACTGTCAAGATCCAGTGAATAATTGCTACTTTGATAAAGGCACCTTAAACCTTTACTTTGTCTTCTCCAGGTCTGCTCACTTCAGCACTTTGGCGATCAAGCAGAATCCCTTGTTGGCAGAAGCTTACTCCAATCTGGGAAATGTGTACAAGGAACGTGGGCAGCTGCAGGAGGCCATCGAACACTACCGGCACGCTCTTCGCCTCAAGCCAGACTTCATTGATGGATACATTAACCTCGCTGCTGCTTTGGTAGCTGCAGGAGACATGGAAGGGGCAGTGCAGGCCTACGTTTCTGCCCTGCAGTACAACCCTGTGAGTAGAGATGGTGCCGATCTCTCGGAACAGCTTTTTTCTCCAAAAGAAGTTTGGAAAGGCCCTTCAAGGTTGCACCTAAAAGCCCTTTATTGCTATGGGGTGACAATAGTGCCCTTAAGGCTTCTCTGGGTGGACCGTTGACCGTTGTGTGAACCAGCATTCCCAGTGTGGTGCCCTTAAGAAGCCCTAGGGTAACAGCTCCTATCCATCCTGTTGGGAAAATTGGTATTCGGATGAGTTTCTGTCACTATCCTGCATTGCTGCTTGCTTAGGCAGCTTGTTTCCATCTTCTGCAAGGACAGGTGCCACCCATTAATTTAGGCATCTCTCCCACTCTTCCCATACTTACAAGTACGGTTCCCAGTATTTTCTCAGTTCCCAGTAAATTCCAGCACGTAGTGCATAAGCTGTGTGGTGAAAGCTATATGAAGGTCTGTTATTCAGCAGGATGATTTTATAGAGATGTGTTGTTTGCAGACTTGCTTTATGATTCCAACTTTACAACTTTAAAGCCCTCCCCTTTACAGAAGATTATTAAAAGTACCCTAGAAACTTAATTGATTAGTTTTTTTTTATTGCAGTAGTCTTATTTTCCATTTCTGATCTGTTGATCTGGATCAGCTGTGCTGGTGGTGACAGAACCCATTTGCTTTTCAGGACTTGTACTGTGTGCGTAGTGACCTGGGGAATCTGCTCAAAGCCCTGGGTCGCTTGGAAGAAGCCAAGGTAGGTGTTCTGTAGAATCAGTCTTTTGAACAATGTGAACGCTTGCACCAAGTCTTCCATTCTCCGCTGACCTCCAAGAGTCCCAAGATGTGGCTGAAAGCTGAAGGCTCTGAATTGCCCCAGAGTAGTGGCAGGGCAAGATATGGCATGCCCGTGTTAACCCTTGCTTTAAGGCGAGAAATTGAACACTGAGTCTTGCTGCAGAACTAGACTATCCATTATGGTGAAGTGACTGGCAGGGGCGCCACTACTCTCTGATCTGGAAATAACATGGGTCCCAAACTGAGGCTTGCCTGCTGATGCCAAGCCAGTGACTTAGTCCGTGCTTCCTGTGAATGCTCTTCTAAAGTCCTTTGTGGCTTGTAAGTGTAGAAGAACCTTATCAAATGTTACCCTATGAATATGGCATTAAAGAGATTCTTTAACCCTTCCCCTCCCCCTGCCCCCACATGGTTCATGGAAGAAAGGCTAGCAAACAGCATTGTTGCAGTTGGGTTCTTGGAATCAATTCTTTTTCCCAAATGTTGAATAAAGGTGTTGGTTTGCTTGGAAAATGACCTGATCAAAGAAAAACTTGCTACATTAAGTGGAAAGGTGGCTTCTAGCAGTCTGGTTTCCAACCAAGAATTTGAATGGGTTTTGAGGCTCTTGGCATGACAAGAACTTAGAATGCAAAAAAAAAAAAGGAAAAGAACAACCGGGAATTGTCTTGTTACAAGCCACCTTACGCATTTGCGCAGCAGGGGTGAGGAGTGTGGAGGAACTAGAAGGACCTCCGCGGCAGTCCTTCGCTTCAAGCCCCGCGCGCATGCTACCAAGTGGAGTGTACGGAGAGTGTAGCTGTCTGGCTGGCTGCTGTGCCTCTGGGTGGGGGAGGGGATTTGGCTTGCCCAAAGGGCTGGCAGTTGGGCCCTGCAAGCTGGGCCGTGTAGCTGCCCTGGAAAACAGGCTGGTGGGAGCGAAGTGTCTTTTTGAGAAGACTAGCCATGCGCAGCCTGCCGGGCGGACAGCTAACGTGAACTGCACTTCACTGCAGCTTTTAGTGTGACTGGTATAGGCCAAGACACTGCGCCTGCCTTAGGTTGCTGACCTCTTTATTTCAGAGCTTGGAGACACCTAGTTTGAAAGTGTGACTCTTGTTTCCGTGAGAATTCCACTAAAAAAGGGCAAGATAACGAAAAGACGTGAAGATAATACATATATACTTGAAATAAATTGCAATGTATTTCTTTGGGTGTCAGTGCATTTATAAGATCAAACCAGCAAGAATATTTGCTATTTCAAGTAAAATGTAAGTTTTGTGGAAATTTCAGAGCCTTTCTTCCAAATGCCCTGCTGTTTGCAGTTTCCCCAATTAACCCCTTCCCATCTGCATGTCTCCCATGTTACAGAAAACTGTCCTGAACCCTTGTATTAGACATATCCAGAGATTTTCAATTGCTTTGTTGAACTTTTTACTAATGATCTTGTTTTATTTTCTCTCTTGTTTTTGGTTTTTCACCATTGATATTGTATTTAGAAGGTTTCAGGTGGGTGAAACCTCCTATGCCATGCGTAAGGTGCCTCGCTGAAGGGAGCTCGAGGCCTGGATCTAGGGCAGACACACTCCTCCTCCTCCTCTTCCAGCAAGGAACGCACCGAAAACTCACATGAGAAATATGGTAACGGGTTTGTAACTGCCACAGCAAAACCATTTGCCTCCATGCCTGAATCTTCTGTCTTGTGGCTTCAGAAACAGTTTAAGTATTTAATGTACAACAAGTAATGTTAGAGAATATTTTATAGTCCTAGCCACAATTCTTTCAAAGATATATTGTAAAAGTAAATTAAAGATGTAAAAAAAAAAAATTGGAGTTACTCTAGTTAAAGCTTCTAACTCTCCCTGGTTGTTCATTTTTTTCCTTTTTCTTCTTTGTTTGGATTGCAGCGTTCTGCTCTTCTGATGATGATGCGCTGTGATCCTGCAGTAGCGCATAGGCTGCGCAGCGGAAATGCGCCTTGCGTGCGATTGCGCCCTTGTGAATGGTTGATCAGATATGATTCATCTCTAACTGCGTGGCTTCCCGAACCCTGTGCTGTAGGATTTTCGATACAATTGGCTTTGCAACTGCATTCAGATTTCAGACATAAATTGAACACTCAACAGTTTTCACAGAGGCCGCTCTGGTAGATGAATCAGTCTGGCTGGCCGTTCACAGTCTCCGGGGCCGTTCTACACAGTGCAGTTTGCAGCGATAGCGCAACGGCGCGCTGTTAGGGAGCGCTTGCGGCGTCTTGCGCTTGCATTGCAGGGACCTGAACCTTTGGGCAAACCTGGTATTTGAGGTTTTGGAAGCTGAAGGCGGCGCTGAGATGTGGAGAAAGGCAGGATCAGGGCAGAGCCTGGCTGGAGTAGAGAGTGGGCTGTCCCCTTCAAGGCACCTGTTGCGTGTGCTGCCTCTTTCTGGAGGCTCCTTTGGAAAGGCCTGGCCAAGCATCATCCAGCTGCTTTGGATACCTTCTACTCCGCTTGCTTTCCAAGCCACAGTGTTAAAAGTTGCTTCGGCAGTTGATCTTGCTTTGGATTTCACAGGGATGCGGTGACCCTGCAGGGAGGGAGGGGGGACTGGGAATTTCCTGGGCTGAGTAAGGGTTGTGATGTGCAGATCAGTCTAACTGAGGATGGTGGGTTTGCCCTCGGGTTTTGGTTTGCGCCAGCGCAGGATCAGCCAGCTGTTTACAACCCTTTAGTTTTGGCGCAAGCAAGCCTATACTGCAGGATCACTTTTGGCGGGTTGGAGAAGGTATACTAACGATGTTTTTCTCAATTTTCTCTGTGCAATTATTCCCTTCCCTTGTATCTACCTTTAACCCTTCCAAGGCCTGTTATTTGAAGGCAATTGAAACGCAACCCAATTTTGCAGTTGCCTGGAGTAACCTTGGCTGTGTGTTCAATGCTCAAGGAGAAATCTGGCTTGCCATTCATCACTTTGAAAAGGTAATAACTGTTTGGGAGTGTTAACATTCCATTTTCAAAACACAACGCGCGGAGTAGAGCCTGGCTACCTGGGACAAAAGCAGGGTGTGGCTTGGTGCCTTTTTTACGTGGTCTGTGTGCCTCAAAACTGATGCCTTATTAGAAGCGATGGGGAAGGAAAATGGCTTTTGGAACTCCTGGATTTTTATTACTTCCAAGCTTTGGGAAGGATGATCATGAAGAGGAGGGGAGGCCTGCAGTGTGATAGTCACAATAGAAATGGATGGTGGCTGTGTAAGTCCTCTTGTTGTTTCGTGTAAAACGTACTATAGGACAAACCTTATTCCCAACCTCTTTGACGTGAGCTTGTGTCTCGGGACATACTGTCCCAAGGAGTGAGCATATGTGTTGTCAACGTCCTTGAAAAACGTGCATCTTTTCCTGGGCTCACATGATAGCCATTTGTTTGGGCACCTCTCAGTGACCCTTAACCAGAGATTCCACGCAACTGTACAAGCCCAGGGAAGATGGAGCTTCCTTAAGGAGGTGCCATGTTTAGCTTACTAACTTTGGATTTCATCCACTGCATATCTTTACTTTCCTATACCTGTGTATGTAGTCATGTAAGTGGGTAAGCGAGAGAGAGAGAGAGAGAGAGGAGATGAGAGAGACTTCCCAGGGACGCGGCCTTCAAATGTGATTTCAGGGTTGCCTTTGCTTCAGTAGGAAGCAGAATCAGCTGGTCTAAAGCAGGCCTCTTATGGTTGTTGTCAATTTTCTAAGGCTGTGACCCTTGACCCAAACTTCTTGGATGCTTACATCAATCTGGGGAATGTCTTGAAGGAAGCCCGGATATTTGACAGGTAATTCAACAAAACCCATCCTCCCCAGGCTAGGGCTTGTCTTGCTCTCCCCCTGGAGAGGGGGGTGGGCCAAGGCAGCCTTTTGTGCAATGTTGCCCGAGGACCATTGGCTTGATTTGCAACCTCTCTCATTCTAGAGCTGTTGCGGCCTACCTGAGAGCCCTGAGCCTGAGTCCAAACCATGCAGTTGTGCACGGCAACCTGGCCTGTGTCTATTATGAACAGGGGCTGATCGACCTGGCCATAGACACCTACAAGCGTGCCATTGAGCTGCAGCCACATTTCCCCGATGCTTACTGCAACCTGGCCAATGCCCTTAAGGAGAAAGGCAGCGTAAGACACTGTTTCTCACTGGCCAGGGTGGGCCTGGTTGCATCGTAGAAGCTTTGGCTCCAATTTTGAAAGGAGTGTGGTCCTTCTCTCTTTTTTAAAATTCTGAATTTAGTGTAATCTGTGTCAACAGGTTGCTGAAGCAGAGGAATGTTACAATACAGCCCTTCGCCTGTGTCCCACTCATGCAGATTCCCTCAATAACCTGGCAAACATCAAGCGGGAACAAGGAAATATCGAGGAGGCTGTTCGCCTCTACCGTAAAGCTCTTGAGGTCAGCTTGTCAATCATTATCCATGACGTTCAGCCTCAGACTTGCACCTAGAAGCCTGGCCCACTTTCCTTTTATTTGGTAGCAATGAATTGTAGAAATAAAGGCTAAGAATGTCAGCTTGGGAAAGGAGGGAGGTTATTATCTACAATCTTGTATATCTCTTGGAAAGGATGACATTTTGCTTCTGTTTCTACGGGGCCTCTGCTGGGAGATTAACAGTCCCTCTCCTCTCCCTGGCCAGTTAATGCAGAAAGAGCAGGAGAGAGAGGAGGGAAGGGCTGTGGGGGGGGAGTATAACTTGGTGAGTCAAGCAGAGAGTGGGATGACCAATTAACAGCACACATTGGTGCTGGGCAACTCCAGGAAGACGTGGGGTATGTCACTCAGTATACATAAATTACTTTTCAATACTTTTTAAATTAAAATGATGCAAAAGTGATTTGGATCCTAGAGACAGTGGGACTTTCTTGGAAGAACTAAGGCCATCTTTTTTCCTGCAGGTTTTCCCAGAATTTGCAGCCGCCCATTCCAATTTGGCAAGTGTTCTTCAGCAGCAGGGAAAGCTGCAGGAGGCACTCATGCATTATAAGGAAGCTATCAGGTAAGGCTTTAAACTTTTGGAATGGCTGGGAATCGACCAGGATTCTTCTGCTATGAACGGTGTCTTCCTCACAACCCACTCCGCCTTTTCTGTGATTTAGAATCAGCCCCACATTTGCCGATGCCTACTCCAACATGGGGAACACCTTAAAGGAGATGCAGGATGTCCAGGGCGCTCTGCAGTGCTACACACGGGCCATCCAGATAAACCCTGCCTTTGCCGATGCCCACAGCAACCTGGCTTCCATCCACAAGGTAGGCCTGGTCTGGTCCCGGTCAGGACTGGTGGCCGCGGTAGCCAGCCGCTGTCCTCACTTAGCGCCTCTTCCTCTGCTTCCAGGATTCAGGGAACATCCCGGAGGCCATTGCTTCATATCGCACTGCTCTGAAACTGAAACCCGACTTCCCGGATGCCTATTGCAATTTGGCCCACTGTTTGCAGGTAAGGAGACTCCGTTGCATTTTTGGAAAATTGGGCAGCTTTTCTGTATCTGCAAGGTGCACAGACAGCTGCTTTTTCTTTTTAAGATTGTTTGTGACTGGACCGATTATGATGAACGAATGAAGAAGCTGGTCACCATAGTTGCTGATCAGCTGGAGAAGAATCGGCTCCCTTCTGTCCACCCTCATCACAGCATGCTCTACCCATTGTCTCATAACTTCCGAAAGGCTATTGCGGAGCGACATGGAAACCTCTGTCTGGACAAGGTGGGTTCACCGCTCAGACCCTTCCCAGCATCCACTCCTTTAGAAGACACAGGCTTGGAAGGAGGCGAGGGGTCCCTTTTTAATGCACTGTAAATAGCTGCTATTTTTTTTTTCTCCTTGCCAGATCAATGTGCTTCACAAGCCCCCATATGAACACCCTAAGGAGTTGAAGGCCAGTGAAGGCCGGCTGCGTGTGGGTTACGTCAGCTCTGACTTTGGGAATCACCCCACGTCGCACCTCATGCAGTCAATCCCAGGCATGCACAACCCGGACAAATTTGAGGTAAGGGGCCTTTCAAGGAAGTTGGCACCTTGCTTGACTCGGATAGGATGTCCTGACCTGGAAGCTGCAGTGGTGGGTTGCGCCCTTTATAAATGCAGCCCTCTTCCAGGAGCTGTCAAAAAATAACTTCATGTCAACATAGTAGAATAGACTTGTGGGGCCGCCGCATTGTGCAATAAGTTGACGTGGTGCAATAAGGTAGTGTGTTAGTAGGATTCACTGGGTATGGGATTTTTCTTTTTTGTCTTCGCTGTGACTTGTGTTGGGTGGGTGGGGTGCATGAAGGAAGACTCAGCCAATCTCACATTGTACACATGTTGTACTCTGACAATAAAGGTTGATTTGACTTTGATTTGATTTGATCACGTGCTGTGGAACGTGGCCTCTGGGATCCCGAGTCCCAAGCATTGCGGTGTTGCTCCTTTCTAGGTGTTTTGCTACGCGCTGAGCCCTGACGATGGCACAAACTTCCGAGTAAAAGTGATGGCTGAAGCAAATCATTTCATTGATTTATCTCAGGTAAGAGCGATTCCCAGGATATAGAAGCTCTGCGTGTGGGCACCTGAGCATGGGAAGCTTCATAGACTAGCACGGGTTTGTGGTAAAGGTGGCAGGGCGTTGTCTTCAGCTGGAGAGGGAAATGACTTTAGTTCCAGTGTTGAGCAGCACAATCTGAAGGACAAATCATGTGTTCTGCTAGTTAACAACAGTGGCAATTAAAGTCCAGACTTTGGCATTCAGAATAATTGGTCCGTGTTTATGCTTGGAGATTTAGAAGTTGTAGCAAAATCTATTTTTGGAAAACAAAGTCAGATGTTGCCCTGATACCTCAGTCCATAAATGTGGGTTGCCATCCTTAAGCCAAGCAGGAAGATGGCTTAGCAGTGTGCTTTAATTTTGGCTCCGTAGGTTCCGTGCAATGGGAAAGCCGCTGATCGTATCCACCAGGATGGCATACATATCCTCATTAACATGAACGGCTACACCAAGGGAGCCCGGAATGAACTGTTTGCCCTCAGGCCAGCGCCAATCCAGGTAACGCAATGGCTTCAGATGCTTCTGGTCAAAGATGATATTGGGCTTCTTTCTGTGAAAATTACCTTCTACTTCCTTCGGATTTCGATTTGTATGAGTGGTGGGCAAATTTTGTCCAGGCTGTTTTGCAAAGGGGTAACAATGCATAATAAAAACTGTTTGTCCTGCTTTGACATTGGGTCACAGGGGAATGGCCCAAATTTCATGTTACAAGTAGGCTGTCTTTAGATAATCTTGCTTGCCATACAGAGATTACAGAGACAATTTATCCAGCATATTTAAGACTATTTAAGCAGGGTTTTGTTTTTGTTTTTAACTTGTGTTCTTAGTTATCCACTAAATATATACATCAGCTCTATGTTGTCTCCTGAAATTTTCTGAACGAGTTTTCATGGCTGGTTGTGATCATTGCTGTTTTGTGAATATAAACCGTAAGTGTTTTCAGGACGCTGTTGGGGTTGTGTGTGACCCATTTTATCTTCACTTCTAGGCTATGTGGCTGGGCTACCCAGGGACGAGCGGCGCCTTATTCATGGATTACATCATCACAGATAGAGAAACTTCACCCATTGAAGTCGCTGAGCAGTACTCCGAGAAGCTGGCTTACATGCCCAATACGTTTTTCATTGGAGATCATGCAAACATGTTCCCACACCTGAAGGTACCATGGGTTTCATCAAGCAAGGCTAGAGTTGGCCAGCTTGTTTCTCTGAAGTTAACAGAAGCCTCAATTCCAGCCTTCTCAAAGCATTTTGTAATGACCCAGGGTGGGATACAAAATAAACACAGTCACAAAAAACAGATGAAGCCCCTTTTTTCCCTTCACTTTGCTTCCAAGCTCCAAATATCCTTGACTGGAGACAAAAAAACTCCCACACAAGCAGTTACAAGGAGGAGGAAATGTCCTTAAATTATAAAGAGTAAAAAACAACACAAACCAGGCAAGATAAGGGCTGGAAGATATCCACAAATATCAGAGCACACACTGGGAAGGATGCCAAACTCAGAGAGGAACCGTAAACTAGAGATATTGCCACGCTTTGTTTCCAGCACTCTCCCATACGCATGTCCATCCTCTTATCCAGTTGTCACAGCTGCAGCCCATGAAGAGGATCAAGGCCCCCTCCTCCCAAGTAGACCATGTCTCTCTCTTGTCCTCTCCTCCCTGCGTGCCCTAGGATGGAGAGGGGATGCGCCTGGGTCCTCTGACTGCCCAGATGGCCTCTGCCCTTCCCCAGCCCCTGGAGCCACACTTCCACTCCCTGTCGGCTGTTCCTCCTCTCCCTCAGAGTCAGTCTCCACCAGGGGCATGACACATTTCATTTCTTTTCTTTCAGAAAAAAGCAGTTATTGACTTTAAATCGAATGGGCATATTTATGATAACCGAATTGTTCTGAATGGCATTGATCTAAAGGCCTTCCTGGACAGCCTGCCTGATGTGAAAATAGTAAAGGTGAGTTCACGCATGAGCCATTTTGTAGAAGGTTGCAAATGGGGAAATGAAAAGGCTTAACCTATCGAGGGAAGAAGGGGAAAGGGATAGGAAGTAGGGCTGGTTAGAGGTTAGGCTTGGCTGCTTCCTCCTCCTGAAGACAAATAAACGGGGTTGGCTTCTCTTGGCTTCTAGATGAAATGTCCCGATGGAGGAGACAACGTAGACAGCAGTGCTGGTCTCAGCATGCCTGTCATCCCCATGAACACGATTGCGGAAGCTGTGATTGATATGATAAACCGTGGGCAAATTCAGATAACCATAAACGGATTCAACATTAGCAATGGATTAGCAACTACCCAGGTGGGTGTCTTGCCTCCTGTTGGGGATTCTGGAGGGAGGCCTGCAGGCAGGAGGCCCGCTGGCTCAACCGCCACCCTGTGTGGATTCTTCCGTTTAGATCAACAACAAAGCGGCAACCGGTGAGGAGGTTCCACGCACCATCATTGTCACCACTCGGTCCCAGTATGGGCTGCCGGAAGACTCCGTGGTCTACTGTAACTTCAATCAGCTTTATAAGATTGACCCAGCCACTCTGCAAATGTGGGCTAATGTGAGTATAATTGGGGGGTGGTCTCTCTGGGTCCTTTCTTAAAACGTGGACTTGAGGGTGGAGGCTACGTTGCCTGTGCCTAAAGCCTCTCATTTTGCCTTCCCTGCCTTTAGATCCTGAAGCGAGTCCCTAACAGTGTTTTGTGGCTGCTGCGATTCCCAGCCGTGGGGGAGCCCAACGTCCAGCAGTATGCTCAGAACATGGGCCTGCCCCAGAACCGCATCATCTTCTCCCCTGTGGCTCCCAAAGAGGAGCACGTGAGGAGGGGCCAGCTGGCCGATGTCTGCCTCGACACTCCCCTTTGCAACGGCCACACCACAGGGATGGATGTGCTCTGGGCTGGGACTCCCATGGTCACGATGCCAGGTGAGGGGCAGGGAGGGGGCCCCTCTCTCAGCCTGTCAGGAAAGCGGCCTGTGGCTGAGCAGCTGTGGGCCTTTTGCTTCCAGGAGAGACGCTGGCCTCCCGGGTGGCAGCCTCCCAGCTGACTTGCCTGGGCTGCCCTGAACTCATCGCAAAGAGTCGGCAGGAGTACGAAGACGTTGCGGTGAAACTGGGGACGGATCTAGAATAGTAAGTGTGTTTCCCAGGGGTGGGAAGGCTGGCGTGGGTTCAGTCCTGGAAGCGCAGGCCCCTCTGCCAAAGGGGCCCGGAGGAGCAACGCCTGGGCCCAGCAGTCGGAACATGAGAGGGGGTGAGTTTCTGAGGGGGCTTCTAACCACTGGCAGCTTGTTCTGCCCCTGCAGCCTGAAGAAGATTCGTGGCAAGGTCTGGAAGCAGAGAATCTCCAGCCCCCTGTTCAACACCAAGCAGTACACAGTGGAGTTGGAGCGGCTTTATCTCCAGATGTGGGAGCAGTGTGCAGCTGGCAACAAGCCGGAGCACATCATCAATTCCCTGGAGAGTGGCGAATCTGCCTAAGCCGCCGCCGCCGGTGTGTGGAAGCTGTCGGGAGGCTCCTGAGCAGAGGGCCCCCCCCTGGCCTCTGCTTCCTCGGCCTGGACCTCCCGGCAGAAAGGATGGATGTAGGGTGGGACCTGGAGAGCACAGCCGGACTTACCTCCTGCATGATGGAAGGGGAGGGGCTGCCTGTCCTGGCCGAAGCGTTTGCCGCTCAGCTCAGCTCTGCCGGGCCCCGGTGTGCGTCTCCGGGCTGGACTTTGCGAGGGGGAAGGGTGTGGGACAGCCAGGCAGCTGCCCTTCCATGGACTGATTCCGTTTTCCTAGAAGTTGTTAGATGGTCCTTCGTGGATTGGAACGGGAGCTTTTTTTAAAGATTGGTTTCCGGGTGTCCCTGTTGGTACACGGGTGGGTCTGACAAGGTTTCCAGCTACCTTGAGTTGCTCCTCCTCCCTGAGAATCTCTCTGCTGGTGAAGCCTTTTTATGGGTTTTATAAACCACCTTGAGCCAACATCAGCCTCCTTCATAAGGTCTCCTCCGATGGGGGCTTTTTTTAGAGCCTCATCAGAACGGCAGCCTTCTCCTCTGTAGCAAAGATCAATTGAACTTAAAACGTGACCCCCTCCTCCCCGAAATGCGTGAGGGAAGCCCAATGTGGTGCCAAATGCTTATTCGACCCTTCAGGAAAAATAATAATGTATGGAGTGGCAGGCAAGGCCTCCTCCTCCTCCTCCTCCGTAGCCCAGGCTTGGAACACAGAGCTCTGCTCTGGCTGGGCTCCGGCCTCTTGGCCTGCCTGGGAGGCTCCCTTGCTCAATGAAGCCCCTCTTGACTCCAGCAGAGATGCAGGTAAGTATGACCCTGACCCTCGGGGTCTGCCTCCAGTCCAGGGTGCTTTCTGCTGCCCACCACCTGCCCAGGAGCCTGCAGGCTGGAAGAAAGGGCTCCTCCCCACTTTGTCGCCCAATGAAGGAATGAGGGTGCTGGGGGGGTAGTCCCACTTAAGTGTGGCTCCGGAGGGGCTTTTGTTTCTGCTGGCAGGGGCTCCCCGTGCAGCCCCAGGAGACCCCCACCCCATGCGGCACCTGTCCTGGTGGAGGCGAGACTCCAAGCCCTGCCTGTGTTGGGGGCACAGAGATGGACATGGCTGCCTGGAGCAGAAGGGTCCCGGATGGAGTAACCTGGTGGAGGGGGGAAAGGGCCCCTCCTGGGGAGGAGTTGGCGGTTGGAGCTCTGCTTGCTCGCCTACCAGCCTTTGTGGCTGCCTGATGAGTGACAAATACAGATGAGATCACTGGTGCGGCCTGTCTCTGCCTCTTTTTGGGGGCGGCGAGGGAGGGTCCCGGGAGGCGGGGCAGGTTCAGGACGGGCGGTTGCCCCTCCCGCGCGTGTCGTCCTGGCAACGCCAGTCGAGGAGCTGCGGATGGTGAGGCGGGCCGCGGGCCGGCTGGGGCAAGACGGGCCGGGGCTGGGGGCGGCGGCGGCGGTGGTGGTCATGGAGGCTCTCGCCCGTCCAGGCCCATAGAGCGAAGGGAGCGGCGGCGGCGGCCTCGCCGCGGAGGAAGCTCGGCGCGAAGCTGGAGCTCAGCGCGGCCCACAAGCAGCAGATGCGGGAGGCCTTCGACCTGCTGGACGCGGACGGGACCGGCACCATCGACGTGCGGGACCTGAAGGCGAGCGGGGCGGGGTCGGGCGCTGGGCGGGGCGATCCCTGCCCCCTTCTCGTTCTCACCGCCTCCCCCGCCCCGCCAGGTGTCCATCCGCGCCCTGGGCTTCGACCCCACCAAGGAGGAGCTGCGCCGGGTGGTGGCCGAGGTGGACAAGGAGGGCGCGGGCAAGATCGGCTTCGACGCCTTCTACTCCGTCATGGCCCAGAAGATGGTAGGGCCGCCAGACCGGAGCCCCCCCACCCCGAGCTTTCCCTTTAACCTCCGTCTTCTGAAGCGGGAGGGGTCGGGTGGGAAGCCCTGGCCGGGTCGGGGGCGGGCAGCAGGCTCCGCGGGGCGAGAGAAAGGAGCTTCCTGCCCCCCTCCATAACCCGCAGTCCGAGATCGATTCCAAAGAGGACATCCTGAAGGCCTTCAAGCTCTTCGTGGACAAGGACAGCGGCAGGATCGCCTTCAAGAACCTCAAGCAGATCGCGGCTGAGATCGGGGAGAAGCTCACCGATGAGGAGCTGCAGGTGGTTCCCCCACCCCGCCCAGGGACCCTGCCAGCCCTGCAAGTCCCGGCTGCCCCCGCGGGGAGGGTCTTCCGGCCCCCAGCCTCCCTCTCTCCCCTGCAGGAAATGATTCAGGAGGCCGACCTGGATGGCGACGGGGAGGTGACCGAGCAGGACTTCCTGAAAGTCATGAAGAGGCGCGATTACTAGGCGAGTCCCTGGAGGCCCGAGTGCCTGGCTTCCCCACAGGGGCCGGCAGGGCCAGCAGCCCCTTTGACCTGGCTAGGGAGATGGGTGGCAGGTACATTTAGCCAGCCAACCAATGCGAGGGGATTCAGAGCCCTCAGGACCAGCCAGCCCCTTTTCCCAGACCTGCTGGACCACAACTGGCTCTCTGCTTCACTGAAGGGGAGGGGGGAGGGGGGAGGGGTAGCAGGAACCGATGAAGCTGTTCCGGCCAATAGACCAGCTCCGCAGGTGTCACGGCAACCCCACCGGTCAAAAGCGCATATTCTTCCCTCCCACAGGTGGGCTTGGAGTTCCTGCCTGCAGAGCAGGACATCTGCCCAGTCATGTGACGGGTTGGGTCTCCTTCACTCAGGCAAGAGGTTGGACTAGCACAGCCACAGCTGAGGAGCACCTGGAGATCTGAAGAGACGCAGAGCCTCCTTCAGCAGGAGAGAACCCACTAAAAATCAAACGCCCAGAAGTCGCCTGAGATTTTGTGAGGCGGCAAAACATCCACAAAACTGGGGCAGGGAGTTGGGGGCGGGGCTAGCTGGTGAGGGTGGTTGGCCTGGCCAGCTTTGCCTCCCCTGCTGAATGGGACGGTTTGTTCCGATGGTTTGCAAAATTTTCCACCGAGTGGGGAAGGGCAGCTCTGTGCACCAGTAACACTTGCCTACCTGGCCAGGAGAAATAAAGTTTGCCTGCGTTGGAATTGCTTCTCCCTGGTGGTTGAGAGACGCAGCAGTGAGTGTGACCTGTGCAGGTGCCAGGAAGGGTGGAAGCAGCCCTGGGTAACGAGGACCAACCTTTGGCCTCACGGAGGGAGAATGAAAAGCAACCGAAGCACCCAGGAAGGAAAAAAGGCCCAGGGTGGTGTTGGTGTTAAAAGCTTCCTGCTGCTCTTCCTCCCTCATGGCAAAGTTGGCCCAGGAGCAGGGGGACACAGGTGGGCTGGAGGGGCTCGTACAGCCAAAGAGAAATCAGTCTCGGCTTGTGTTTCTCCAGCCTTGAATCTTCTGTGACCTCACGGGAGTCCAGCCAATGGCTGAGCTCTTGACCCCCACCAGCACCTGCTGCAGCAGATTCCCTGCAGTTCTGCCACCCCACCTGGAGCCCTCCTGCCAGCCTGGCCTGGCTCTTGGTGAGCGAGCCAGCGAGTGGCTGCCGCAGTCTCGCTCTGCATTCCATATGCGGAGGGAGGGACAGAAGCCCATGCTGATGGTTAGCGAGAGCAGTAAAAATAAGAGGGTTGGACTTGATAGCCATTAATTCAGCCCTCTGGCATTTCACAGCCCTTATCTGCACTGCCTCCTGTGATCCATCACACCCCAACGCTGCTGCTTTAGGGCCCGAGAGCAACTTGGCACCGCACTTCGACTTATGGTTGGCATATATTATGTCATAGGGAGCTGCAGAGGAATGGGAGAGCCCGGTAATTACTTCATAAATATTAATGCCGAGTCCCCTGGAGAAGCGAGAGGCTGAAGCCAAGCTGTTTCTGCAGAGTCAAGGGGGGCCCATCTCCCCAGCTGGAAAGCTCAAGAGGAACAGGCAGGCCTCACCGGTGTCTGGAGCCCGGTCTATTAGTTCCCCTGGCCTTCGTGGGCATTGTGCCCTGGGGACACTTGAGCTGACTTTGCCTCTCCTCAAATCCTGGCTGGTCAGGCCACCTGCTCCCTGAAAAACTTGGATACACAATTAGGGGTACACCTTGGCTTATTTTGTCCTTCCCTCCCTGCCCCCCTTTTTCTCCATCACATGTCTGCTCCAGTTCAAGGTCACCCACTGCTTTGGTGCCCTGGCTGAAAAGCATTTTTAGTCACATAAATGATTATTTCTGAGCAGGCTGCACTGTTCTAGAAGTTTCTACCAAGCAAGAACTTATTCCTAGTGTGGAAAACTGTCCAGATTCTGATGGAAGAGAATATTTGAACCTGGTTTTTTCTAAGTTTGGTTGTTTCCTTGCAGACATCTCATTGCCCAACCAGGGAACATAATCAGTGCTAGAACCAAGGACTCCACTGTCCAGATTAGAACCTGGCAGCTTGGATTCCAAGGTGCCCCACCTGGGCCTGGGGGGGAGGGAGGTTCCAACTGCACCTCCAGCCGTCAAATGCTTTCCTCGAGAGAGGCATCTTCCTTGCAGGCAGCTGAGCTTTCTCCATGATGCCCAGTCCCCAAATTGGGAGGGATGCTTTGCTCTTTTCTTTGCTCAAGTTTCTGCCTTTGGGTGCCCGATGAGGAGCTGGAGCTTCTGCACTGTTTTAATGAAAACGGCAGAATTATTCTGTAAACCACTTTCACAATGAAAGCAGGAGCTGGGGGCTGTAGGGGCAACAGTTCTTTTGGCAGAGTTTGGGGAAGCTGCTTCCTCTCCTTGCTGGCGGCCTTGCTCCAAAGCCTGGAAGCTCCTAAGAGCACCAACTGGAAAGCCCCCGCCCCTAGCACCGGGATGAGCCCAGAGATTGGGGAGGGGGTTGTGCTTTAGGGAGTGTGGTTTTGGAGAGTGGGTTGTGTTGTGGATGCTGTTTGTTTTTATCGCGTTGTGCCACATGAGATGGGCAGCCACACCGGTCTTTGGGTTAATTGTAACGCCCGGACTAAGCATGAAGATTCTGGGATTTCTGCTAAAAGCGAAATGTCCCTGAAGCAGAAGCTCCCTCTGCCCCTGGCGCAACCCGGCGGTGGGGGGGGTGGCGGCGGCGGCTAGATTTCAGAGCATGCGCCGCTCTTTGTCCGAGGCTCTGGGCACACAACCCACGCTTGTCAACAATCTGCGTGGATCCTGGTCGAACGGCCGCCTCGGGAATTCGAAGCACGGCTGATCCCGGGCTCCCCTTGCCCTGCGCTTGCGAGTCGGAGGCGCGGCTCGGTGCCCGGTGCGCCCGAGGCTGTCCGCGTGGAACCCCTGGCCGCCCCCGCCCCCGCTGGTTTTCCGCGGGTTCGAGCCTGTCCTCGCCCCCCTCTCTCCCGGGCCCCTGGGGCCGAACCCACGGCGGGCCAGTCCGCCGAGGAAGGGCAAGAGCGGCTGGGGCTGGGCTGGGCTGGGCTGCCGGAGGAAGGAGGGGAGGAGGCGAGGCGCGTGTCGTCAACCAGCCGGGGAGGGCCTGCCGAGGCTGCCCGCGAATAAAAGCGGCCGGGTCGAGGGGGCGGCGAGGAGAGTGAGGAACCTCCGCGCAAGAGGGCCAGGACGGCGCCGGCCAAGCCGCCTCCGCCCAGCAAGACCCCCGCTCCTCGCCGATCCCGTCCCGCCTGGATGTGCTTGGCGCGGGGGGCGGCGCGGCGCGACGATCGGAGGCGGGCGCTGCCGCCTGCGGCTTGAGCGGCTCGTCCTGGCCTCGGAGACCTCGCGCTTGCCGCCCGGAGCCGCTGCTGGAAAGGTGGGCGCAAGACGGGAGCGCATCTGGCGCAGTGCGTGCGGAAAGGGCCCATCCGAGAGACGGGCAGGCTGCGGGGCGGGCGGGTGCTGACCGGCCGCCAGGTTGCGCCCGGGATTTTTGGGAACGCAGGACGGGGTAAGCCGAAGGCCCGCTGGGCAGCGCCCTTGGCCGGACAACGCGGTTCCGCGCGTGAGCGGGGGCAGACGGCCATCGGCCTGGCTCTGGCATCTAGGTCCGAGGCGCACACGTGTTCTCCAGAGGAACTTTGCAGCGGGGGCGGCTTGCCGTTGGCAGGCCTGTTTCCACGCGCGGAATTCTCCACATTCAGTATTGCCGACCGTGGACAGCGGCGAGGTGCGGCCGGGGGGCCGAACACGCAGGAAAAGGCAGCTTCATCTGAAGGACCGTCAGAATGACGGGATGGGGCAACGCGTGTGTAGGAGGTGGGGGAGCTCTGGAACAAGGAGGGCGTCCTTCCCTCCCGAGGGTTTCTGGAGCGGGGCCTCTGTCACCGGGAGGCCGGGGTGTGCCAGAGCCCCTCGTCCGCTCACCCGCTTCTGTGTGCGCGCGTGGGTGAAGCAGCTGCTTCCTTCCGAAGCCGCGTTTTTAACGGCGCCCTGGCCTCAGCAGGGGAGTCCAACGGCGGCTGGGCCGCTTTTGGCGAGGTCCTTGACCCAGAGGGAGCTGCGCGCCTGGAAATCAATACCCCCCATCCCTGCTCCGAGCCTCCCCCCGCCCCCCCCCCCCTTCTCCCATTCTCTTCTTCCCAGAACCAACACAAAGGCTGCTCCGCTCCGTGTGTGCTGGGGGATTAGGTCATCCCATCCTGCAAGGAAGGAAATAGGGGCCAGACCAGGCCACCCCTTTGGCCGACTTCGGCTTCCAAGTGGGGCCCAGTCCAAAGGGGAAGCAAAGGGGCCCAGAGGGAATACCTTTATGGGGGCCACATGCATCCTTCCCCCTCCCCCCCCCCTCAGGCTTGGGGAGCCCTGGACAGTGCAGGACCAGGAGAAAAGAAACGGCATCCAGTGGGCCACTACAGCCCTTCGCTTTTCCTCAGAAATTCCAACCTTTTGGCCAAAAAGTGTTTGCACAAACAGGAAGGAGGAGACCTGGGATAGAAAAGCCCTTCAGCCCTTTATTTCCCATGTCCTCTGACTCCTCCAGGCTGAGCTGTCCAAAGCAGGAGGGTGGGGGGGAGTCTTGTGACCAGCAGGCCAAGGGAGGGTCCCCCGGGGGGGGGGCAGGGAGGGCCGCGCCCAAAGCCCTGGCCCAGTTCCCTGCTCAGTTGATGGACCGAGAAGGACTCTTCTTCCCAGAGGCATCAGGTGTCTCCTCCAATAAACCTTCGATTCATGGACGTGAGCCAGACTTAGAGGCCGGCCAGCCACCCGGCGGCCTAACTGCTCGAAGGCTGGGGGGAGCGATTCTGCTCACCTGCCATGAACTCCCAGCCCTGCAGGCTCTTGTAAGGGACCCCCAGCAGGTGGGGATTGCCTTTCCTCCCCTCCTCTCACCTGCAGGGATTCTCCCCTGATCCCAGGAGTGGAATGCAAAGACTCTCAACCCAGGACTGCAGCATTGGGGTGGGAGTGGGGGGCAATGCCAGCTGGAGGACTCTGGGACTCTGCTGGGAGAGGCATCCCCGTCCCCAAAGAGCTCAAATGGGATGCTGCATGGATTAAAATGGATCTTGCCATAAATGAGGAGAGGTTCTGCAACCTTTCTTTGGAAATGAGCCGTTTGTCCTCTTTTTACCTGTATCCAAATTAAACTGACCAGCAAACCCCATTCTATCAACTCGCTCTTTTCTTTAATTGATCAAGACTCCCATGTTGGGCATTGCCATTCTCCCACCTGGCACCAGCGTGGCAGGGGCAGTTTTGGGCAGAGGTCAGATTGCTGCCCAAGCACCTCAGCGGTCGTGGGTGTCTGTTTCTGGGGTTCCTTCTGCAACAGGGGTGGCAGCCAAAGGATGGTTGCAGAGTTGAGAGGTGTCCGCATTGGGGCGGCAGGCCGCCTAAAGGCCCGGGAGCAGCACCCCACCCGGGCAGGAAGGGCCTAACCTCCCTGCGCTTCTTTCTCCCTTTCTCTCCCAGAGGGGCCTCAGGATGGCCTTGGCAGACAACACCAGTGGTGCCAGTCTCAGGGAGGGCTCAGCTTTCCCAGAGATCGTGGAGCTGAACGTGGGTGGGCAGGTCTACCTCACCCGCCACAGCACCCTGCTGGGCATGCCCGGCTCCTTCCTCTGCGAGCTCTTCAGCCAGCAGAGTGCCCAGTCCTTGGCCCGGGATAGCAAAGGCCGCTTCTTCGTCGACCGGGACGGCTTCCTCTTCCGCTACATCCTGGACTACCTGAGGGACCGGCAGCTGGTGCTTCCCGAGCGCTTCCCTGAGCGGAGCCGCCTGCAGCGGGAGGCCGAGTTCTTCAAGCTGCCCGAGCTGGCCAAGAGCCTGGCACCCAAGATCAGCCAGCAAGACTCCCTGGGCGAGGAGCCCTGCACCAGCGACCCTGAGGAGCTCTCCCCCAGCACAGAGGCCGCCCGCACCCTGGGGGCAGCTGGCGCGCTCTTGTCCGGCCTCCCTGGCAGCTCCCTGACCGCCACAGCTGGAGCCGGTGGGGGGCAGGAGGCCCGACGGTCCGGCTTCATCACCATCGGCTATCGGGGCTCCTACACTCTGGGGAGAGACAGCCAAACGGACGCCAAGTTCCGGCGGGTGGCGAGAATCATGGTGTGTGGGAAGACCTCCCTGGCGAAGGAGGTCTTTGGGGAGACCCTCAACGAGAGCAGGGACCCTGACCGGCCCCCTGAGCGCTACACCTCCAGGTACTACCTCAAGTTCACCTTCCTGGAGCAGGCCTTTGACCGGCTGGCCGATGCCGGCTTCAACATGGTGGCCTGCAACTCCACTGGGACGTGCGCCTTTGCCCATGAACAGACGGACGACAAGATCTGGACCTCGTACACGGAGTACGTTTTCCACCGCGAGTGAGATCCTCGGGCCCCAGCAAAAGCAAAGCGCCAAAGCCGGTGACCCTCCATGCTCTGCTGATGCCGGTTTCATTCAGTGCCCTCTGACATTGAGTCTCTTCCCTCCACGTGTCCAGCCTGAACCCAGCAGCTGCTGAGGGATGCCAACCCTTCTGCCCCACCACAGCCCCTCCCGGAGCATGGACTCGGTATGGCTGGGGGGGGGGGGCTGGGGCCCCTGCAGGATTGTGCAGCAAGGCTGGTTCCTGCCAAGTAAAGACCGGGGGTGGGGGGCTTCATTGCGGGCCTCGCAGGGGCACTTGGTAGCCTTGCAATGAAGTAAGTTCGGAGTGACCTGACTGGATGCCCTTGCCAGGCGCCCTGCCACCAGCGCCTTCCCCGTCACTCCTCTGAGCAGCTTGGGTACCAGGGCAGCAGAGCAAAAGCACTAAAACCCCTTGCCTCATATGCCCACCTGACATGGCTAAATATACCCATTTCCCTTGATTGAAGTGGGGGTGACTGCGACCTCAGTGCCCAGTTTGAGGAGGTGCCAGGGGTCCCGGGGGCAGAAGCCTCGCTCACTTTCTAAAGTGCCACCTAAACTTTCTGTTAGAAAGAAGGAGGGGGTGGGGAGGGGGTGCAGGGTGGATGCCCCTCGCCCAGCGTACAAGCAGGGCATATTCACCAACCTGGTGGGGGGAGAGTGGGGTTGTCTGGCAGAGCCCCACATTAAGGGGCCATGTTAGGGTTGCAGAAAGCCTGACCTTCAGAGGAGCGTCTTGCTCCTAGCTGGAAGAAAGGCCATCTCAGGTGGGTACCAGCAGAAGCCCCAGGTGCTTAAAGGCTGCCCTTGAGTGTCCTCCTCCCTCCCCCACAGCTGTTTGAGTTACAGAGGTGGGGAGGGGAAGTCTACAGGTGAGCGTTGTCCTAGGTGGAGGCCAGCCAAGCTCTTCACAGTGTATTTTGAGCTGGGTTGCTCCTGTGGCAGGTTCAGGGGCCACACCTAATAAAGGAACAAAATATCTTGGCGCCTGTCTCCTTCCTAACAGATCAGTGGGATAGGATGCTGGTGGCAGCAGGCAGCAGGTGAGGAGTGCCTGTCCTTCCTCCCACCATGGAAATGCTCAAAGTGTTGCCTCTGGAATGGCCCAAGCCTTGGTCTGCAGAGGTCAACCAAGAGCCCTTCACTCTCTCTCTCTCTCCCTGAGGTCAGTGGAAAGCTGGTAGCTCACCTTGAGGAGAAGGGCCAGAACCTCAGGGGGCGGCTCCACCTCTGCTGGGGACAGGGGGAGCCCCCCATTCTGAGATCTCCTTCTCAAGCTCCCTGGCTCGGAAGGGATGGCCAGGTCCCAGGATCAGAAAGCGCAAGAGTTGGGGACCATCACATGTAGAGGACGGGGGTGGGTGGGTGGGTGGGGTAACAAGGCAGCTGCAAGGGCACATTTCGTGCAACTCACACACTCACATGAGATGATGCACATTCAGTATTCCTGCTGCAAGGAAGACGACATTAACCCCAGCTCTGCTGTGCAAAAATGCCAGGCCATGAGAAACAAGGCACACACACACACACACACACACACACACACACACACACACGCCGCCTCTCCCGGTTTGGTCCACCCAAGACGTTTGCTCTTTTTGCGCAACAAAAGCTGCAGCAGTGGAGGTGGGAGGGGGCTGCCCTTTCTTGAGCCCATGGTTGGCCGTGGGGGGTTGGGGGGGGGGGGGGCTTGCAAACCTGTCCTGAACTCTCTGCCCTCCACGTTCATAGGGGGTCTCTCTCCTCGCTTTTCCTAGCAGCAAGCGCAACCTTATCCCCCTTTCAGGGAGAGGAATCCCGAGTCTCCCTTTCCTGAAGCCTCTGCGCCCTTGACAGCAGGAAGGCGGAGCCTCAGTTGGGATAAATCTTTTGCCCAGACATCTCCTTGGCCTGGCCGCCCCCCCCCCCCGCTCTCAAGACAGCTGCTGGGGGGGGAACAAAGATTTGTGGGGGTGGTAGAACGGAAACTGGTGCCCTTAGCCAGCCTCTCCTGACTGACACATGATTAAAGGCCTTGCTGGAGCCATTCAGGGCCTTTGCTGCTCGGCTGCACCGGGCAGCAGGCAGGAGGAGGAGGAGGAGGATGTGGCATGAAGGGTCGGGGGCTCTGGTGGTCCCCAGATGCCTTGCCTGTGCCTTAGCAATCCACAGGGCAGGAGGGATGGCTGCAGCTCCCCACGGCTGCATTTTGTAGAGGAATCTTCATAAAGGAACAGCATATTCCCTGAGATCTAATTCGGAAGGGGGGGGGCCAGCCCGCCAAAGCCCTTCAACTGCTGCAGCCACAGAGGCAGCCCCCTTCCCTTCCACCCAGCTCCAGAGAACTGGCGGCTGACCAGACCCGCCGCAGTTGCTGGGATGTGCAGCCTGACGTCAGGAGACCTCCGGGCCGCTTTGTCTTTGCCTTCCCTGGTAGAGCTCTTGTGGGAATGCGGAAGAGTTGGATTCTGGGGAGGGAGGGAGGGAGGGGAGGCCCCTGTTGCAGGCTGAGCCTTGAATCTGGCCAGGGTGGGAAAATCTCTTGCCCGGCCAGCCAAGAGGCCGCTAAGGAAAGGGCAGAGGGGCCCCAGGGGTTAGCTCCCTGCGGGACAACCATGCCTCCCTGCCCTTTGGAGGAAGAGAAAGAGGCAGAAAGCAGCGGGGTGGCCTCCCCCCCCCCGTGGGAAAGAGGATGCCTGTGTGGGTCTTCCTGCTGAAGAGGCCTCACCAACCCTGTTCCATCGATCTGAGCTGCCCAGGTTGGTGGGATCCAACGCCAACATGTTTCCATGCCCTGGGTGGGCCTCCAGCAAAATGCCGGTCATCCCCTTGGCACGAGAGGGGCTGGCAGGAGCTCCAGGCCGGAGGATCCCACCAGGAGCAGAACTGAGGATGGATCTCCTTTCCACCCAGCTCCTGGACGGGACAAGGCAGGTGTCGGGGTCCTGCCAGCGGTGCCATCTCTGGGCCCCTGATGACTTCTCTCACCTGCTTGCCAGAGCCATGAGCAGAAGGTGGCCGGTTCCCTTCCCGGATCCGGCTACAGCCTCAGCTGGGCCCCTCCTGGCCCTTCTGAGCTTCCCGCTCAAGGATCCTCCTTTGCTTTCAGCCCAAGAGCAGCCCCCGAGCCCCGGTCCTTCTAGTGAGGTCCTCTCCCCAAAGGCCAGGCTGAAGTGTTGCCTCTCGGCTGACAGGAGCATCGGACGAGGCGCAGGGCTTCCGGGGGGCCATTGCTGGCCAGATCCTGCTTCTCGGGGGGTGGGGTGGGGGCAGCCTTCCCTGACCACTGTTTGCATTAAAGGAACAGGAGTCAGCCGAAGTGCTTGTGATGCACGCTCCTCTTCCAGACAGCAAATGTAGCCGCAGGCTCTTGTTTCCTTGGGCCCGGCTGGGCTTCTCCCTTTTCATGGGACCTGGTGGCTCAGAGAAAGGTAACCTTACAGCCCCTTCCCGTAGCCTGCGATTCCTGAGGAGAAATGGCAGAAGGGAAGGGGGCTCAGGAGGGCTGGATGAACACCCAGGGCCTCAAGACGTCTCCTTCAGGGTTGATCCAAACATGGTGTAGAAGAAACCACACAGGTCTTAAATTATCACCAGGTCTCAACTTCCTCCTTGCCAGACAATAATCCAGGAACTGCAGACCAGGGAGAGGGGGGCTGTTTGCTATGGGGCCCAGCTCAGCCCATGGCTCTCAGGCAGGCAGGCGGCTCGCAGGGGAAATATCTTGGTCACTGGCCTTGCACAGCAGCCAAACCTTCCGTGGGTCTAGCAATACCACCTAAGTAAATAAAAAGTCGCACAATCCGAGCTATTTGGATAAAGTGACTTTATCAGAGGGCTCTGCTCAAACTCCAGGCCCCAGCAGAGACACGAAAGCCTGGTTTAGGCTTCCAGGAAAGCGTCGATTTTGCTAGAATGCCAAAATTAAACTTGAGGTTGAACCCAGGCATGTCCAAGTGGTTTGCTTCCTTCCTCTGAAATTATTCCATGGGCGGCTTCCAGAAATTGCCCCGTTCTCTCTCCGTCACGTCCGGTCTCCGAGTCCTAAAATCACCAGTAAAAAGGCAGGAAAAGGGCTGAGAAACGCAGGGGGGATCCGAAGGGGTGCGATGTGCTTCTGGGCTGCCTGTCCAATTCCAAGAATAAAGCCAGACAACTGCACCCCCAAAGCCCCCAAACGCCAGCCCAGGCAACGGAGGACCAGAGATGAGGGGGGGGTTGTGGGAGGGGGCGAGGGATGACTTGGGGTTATAATAACCCTCAAGAGCCCCCCCCCCTTCAATGTCTCACCTTTACCACTCCTCTTGTCACTCCCCGTTTTTAAGGGACTGCGAGGCTGTACAGAGTTCTAGGATGGAGGCAGCCTGGCTGTTGCCCTGCATTGCAGACCTCAGGGGAAGGAGGGCAGCTCAGCAGAAGGCCTCTGCAGGGCTCTTCCCAGATGGAGCCAGGGGGACTCTCACGTTTCCCTGAAGCCAAGATTTAAGGGGAACCAGGGACCCGAAAATGAGGCCAGGAAGGGATTCAACTCTGAAGCCGCTTCTCTGGTCATTGCTGGCCATGAAGAGGAAATCGGGGGGGGGCTTTGGGTTGCTAATAATTGAGCTTCAAAATCAGCAGGTCCCCAGAGCCTCTGACCACCCCCCACTGCAGAGGAACAAACCCCCTGCTGGATCTCAGCTCTCTCCCTTCCGCAGGCAGCTGCTGAGCTGAATAGCTGCCCTTCCCTTCCCTGCTTTTTCTGAGACGCCTGTGGTTTCTGGAAAACCTTCCCCAGAGTTGGGCTCTTTGCCAAACCACAAATGGAATTACTCGAAGGTTACAGGGTGGGGGTGTGCATGTGTGTTTGTGTGGGCGAAGTTGGAGGTGCCAAGGGGAGCTAAAATTAGACATTAAATGCTGAAATCACAGAGGCCCCACTGGAAGGAGGCAGGCAGGACGGCTGACCCCAAGGATGGAGCTTTCCATGGCCTTAGCACAGTGGTTGTGGCTGGGAAGAGACCCCCCTGTTGATTTCAGAAGGCCATTTCAAGATCCAAGGCTCTTCGCCGCTGTTCCTGCAAACAAACCTTGGCAGAAGAAAGCATTTTGGAAGGCCTCTAAATTAGGAAGAATGATTAGAAATCATTCTTCACCTGTCCATCATTTATGGCTCCTGGTGGGGCAGCATCCCAGCTGAGAGGGGCCAGGTGAGGCACAGTCCAACTGACACAGTTTTGAAATAGTTGGTAGGAGAAATTGTTATCTGCAACGGGGACTTTCTGATGTGCCTCCCTGTACGCTACTTGGAATCCAATGGGACTAAAAGGCCATCAGTCAGAATCTTATAAATAAGAAGGAACATTTTGCATTCGATGTCACAAAAGCAGCTGCAGAGAGCTCACCTCCAGATTCACAAAAGTGGGAGAGGGCTGAAAAGCAGGTGGGGCATATGAGGTGGGTGGAGCTTAGACCGGAAATGGGTGGAGTCAGAGTTCTAGCCATGGAGGGTCCTGATTGGGCCCCAGGTGCTTGGCCAAGGGCTGATCCTCCTGGCCTCTCTGGCTTCTTCTCCCTTCGCTGGGATGCTGCACTCACTACCATTTCTCCGCTTCTCCAAGGGCCGGTCCATCTGGAACACAAGACTCGGGCACCCACCTGGCTCAGCTTCGGTGGGGCCAACCCTTTCCTCGCCTGCTGCTCTTCCTGGTCCTCTGAGCAGGTGGCTCCTCTGCCCAAGGCTTGTCTTTAAACCTCTCATCAGCAGTGGCGGCCGCAGGGGAGTGGGCCAGAGGAGGGCCCTTCCCTGGCCTGCTGAGCAGCTGTTCAGGCAAAAGACAAAGTGCCCAGGCCGGCTGGGAGGCAGGAGGGGGGGGCGGCCACCAAGCTGTCTGCAAAGGCTTGTCTGCCTGGAAAGGCCAGCCTTCCCCCTGCCCCCCACCCGGCAGCTCCCCAGGGAGGCTTGGACTGGGGGAGGCTGGCGGCCTTCTGGGTGCAGCTGCTCTCTTCCTGAGAACCAGGGGGCCCCAGGGGCCCCTTGCCAGGAGAGGAACTGCAGAGATTCAGGAAAGGAAGGGGATAAACTCCCCAAAGCTGTATTTTCTTAACTCGCCTTTACCGAATCTATGGCAAAAATGACAGCTGCTCCTGTCAGAGACCTCAAGATCTTCCTGGACCGTTTCTCAGGGGCTTTGGAGGGGCTGCTTTGGCCAGGGCTACTCCCGGGGTGGGAACCTAAAGCAGGGCCCTGCCGTTGCCCGCCCCCTTCCGCCGCCCCCACCCATTTCGGACGATCGAGAGAACAGCCGCCCTTCATTCCGCGCCCCAGTCCCCCTCGGCTCGGGGCGGCTCACGGGAACCAGCCGGGCAGCGGAGGCGGCGGGCGGCGGGGCCTTTCGCCGCCCGGCAGAGCGAGGGGGGTCGCGGGGCAGCAGGGAAGGAGCCGCGCTCATTAGCGGGCCCGTCGGGGGGTCCCTAATTGGCCGCTCGCTGGCTGCGGGCCGGAGGCGCCCTGCCCGGCCAATTAGCGGCCGAGAGAGCCGCTGGCGGAGGAGCCCAGCAGCGAGCGAATTCCAGTCCCGGCCCGGAGCGCTTTTCGGATGGGGGCCCCGCGGCCACCCGGCCCCCTCCCTGCCCCTCCTGAAGCGGCCAAGGCAGGCGCTCTGCTGCAGCCGCGGACTCAGGGCGGGCGGCCAGCTGAGCGCTTTGGCCAACCTTTCTGCGCAGCTGGTCAGCTCGGACGTGCCCGGTCTTCTAAGCGGAGGGGAGGAGGCGCCACAGAAGTCCCTTTCCAGGCCCCCTTGGACAGACCGCGGGCCCATCACCCGCTGGCCCCTGGCAGGCTGCCCACCTCGATGCCAGGGCGCCTTCCTTCACTGAATCCCTTCTTCGGGGGCAGTTTCCCCTTCCTGTCTAGGCTAATGTCTTGCGAAACCCCTTTTAAAGACTTCCCTTGGCTCTTCTTTTCTTGGTCCTTTGCCCAACTGCCAAGGGGCAGTTTGCCCTGGCCAAAGCCGGCCCTGGCCTCCTTCCTCCCCTGCTGATAGAGGCTCTCGGGGCCTTTCCCAGGAGGCCATTTGTGAACCTTGACTTGTAAACCTCCATTCAAGAGGGCAAAGACTCTGTTGTAAGCCTGGTTGCGTCGTCTCCGCCTCACAAGAAGCTGGGAGACTTTTGTTGCACGTAGCAGCATCTTGTTCAAGGATCAACGCTGCTGCAAGGAGGTCCGAGAGAGTCCTGGGGGGGGAGGGGGGGAGGAAGGAGAGACGACGACTTCAGACAAGAGGAAATTCAGCCTGCCTGAAAATCTTGCAGACAAAATACCTCCCACAAATCCGAGTCAAGGATGTTTTTACGTGTGAGCCCCCATCTCCAAGGAAATTCATTAATTAATGCCTGGGGGGAGTCTGAGGTCGTTCACCGGAACACATAACTCTGGAGAGACCTTCCTCTACCAAAGGTTTGTGAAAGAAAGAGGGTTTTTTTTTCTGAGCTCCTAGGAAGCCACTTTCAGTGCCAATGGATTCTGCTCACTGCTACATTGGACAGGAAAGCAAGGCCCTTTCTGCTCCCCTGTTAGCCCCCCTGCCCTCCCCAACACACACAAAGCCTCATTTGCCAGGACTGAATTGATGGGGCTCATCTGGAACCTGACATACATTCTCCGTAGAGAGATCAAACTGAGTGGATGCTTCATTTTGCATTTTAGGTCCCTCCAAAGCATCCTTCGCTTTTGTGAACCTCATGGCAGGGCTGTTTTCTTGTGGTTTCACCAAAAGTGCCGGTCAGTGAGGTGGAGTGGCTGCTGTTGCCCCTGTTTGCAGAGAGCAGGGTGAGCGGTGCCCGCTCTGGGCCCCAAGGGAAGGACCGTGACTGGGGTCCTTCCAGGCCTCACCCCCAGGGGCAGGGACCGGCTGCTCCCTGGGAAGTTGGGGACTCTTTGGCCTCGGCAGCTGCCGTCTTTGTATTCCAGGTCCAACTTCACTTGCTGAAAGGCTGCCACACAAGCTCTTGTGATGCAAACGTCTGGCTGTCGTCTTTGGCACTTATGGCCACGTTGCTTTCTAAGATTCCCCCCAACCCAGAACTCTGGCGGGGTCCCAGCTCTATGGCCATTGTCCTTGTGGCTGGTCTCTCTTTTCAGGTCCTCCAAAGCTGGAGGGGGAGGCCTGGAGAGCCGCAGCAGCATTGAGCCTCCCCCACCTTCTCCTCTGCTTGCCTCGACTCCTGCAGCTGCTTCCTTGGCTGAGCGCAGCTGCTCTGCCATTGATTTTCATCCCAGCCAACTCCAGGCCCTTCCCGGCCCTGAGCGCCCCCTCCCCAACAATGAAGGGCGGCTCCCTGCACGGCCATGTGGAGGAGCCCAGGGCCTCCTGCAGGCTGCTGACTCGCTGGGCACCTCCACCTGCCGGCCTCCCTTGGGGTGCCGGCATTTCAAGCCCTTGGCTGAATCCGTCACAGGAGACTGGGCTGAAGTTCACTGAAAGGCCCAGACAGGAGGGAGCTCCATGGTTGGGTTTGAAACAAAGGCTGCTGGGTTTGCGGGGGGACACGCAGTGGGGCTGCTGGCTGCCAGGAGACGCTGTGGAGCAGAGGGCAGTGGGTGGCCGCAGGGTGGCCGTGAGGCTCCAGCACCCCTGGGACAGAGAACCGCCCGTCACAGCTAGTAGGCAAAGGAGCTGAAGTTTCGGGGGACCCCAGCCGGTCTCTCTTCCCAGCCAGAAGCCCCACTGGCAAGAGGAGCTGCGGAGAAGAGCCTGCTCGGAGGGGGGGAGGGAGGGAGGGCTCTCGGCAGCCTTTGATAACCGCCGGGCCTCCCCGAAGGAAGCGCCTTGGACCCTTTGGTGCTGCGGGAGAAAGTCCTCTAAAGGGTTTGGCCTCCCCAGGTCCTCGGGAGGCCCTGTGGAACCCACCAGAATAAGAGGCAGCGACCAGGGGAGGAGATCAAGCCGCCTTCTGGTGCAGCAACCAGCTCTGGTTGGCCAGAGGAGGCTGGTGAGGGGACCTTCCACTGGCTGCAATTCCCGGCTTTTCCCCTTGAATGAAGCTCTTTTTAGTGGTGCTTCTGGACTGTCTGGACATTGAGACCAAAACACGAATGGTGTTCAACTTGTTCTAGCTAGAAAACCTCCTGACACAAGCTGATGGCGGGGGGGGTACAGGTCCACCCCCTTTGCTTCCCGGAATTGAGCCGTGCTGGGTGGTGGAGAAAAAAAGGCATCCCCTGGGCAGATGGAGGACACAGCCAGAAGGTAACGGGCGCTTGGCCTGGTCAAGGGCACCGAGGCTTTTTTTAATGGCGCCTCTCCTGCGCAGGGCCTCCAGGCAAGGAAACCAAATTAGGATTCATGCTTGCCAAGGGGCAGCCGGGAAGAAGCAGCTGCCACCAAGGCAGGACCCCCTCCCAGCTGCCACCAGGATGATTCCATCTCTTCAAAGGGGTGGGGGAGGGGAGGCCCCAGCACCGTCTTCCGCACCACCTGAAACAGGCGCCCTGCTGGCCTCTGGCTCTGGAGACACCCCTCCCCCCAGCGGGTTGGGCTGGAGGGCTACTGCAGGAGGGGGCCATCCCGTTGGCCTTGGGGGCATTCTGCTCCTGAAGAGAGAGGCGGGGTGGGGCAAGAGGGGCCCTGGGCATTGCCAGCCTTCAGCTGGGGTTGCAAACAAGGGGCGGGCGAGTGGGTGTTGCTCTCTAGAAGGGGGTCGGGTGCCCTCCGTTCAGAAGTACCCTTTCTGCAGAGTTTGAATCCCCTGTGTGTGTGTGTGTGTCTGAATCACACAACTCAGCTCTTTTGCAAGGAAAGCAGCCTTGTCTGTAACTCAGGAAAGGATTATATGCCAAAGCTGGCTTAAAGTTGACCTTGTTCTCTTGGGACATTTGGGGAAGATGTGGCTTGGTCCAGATCCAGTGAATTAGCCTCCCTTCTGCCTTCTCCCTCCCCCCTTTTAATCCATCCCTAGTGTGCTTCCAGTTTCGAGGAGGGGGGGGAGACACATCATCAGGCAGAGCCAATTGTGGGCAACAATAGGAGGGGGAGCTCAGGGGCATGCAGCCCCCTGTCTCCACCCCACTCCCAGACCTCCCAACCCATTTGCCCCCCTTGTGCCTGGAAGGAGCCCCCTTCGGAAGCTCTGCTGGGGCTCTAGGGAGACCCCCGTTTGCCACCGTGCCCCCCTCCAGCCCTGCCAGGAAATGGAGCCCTGCTGAGGTTTGCTCAATGCCTTTTGCAGGCACTTCCTGTCTGCGGAAAACCGCTTTCTTCTCTCCGGGGCCTCTTCAGCAGAAGCCTCATGCTGCCTCCCAGCCTCCTGGCCGCCTCTGGAGAAGGCCTTGCTGGGCTCAGGGGTCTCAACAGCCTCTCGGGGGTCTTTCAGCCACTTCAGGCTGCAGGGCGTGACTGCTGGGGGATTTGCCAGAGCTAAGGAGATGCCCTGAATAGGTTGGGGAGGTAGGATGAGGGGGGTGTCTGTGACTCTCCTGCCCACATGGGGGTCAGAAAGGCTGGTGGCTCCTGAGGGGAGGGTCTCCAGATGACCCTTCATCTTTCCCTGAACTTCCAGAAGCAGAGGTGGTAGCTGGGCTCAACCTGCTTCCTTGGCTTGCTGGACGAACCTTTGGGGGGGAGAAACCCCAGTGGGCAGAAGAAACCATCCGAGTCCGGCTTGGGCCATTCCTTCCTTAGAGCAACTGGGGAGTGTGCAGCCCCTCCAGTTCTTTCCCAGCTCTTTGGTGGTGAAGAAAGGGGGGGTAGTTGAGGCAGGAATGCTGGGGGGAGGGAAGAAGGGAGGACCAGGCCCTAAACCAGATAAGTTTGCTGCCTGCCTGCAGAAGTTCCTCCAGGTGGGGCGCCCTGACAGCCTCCCTGGCCATCTGTCAGCAGCGCTTCAGAGCAGCCCAGCAGCCTGAGGTCTGGCCTCCCCTTCCTCAGAGCTCCTGATGGGGCACCCGGCCACGGAGAAGCAGCCCCCCCCCTGAACTGCCTCCAGGGCTCAGCCTCCCCAGATGCCCCTCAGCACCTCTTGCTCTTTGGCTGCCTTGACCGCCCAGGCGGAGCCAGCGAGAAAGACTCTGTGGGGCCGTGTCTGAGTGGACCCCCCAGGCTCCCTCTTGCTGAGGCTCTGCTGGCCCGGATCAGGGCACCCGGCTCAGCTGCCAAAGGGCCTGTGGGTCACGGTGCCCAGCTCTAGAAATGAGGTGGCAAATGAATGTCAAGCCTCCCTCCGGCCAGGCCGGGAGGTTGGATTGGAGCTTCTCCGTGGGCTCCTTTTTAAACCCGCCTTGCCTCGGCCCACTTGGGCTAGGAAGGCTGGGCCTCCATTATCCTGGAAACCGGTTTTTTTTAAGGCGGAGAAGCCGGGGGGAGGAGGGGGGGCTGCAAGGCAGCCTGCGAGCTCCTGTTTGAAGGCCATGCGCTCCCCCGGGTTGGTTGCAGGCCATGGAGAGGGGACGGACTGGGTTGGACCGCATCCCTTCTGCTGCACAACATCTGGCTAGCGCTCCAGTCACGGACACACCAAGGGCTGCGACATAAGCGGGAGGGGGACGCGGAGGGGGTCTTTGCACACCAGACTGAAGCGATTTTCTCCTCGTGTTTCTTAAACGGCATTCGCACGTCCCCCTTTCTGCCTGAGGCATGGAAGCCACCCGGCTGCGATCTTGAGTCTCAGAAGGGGCTTCCCTGCCCGGTGCCTCCTGGATGGTCCTCGGGGCTGGTCCCTTCCTCTCCCTTCCAAGCCTCGGGGAGCCCTCGCCGTGCCGACGTCCCGCGATTCCCCTCCCTCTCCAGGGCAGCCCCATCCACTGGGAGCAGCAGAGCGCAAAAGCGAGCCGGAGCCGAAACCCCGAAGCCAGCGCCGCGGACGCGGGAGAGGCGGGCAGCCGGAGAAGGGCGACCCCTAGTGGGAGCGGCGTTCAGGCGGTGCTCCGGCTGCCGAGCTGCGGTTCCGCTTCTGTTCGCCCCCAGCCCTGAGAGCCCCCCGGTTTCTGGCCCTCGGGCTGCGCAAGGAGCCTGCTGGGGGTCAGAGGGATCAATAGGAGAACTACAAGCCCATCACCTAAGGAGCTCGTTCAGTCCCCAGTCGTCCCGTCCCGTCCCCCCGTCCCCCCCGCCCAGCCGGGCTTCGTGGGACAGCACAGGAAAGGCGGAGAGTTTGTGCCAGAGGAGCAAGTCTGCTCAGACAGTGTCACCCCCCAGGCCCTCTTGACTGAAGTGACCTCTCGGCTTACACTTTGGGGGGAGGGAGGGAGGGAGGGAGGAAGTTAGCACCCACCCCTCTCTTAGAAAAATGAAATATCCTAGGAAATATTAAAAAGGCAGAATATTTCCCCTAAAAAGAGTAGAAACTCAGAAGCAGAAACTCACCAAAGAGGCAGAAACTCAGCCCCCACCCTTTGCTAATGGGCCATTACTCTGGCCTAGGCCAGTCTATTTTACATAACAAAGATCTCCAGGTAGAGCTATAGGAATTGCCCAAACCCCTTTCATTACATCATCACCCAGCAAGGCTCAACCAAGCTAGGACTCAGGACAGCCTATAGAGTTGCCCCTGCATGGCCCCATGGGAGTCTGACAACCAATCAGAATACAAGCTCAAATTCAAATCCCAACAGAGGGTATAAAACCCAGGAACTCTCAGTATCTCTTCCCTTCCTTCTTTCTTCACCCCAGGCAGGTGATCCTGTCCACCATTAAACCATCTTTCCAAACAGCCTCCATGTTTCCAGTGTCTTTTTCCCCACTTGGAACTGAACCCAGAAGGATATTTCTTCCAACAGATGGAAGGAAGGGAGGAAGGAAGGAAGGAAGGAAGGAAGGAAGGAAGGAAGGAAGGAAGGAAGACAGATGAGAAGAGCAGCAGAGGAGACGGAAGTACAGTAACAGGGATATTTCCATGAAAGCATTCACCACCAGACCAGTATGTGAGAGAGACAGTTTGGTGGTGGAGAAGACGCTGTCTCCTTGGCATACACAAAATCTGTGTCCCCCCCCCCCCGCCCAGAAAAGCCGTGAGACCCCTCCCCATTCCCACAGAGGAGACCTCCCAGTCGATCCAGGGGGCTGACGGAGCAAGGAGAGGGCTTTGCGCTGAAGAGACAGGAACTGGTTGAGCTGCTTGGGGCCTCTTGATGCCCTGGCTGTTCCGGCTTGTGTGGCAGCTGCTGGCATCTCCCTGGCAACGGCTTAGGTGGGATTATGCGTCTCATTGCATGGCCTGCTGGGCTGCTGAGTGTGGGGAGGCCACAGAGAAAGAGAGAGAGAGGCCACGGCAGCTTCTGGTGGACAGAGGAGGTGGTGCCTGTGTCACTCTGGCTGTCGGAAGTGGCGCATCCAGCCTGGGCCCCGAGGCCGAACGATTCGCTTCTCTGGTGCATCAAGGAGAGGTTTGGCCAAGTAGGGCTGGTGCCAGGAGCCTCTTCCTGCAGGGGGCCCGGCCGGCCGGCCTGTGCCTGGTCAACCAGGGCCGCTGAGGGCAGAAGGTCCTGCGGGCTCTGCTGCCCGGGAGCACTTTGGGGCTGCCATGGGCAGGTTCCCTGAAGCGAAGGGCTCCTCCACACACAGTCCCCGTGGCTGGGGGAGCTCAGAGAGGGGCCGGTCTGCTTCTCCCAAGCGGCGCCCCCCCTCTGCCCTCTGGGTGCCTGACGATGGGCGCAGCTCCTTTCTGTGCGCTCAGGCTTAACAGAGGGTAGCAGGCGGCCGGCCAGCCAGAGCCCAACATTTATTTAAATCTTTATATTTACCTTTGTTATTTCTATAAATACTTTAAGGTGGCAAACGTACCTACTACATCTTTCCCCCTCTATTTTCCCCATAACAGCAACCCTGCGAGGTGGACTGGGTTAAGAGGGAGTGACTCTTCAAATGCACCAGCTGCCCTTTGCACCACAGCCGGATTAGAACTTGCCATCTCCTGGTTTCAAGGCCAACACCTGAACCCCCTGGTGCAATAAACCACCCATTCCTTAAACATTAACCCTATTCACTCCAGGAGAAAGGTGAGGCGGCAACAGGGACCAGAGCGGTTGGTGCCTGCAGCTGGCACAAGGGCCAAGTCAGCTTCACACACCCCTTCCCTGGCCCTTTATTGCCCCAATCCAGAAGCCTTAAAAGGTAACCATTAACCTGAGCAGTCCAGCCCTGCCGCCGCTGAGGAAGGGGCCAGTGAGATACTGGGGGGAGGTTTTAAAGTCACAGGCCTCCCCCAGCAAGAAGGGCCTTTCAAGGCACCTGGGGGCATGCTGGCCACAGAGGCTGGTGGTTGGCTGGGCACTGCTTGCCAGCTGCCTAGATGCCTCTGCCTGGGCAGTCAGGCTGGGGCTAGGACAGCCCCCCCCCCCATGCTAGGGCACAAGGTTTCAGACACCCACCTTCCCAGCCTCCCAGAGGACCCAGCCCACACGCCTGGGGGGGGGGAGGCTCCAGCTGCCACGGAGAGCCCCCTTTCCATGGGGGAACATCCAAAGCAGTGGCCCCTGGGAGCTTTGCGGTGATGCCCTTGGACGCCCTGCTGAGTCAGCTGGTCCAGGTGGGGGAGGAGGAGCCTCTGCTGCTCAGTTGCCTCCTGGCATTTGGGAGGTGGGCCAACTTGGGAAACCAGAGGCCCCCCTTCCCTGGGGCTTCCCCAGCTGCCAGCGGGGAGGGCTGAGCTGCCTCCCGAGTAACCCCGCCAGGCCAGGCCATTCAGAGGAGGGGCCGCTTCTCCCTTCTTTCCCTCTGCCAAGGGTTCTCCTTCCTCCGGATTGTTTGAACGAAAGGCAGAGCAGAGCGGGAGGCAGGGTTAGGTTGGGGCTGGGGCTGATTCCGCTTCTGTTCGCCCCCAGCCCTGAGAGCCCCCCCCCCTCTGGGGTTTCTGGCCCTCGGGCTGCGCAAGGAGCCTGCTGGGGGTCAGAGGGATCAATAGGAGAACTACAAGCCCATCACCTAAGGAGGGATTTCAGGGGCGGAGGGGAGGGGGGGGGTCCAAGAAGAGACCCTGCTCAGCAGAGACTTCTGGGAAACCTCCTGCGGTCGTGTGCAGGGAAGAGTCCCACAGAGTCGAGCCCAGCACAGGGTCACGCAAGGCAGGTGCTCGCCTGGAGGCTCCCAGAAGCCGAAGCATCACCAAAAGCGGCGGGGATATTGTGTTATTCTCCATTGTCCGTTAGCCAACAGGGAGCAACGGTGAATGGTGAGGGCCGTTAAAAATAGGCCAAGCAACAGACGGGAATCTAATCTCCTTGAGGCCAAAACACCCGGGAATCTTGCTCTGCTTCGCAAAACCTCTGCAAAGGGGCCCAATCTCGGCCCCTTGGAGCCAGGAAGCCCTGCCCAGCCTCCCCGTGGCTTTCGGGGGAGGGTCAGGGTCCCGAGGTCTCCACCTGCACCAGAGGCAGGGAGGGCGGCTCTCCGGTGATTGGGGGCTGCCCCTCACCTCAGGGGAAGCAGGAGGTCCCGAGCTTTTCTTCCCCAGCTTGAGAGCAGCCGCCTCACCTTGAAGGGCAATCCTGGTTTGCGTTTCCTTTGGCACTTTTGCACCCTGATTTTCATATGTTATTCAAAGTGGAGGGGGTTGGTAGTGTGGGCTCTTCTTTGGAGGGCGGCAGCGACTGCAAATTAGAGGCAGAGATTTGCATTTTACAATTTCTGTTCACTCCACAAGGAACACAGAGGCCCCACACCGGTTGATCTATGGCTCCCGTGTTTCTCTCTCTCTTTCGGGCCCCTCCCCCTCCCCCTCCCCCTCCCCCTTTAAGACCAGTTTCCCTCCTGCCCTGCTTGCCTTTGGCTGCTCCTCCCCCCTGCAGAGAGGCTGAGGGGAAGATGCTCTCCAGCCCCCAGTCAGGCTCTGCTTGGAATACGTACCCCAAATGGCTTGCCCTTAAGGCATTTGATAAGACTTTTTAATTTCCCTGTTCATTGGGAGCCTCTGCTGCCAGCTTTCCAGGCTGCTTCCATTTGAACTTCCAACGGGGAATGGAAGGTAAACCAATGAAAAAGAAATTCTTCTTGGGTAGATTTGTTTAAATCTTTAAAAAACATGGTAATATGTAACTCAGCTTGAACTCTACTGGGGGTGGAATCATCACTGCCTAAAAATACCACCAACCACCGAGGAGAAAGCTTTATGGCCCAGACACCCCCCAGGATCTTGCAGCTGGGAAGCCATTCTGGGCAATGGTTGCTGGATGACCTCGGGAGTGCCCAAATCCTGGGCAGCAGCTTCCCTCCGTTCTGCCTGAGGCCTGGAGGCCTAGAAGCCGGTGAAGGCCTCTCTCAGCCCCCAGGGATCCCAGGGTTGCTGCGTTCACATATCGATCTTTGGAGACCCCAAGAGCTTCAGGGCTACCTGTGGCTTTGACAGAGCTCTCGAAATAGCTTGTAGCAATCTGGCGGAAGGAAAATTGATTTAATTCACAGGGAGTTCTCCTATCAGCTTGTTCAATGTTTGATTCCTTACCTCCCTGGGGGAGGGCAGCCCTCCAGTGGTGCTTCCTCATCACATCAGGATCAGAAAAGACATTCCCCCCGTAAATCAGCCGAAGGAATGAGAACATTGTGTGCAGCAGGAGGGAAGAAGATATAGGCACCTCCCCCACCCCCACCCCCACTCCCGAGAGGGTCTGTGCAGCCCTGCTGCTCTGAGAACCTGTGCACACCCGTCACTCTGTGGGTGGCAACCAAGCAAAAATATTTACCATGGTAACCAATGAAGGGAGCATCCAGCAAGTTGTTGCAAGTCAGAGGAAGGAAGCTCCGCTTCTCCCGCCTGGCATATTGACGAGGGGCCGTTCACTTGGTTCCTCCTGCAGACGGCTGGTCATTGGGCCACCAGTTCTGGACTGGCCAGAGAAGCCCCCCAGAGGTCATCTCCATCCTCCACAGCCCCCCTTGCATGCAAGCAGAGTGGCCTCCCCAAGAGAAGCTCTCCGAGGCCACCGGAATTTCAGCACAGGCATTGCCCAAACCTGTCGGTAGGTTTGCCTCCCCATGTGGCAAACGTTGGCTTCTTGCCACCCGAGTTTGATCTGAAAGGGTCTCTGAGCCAATGACAGGTAGCTTGTACCATGAAATCTGGGTGGTCTTCCCGCAAAGAGGTTCTTAGATGTCCCCCTTGCCCCCGAGGAGAAACCATCGGCAAAAGGAGCTGAGATGCAGGTCTGGGTGTCGGACCGCCCCACTCCAGTGCAGCTCAGGTGGGAAACTGGGGGACGAAGGCATGAATCAGCCCACTTGGCTGCTCAGCACTCCAGCAGTACAGACAAGGTGAAAAAGGAAGGGAGGGGGGAGTTAATCCAAGGAGCAGTTAAGGGAGAGACGGGGTGTTTTGCCAATACGCTTTACCACTAGCAGCAAAAATGAACGTCTGTCAGCCCTTAATCCTGGGATTCACCACACTCACAAATACGTTCCCCTTTCTGAACATCCTTATTGACTTAATATTCACGGCCTGGCTGCTTAGTGTGGGAGGAGCAGATAAGCAGCCATCATGCCCCTTTCAGTAAGGAATGTGTTTGTGGGGGCTTAATCAGTAGTTTACAGCTTCTGATGCCCGGCCGGACTCACCTTGGACAGCTGTTGCAAGCAATAAACTCCACCAGGTGGCAAATGCTGTGGGCAAGAAGGGGGAGCTGCCAACTGCCCGGACATTTCCCCCCCGAAACCTGTGAAGCAGACTTGCTGGGAGCTGCAGGACCTTCTCTTCAGCTACAGTTGACCAGCTGGGCAACACCTCCCCCCGGGACTCCCTTGGTTACCTCTGCTGGGAGCTGCTCACGGCTGCACCAACGTGTTTCTGTGCACCAGTCACTATCTTGGTAAGCAAGAGCAGCAGAGTCCACGGAATGGGCTGCAGGGAAGGGGTTGATCTCACAAATCCCTTGTGGCTTTTGTGCAGTTTTTCCAGCGTGGGCTCTGGCCAGAGCGGCTCTTTGATCTGCCAAATCAACACTTTTCCCAAAGCCAGAAAAAGCAGATGGCACCTAAACAGTTGCGAGTAACAGTGCAAGGATTTCAAAACTTTCCCCTTGAGTTTATCCTGTACACAATCCCCGTTGGTGCTGCTTGTGTGAGGCACCGTCTGCAGTGCCAGAGCACAGCCGGCAACAAAAGGCCCGGAATGGCGACATGCCTGAACCTTCCCTCTCCCAGCCAGGGAATCCGTGATGCCACAGGTGAGTCAGTGGCCCCGAGCAGGAGCAGGTGGAGACGGAAGCAGCCAGCAGCCACCTGGGGGCCTTTGCAGACATGGAGGGGCCCAGGAGGCAGGCAGCAAATTGTGGGTGGGGGGTGCACATTGCCTCCTATCGCTGGGAAGGCGTAAAAAAGTCCACAGTCCTGAGAAGAAAGTGGGCAATCTGTGCCACTGACCACGTCAGTGGGGGGATTTCCCCAGCTGCCTGGTCAGTGGGATGGTTCTCCTCTTGGGCAGCCTCAGTCCAAACCTCCTCTGACATCCTTTGGAAGGGAACACCCTCCTGGGGGCTTTCTCGGGCCATTTCCCAGCGAGACCCCAGGACTCACTGCATGCAGAGAGAGAGAGAGAGAGAGAGAGCTCTGGCACTGCATGGCAGCTCCCTTGGGCCACCCTGGGCAGCCTCTTGGCAGCTCCTCCTTGGCACTAGCCCCGAGCACCCTTTGCAGCAGGCCTGGAAAGGTCCCAGGCCTTGGGTGGACACATTTTCAAACACGTTGAATTGCGTGAAGCTCAGAGGAGGCAGAACGTGTGTGTGTGTGTGTGTGTGTGTGACAGATGATGCACAACAATTTCCCTGCTGAGCAAGGCTGGCCTCAGCCTGGAATGCCAGGGCTCTGCTCCTTCCTTTTGGCGATTTTTGCACAATGCCCTGAAAAGGAAGCAAACACCCACCCCAAACCCAGCACAAGTCTGAGCACGTCCTGCCCAGAGCTGAGAGGCTCCATGCCTTCCAGGGAAGGGGAGACTCAGCAAACTCTGCAGCCGATACTGATGAGTCAGCGATCCCAGCAAGATTTCTACTGGGGGGGGGGGGGAGGCAATGACACACAATTTCCCAGAATGCATTTTCTCCCGGATCCTTCTGATCCCCCGAGGCTTTCCTGGTTCTGAGCAGACTTTGAGTGGGTTCCCCCCCCCACAGCTTTCAAAGGGGGCGGGGGAACCTCCACCCCAGGAAGCATCTTCAGGTCAGGCCCCCTCCCCAGCTGGAAGGGAGGAAGAGGCTGGGGGGGGTCCCCACACAAAGACCTGTCCCCCCAAAGCCATGTTTTCACTTTCCTTCCAGCAAAGGAGGAGGCAGGATTTGGGGAGGACTGCTCTGACACCCCCCGCCCCAGGTGCTGCGCAGGGCTGGCAAGTGGTGAGCGGCAGCAGAGTAGGCGGCAGGAGGGAGCCGGGGTGCTGGCCAGAGCCACTTCCTGCTGCCAGGTGGGCCTTGCCCCCTCCTGGCACCGGGGCTGCTCGGTAAACACTTGGTTCCTGTTGATATCGCAGGGAACATTGAGGTCTGATTGCAAGTGTGGGAAAGGTGACGCTGGCAGTGCGAGGGGAAGTGCCAGGCCCAGCCCGGCTGCCACACAGGTCCACTGTGGGGACGCAGCCTCAGCATGCCAGCACTGCCCTGTGCCCATCTGCTCGGACCAGGAGGCTGGCCGGTTGAGCCCCCTCCCCACGTCCCCCTGCCCAGGGGCTGTGAAGGGGTTTGGGGGCCCAGAGAGCGCCTGAGCTGTGGGTCCCCCCCTCGGTGCTGCTCCTGGCTGCTGTTTCCACCGCGAGGGCCCTTGGGGGTGGGGAGCCAGGGAGGGGTCCGGACTGGGGGCTCTTTTCCTTGTGCCAAAGCCAGTCCGTGGGGCATGTGCTCCAGAGAGGGCTCCTGCCTGGCTCCGGGCCGGGAAAGCCACCCAGTCCAGCCCCAGCCAGTTGTTGTCAAGATGCCCCGCCAAGGTAAATGTTATTAGCCGAGTTTTGAAGCTTCGTTGCTTTTAAAGAATCGTTTCCATGAGAAACCAGCTTTGCAAACACTCCGCACAGAGGAGGCCAGAGGTGAAAGGAATAATAGGCACATTCCTGCAACATGACACACGCACGCACACACCGGCTTAACTCTTTGCCTGCTGCGGCTGCCTTGTTCCCGGCGCTGGGATTCCACTCTGTGGGGCTGGCGCCTCCCCCAACTCGCCTCCCCTGGCTGCTCTCCCTCCTAGCCGGCTCCGCATCCCCCAGGCGGCCATCGGTCCATAGAGGGAGGGAAGGTGCTCTGGCAGGGGCTTCCCACTCATTATTTCAGCCTTAATTTCCTTTTAATTTGTTTTCCCTTGAGTTTAACGGTCTTAAAGCTGTTTAAATAGCCAGCCGTTCTAACAGGCGCCACCGTTGCTCTGCCCTGAAGGGCATTTTGTGCAGAAGCCCGGCTGCCTTCCCTGTCCCTGGCATCCTGGCCCAGGAGAGGGTCCCTGACGGTCAGATGCCCCAAGGCCAATCCGGAGCTGAGGGGAGGAAAGAGGGTGGGTGACCTCACTGGGGGCCAGGTCCCTCTGCCTTCCTCCAGGCAAAATACTTTGCCCCCGATTGAAATGGGGGGGGGGCAGCAGTCCCGCCAGGCCTCCCTCAGCAGACCAACTGCCAGGCCTCCTGGCCCAGAAGGGAGCCACCAGCTCCCAGTCATGCCAAAGAGCCTGGTTCTCCAGCCTTAGCCGGAGGTTGGGAGGAGGGCGAAGGAAAGAGACCCTTGGGGGCCTCAGGGGGGCTGGGGAGGGCCAGCAGAGTGGGAGCGGGGAAAGGAAGGGCAGTGCAAGGCCGGCTCCCGTCTGCGTCCACCCAGAGCCTGGTCGGCAGCTCACAGGCACCCGGTTCCCGGGTCTTCTTTGAGTGGGGGGCAGTGGGCTCACAGGGTGCACAGGCTGGTTTGGCCAGTGTGTGTTTTCACTGAGCACACTTGTTCACGCTCCTCTTCTGACCCTGGTTGTCTGTCCCATGGAAAGGCCACCCGTTCCCCAGAGCAAAGAAGGTGGAGGGTCGCCACCATGCAGGGCCGATGCCAGCCTTGCAGAAAGCATCAGGCCCCGGGGGCTGCTCAAGGGTTGGGCTCCGCGCAGGGCCCAGCAGAGCAGCCTTCCTCCGGGATAGGCGCAAGCAGCCATCCCCCGAGTGGCACCATTGGCTCCTTTCCTGTTCTCCATGGGAATTTCCACCCGTTAGCAGGCTTGGCCCCTCTGCTCACGTGCAGCCCCTTCCCCTCAGCCCCCTGCTGACTCTGTCAATGATTGCTGGGATGAAAGGAGCTCCTCATTTCAGCCATAAAAGCCACGTGTCAATCTCTTATCTTGCCAGCAAAGGTACGGCCTTGATCCTATCAGCAATTCCCTTCTTGGACTGCCAGGAAGAGCCACATACGTGAAGCCATTATCTTCTGCTTGGACCGTTTCTGTTGGCAACGTTGGTAGGCAATTGTGTCTGTGGAAGCTGCCCAACTCTCCCCATCTGAGGGAGACAAAATTGGTCTCCTGAGACACAGACCCGAGCCCAGAGGGAGAAGACCTAGAGATGTGGGGTACGGCAGTAATGGCCAAGAGATCCTGCCGGAGATTGCCAGCAAATCCCCTGCAGTCTAAGAATTGGTTCTTTAAAGTGGGAAGATGGAAACATGGAAAAGACATGAGATGTCCAAGTTGGGATGCACAAGGTCAATGCTGCAAATATCCATGATATTCATTGTAAGAAAATTGTAAGGATGAAGTTTGAACTCAACTTCCACCAGCACTGGAAGTAAGTTCAGATCACTTGATTTAGACCCCGGCCAAAACAAAGCCCCCCTGAGCCCCGTATGAGCCCCGCCCGGCTCTCTGCTCCGACTCCTGTCCTTCTTGTCCAAGACAGGCGTGAAGGTCCAGCCAGCCTCCCCCGCTGAAGAGGCCAGGCAGCCTGGGAGGCGAGAGGCAAAGGCCCAACGGTGCAAGGAAAGGCAAAACCGAGCCAGGAATCCTCGGGAGCTGCCAGAGGCCTTGCGCTTTCCATGCCCCCCAAGGGCAGCCTTTGCTGAGGAGGCCTGAGTTGGGGGCTCTTCCAAGAAATGTTCTTTCTCCTCGAAGGGCTCCAGGGCATCCAGAGAAGCCCCTTGGGCAGGATGGCTCCTCGTCTACCATCAGCCACTGCTGAGAGGACGGGTTTGGTCCAGAGGCCTTGGGAATTTATCCAGATTAACCCTTTTCCCCTTTTCCGAAGGAAAGCTCGGCCTGCTGCCTTCCTCCAGTGTGACTGAGAAATCAGGAAGGTCTGTGAAGAGTTTACAGCCTCACCCCCCATCTCACTTTGATCAGTCTGAAATTCTCTACCGCCTCCCCCAATGGCTGCTCCTCCTCAGGATTTCAAACCGTTTCACGCATATGTGTAAATGTACATGTATTCTTCCCCCACCCCAGACAAGGAATTTAAATTAAATCACAAGGTCTAGGAATCAATCCCAGATTTCACCAAAAAGAAAAAGAAAAACCCACCACGCTCTTGGGGTCCAATTGCACTTTCAGGCCCGTTAATCATAAAATGTCTGTTTTCAATTCCTCTCTTCTCTGGCCTTGCCCATACAATGAGTTTTATCCTTCTGCAAAATAGCCGCTAGATAAGAGCTAAACTCTTGCAACAACCCTGAAATCCACAATTGTTCTCATTTTGAAACGGGGACTTTTTCTGGACTCGGTCAGTGAATTTTGGAATCCGGCAATTCTTGTCCTGGCTGCTGGGCAGCCTTCAGAGCCCAGGGAGCCCCTGACATGGGGAGGTCCCGGGCCAGAGGCACCAAGGGCCACAGGCTGGTTTTCGCAGAGCAAGAACGGGCATTCTTGGTCCGGAAGCAGGGGGAATTGGTCTTGCCCATTGGACTGGGGGTAGGGGAGCCAGGGAGGGAGCTCCGGTTTTGGGGAAGGCCAAGCTCGGCCTCCCCCGGCTGCCTATCTGCCTGCAAGGGACAGGAGGCCTCCTCGCAGGGGCTGTTCCCTGGGGACCCGAGGCTCCACCCTGGGGCTCTCCAGCACTGGGCCTTTTGCCTGAGGACAGAGACCAGAGGGGGCACCTTGGAGAGGCCCAGGGGCCCTTCACCCCAACCCAGAGCTGGCAGGGAGGAGTTGGGCGGGCAGGTGATGGCCAGAGAAGCCAAGGACGAGGACGGCTGGCAAAGATCTTGCCCGCTGCAACTGAGCTGTTCCCTGGGAAGCTCCTGGCAGACCCCCCTCGCCCACTTCCCTCCGTGTAACATGGCTGAGGGCCACAACCTCCGCCATCCGCCTGGCTCGCTTCCTCTCCACTAGGCATTGTGTCTTGTGTTGCCTGAAGGAAGAGGCCGTTGGCTCTGCCATTGGCTGGAGTGGCGCTCGCTTCCTCCCCAATTGGCTGGGGAGGCCTGCCGCAGCCTTTGCCAGGTGGGAGTACCTCCCACTGCAGGACAGGTGAAGATTTTCTGAGGCAGATTGGGATTCTTAAGGCTACAGAGCACCTGGATTCCTCAAGATCAGGAACAGCAGGCATGCCTCGGAACGCCTGATTGTTGCCTTTCCAAAAACTTGTTTTTCCTCTCCGATTTGGGTTTCGCAACTCAGCAAGGGGGGAGAGGGGCACGCAAAGAGGATGAGCGGCAGTGGGCTTGTTGCAAGCTCCCCAATCTCTGAGGAAAGCGTAGCCTTCACGCCCTTGAAGCCCGTTGCGATGGCGAGGGAATGCAGTGACGACATGGCCGTCTTTGAAGACATCAAACCGCCCGTACGAATCTTGGAAAACCAACCGGATTTGGCCCAGGTAAGAGAAGCGTGGAACTTCTGGGCATAAGATGTATTCTTTCGTATTTGTAGAAAAGCATTCTTCTGAAACGTTGCTGATTTAATCCGAAAGGTTGATGAGATCAATTATCAGAAAGTTTCGAAACTGACCGTATTCTTCTTTATCCTCTAATTACGGATTCGGGGTGGCTATGAGGCAGAAAAGTTCCTGGAGATTTTAGGCTGTTGGAAATGACTGTGGGTCACCAACGATCTGGAGTCAGCCTGAAATATAAACCAGCTTTTGTGTTCAAATGGGCAATAGATCAGCTTGGATGGAAACACGCAGCTGAGGAAATGAAAGCTTTTGAGAAAGCACGCACCTGAAATTGGCCTTGTTTTGTTGCGCCTGGGGAAAAGTTTCTGGGGTGCTGCTTTTTATGATGGGAACTTTCCCCAGCAAGGGAGGCTCCCTGAGGCCCTTTGGGCTGTTTTCCCTGGTGGGAAGGGCAGGGGCCTCAGCAGGAGAGAGCCGGGTGCTCCAGCCAGGTGCCTGCAGGGAGCTTCTGAGCCAAAAGGTTCCTGGAAGGAAGAGCTGCCTGGGCTGCTGCCGCCTTGGAAATCACGGGAATTGGATTCTCCTTGAGATTCCCGGCTGTGAGCACCCCCACTTGCCCCTCCCCCCAGGAGACAGGGCTGATTCGAGAGGTGGAGGCAGAGAGCCCGCCTGGCACACCCTGGCGGACTCTCCCACCTGGCCGAAGAGGCTGGTCTTTCCTGCTTCCTTCCAACATGTGAGAGAAACACACAGGCCGCCCCGTGCTTTGCAGGGCCTGGCCCAAGGCAGGGGGAAGGTTGTGCTGTTGCTATGCACGTGGGGAAGCCCCTCTCCCCCCACTGCTGAACTGGTGGCCTGGTGTTTGTGGAAGGGGGGTGGGGTCAAGGAAGCTCTCCTCCGGCCCTCTCTGCAAGCCAGGGGAGGCCAGGCCAAAGCCAGGGGGCCTCACGGGAGGGAGGGGGCTTTCCTCGGGCTTTGCGCACCAGGACTGACCCTCTGCCAGCCCCATCTTGGTCTAGGGCCTCTAGAAAGTGTCAGCAGCAGCAGCAGCAGCAGCAGCAGCAGCAGCAGCAGCAGCAGCAGCAGCAGCAGCTGGCATGATGGAGGGCAGGGCAGGACTTCAGCAGAATACAGCTGACCTCAGGAGGGGCTTCTGGGGCTCAGGCCAGGGCCTTGGTGACCTGCAGGTGACCACAACGGTGGGAAGATTTCCCCAGCCGTCTAGACACACTTCCATGAGGGAGGAACTCTCTTGCCCCACATACCGTCAGCTTGTCATATCAAGTGGAAGCGTATCGTGGGCATCTTGCCCTGGCAGGCCGCCCTGCTTATTCGCCCGGGTTTTGTGACTTGATCCAGGGAGCAGATTCAGCTTCTCAGCCGCTCATCCTAAATTGTTGACCTGGGCGCCACTGGGAGAGAGTCAGCCAACCTCCCTCTTGGAACCAACGGCCCCAACAAAGAACAGAAACGGGCCCGTTCCTCCAACGAGACTGAAAGGAAATGTTGATTTCAAGAGAATCGGCCCTCCACTTTGGTATTTGCAGAGCAATGCCTGTTTCAGAGATACGAAATCCCAACCCTGGGAGAATTCTTTATTTTGTGCCAATCCTCCCTCCATTTTGTCTTGCTCAATCAGTCCAACAAGCGAGGTAATGATTAACCTCAAGTGCAAGGCTTCCTGGCGCCATCTTGTTGGCAGAGAAGACAACGATAGAAAGGGCTGAGGAGATGCCGCAGAGGGGCCCCCTTGGCAGGCAGCTCTGAGAGCGTGAGACCCTTGAATGCGACAGGTTGGCATCCCACCAAACTGTATGGCTTCTGTCTCAACAGTGCTGTAATATCCCAGGCGGCCCACTGAGCCGCCATTCAAAGGACGCTTTCCATAAGGCTCCATTGGACCCGTACTCTTTATTCCTGAAAGAGGAGGGGGGAGGCAGTACAAGGACTCCCCCAGGCCCGTTGGGTGCTCTACCAACAGAATGGTTAGGGTTGGCTCCCTCCGCCTCCTTTCTCCCTGGGGTTTCCTGGAATGCACAATCTGGAGCATCTTTCAGAGTGGAGATTTGGCTCGACTCTTTTGATCCGTGAACCGAAGACTTTGTTTTACTTGCCAAACAAGGTGAGAGTGAGGTTGGCGGCTGCATTTTCCCTCACAAAGGTCATCAAAGCTCAGGATGAACAAACCTCTTTCCAGCCTCAGTTCAACTTCCCATTTCTGAAGGGTAGATGCTCCCCCCTCTTCCTCTCTCTCTCCCTTGGTTCAGTTCGTTCTTCTCTTTTGTAAGGCAAACCAGGCAACTAGAATCGTGGCTCACCAAGCAAGCTGGAGTTGGCCTTCTGTGCTCAGTCCAGGCCTGCAAAGAAACCTGCCTTGGTTGCCTTTCCCCAAGGACTGCCGGGGTGAGGGTGCTCTGATGGGAGGGCTGCTCCTTAGCTGCACATGCTTCCCCCATTCCAGGCGCAGGGAGGTTCGCCAGACACTCTGGGCAGAATCTGCTCTCAATCTGTAACTGCAGCCTGGATGAATGGAGGCCTCACCAGCATGTCCATAGGAGATTGCAAGAGCCTCTCTCAACTCCTGGCTTGTCCCTCCTGCCAGCAAGCACACACTCCATTCCAGAAGAAGCACCCAAGACCAGCTCCTGCACGGTCAGGGGAGACAGCCGTCTAGGGCTTCCAGCCATGGGAAATCATTCGAGCAAACTGTGTGCCTCAGTAAACAAACTTTCAGAATTGGGTCACCAAGAAGCCGCCTCATGAGTCATTGGCCCATTGAAACAGCCTTTTTTGAAGAAATATTATATTCAAAACAAATGTGGCCCATAGCAGAAGAAGTCTATTTTCTTACCTAGACCTAGTAGATATGCTGTATACCCTTGTCATTCTACACATAATATGGTATCCCACAAGATTACTAAGGTTCTCGGGATCTTGAGTTCCAACCAAGCTCCAACCGTCTGCCACGTTCTCTGCAAGGCTGAGTTGACCAGGTAGACACACAGTTAACCAACAAGGAGAGAGCAAGAGAGGGGATGGAGGCCCACAGAGACTCGGAATTTGCTCCTCAAGCTTCCAAATTTATGGTAACTGCGAAATCTCCCTTACTTGGCCTTCCCTACGCAGGGCAACTTTTATTTCTCTGACCAGAAAAGGCCTATCAGAAATGTAGACGTGAGATCAAAACAATGAAGTGTTTTTCGGATTGTTGATCACAAGAAGAAAGGCAACCAGATAAGACAGGAGAAGAGCTTGTATTCTAGATTGCCAAAGGTTATGAAAAGTTCTGCTGTAAAATTCAGGTAATCTAATACAATGATAAATCCAGGGCCATTTTGGCTGCTGACTGAAATGCCACGCAAGCCGAGGAGGCAACTGTGCTTCCTTGTAGGAAGCGATTCAGCAAATGCCAGCCAGCCCTTCCACACACCCCCACCCCAATGCACAGCCCTTCGGGGCCTGCTTCCTGGGTCCTTTGCAGACCCCGTGGGCATGATGTCTTTGGGGCGGGGGGGCGGGGGGGTTCCAGGGAGCTTCTGCCTGTGAAGTGGGCTGGCGGACATGCCGCCACTTGCAACTGGGGTGGGGAGGGCTGGCTTCCTCTGATCCGCTTCACCTTCCCCGGAGGAGCCAGACCTAACCCCATGGACCTCAGCCATCAGCTTCCCCAGGGGAGGGCTCCACCTGGATTTGGGGAGGGCTGATTGTGGCTCATGGCATCCATACCACCCCCCCGGGGCCTGGTTTCTGGCCAGCTGCCAGGTTGTGCCCCAGCCTGGATTGACACTGCTAGGCCCAGCCCCAAAGGAGTGGCACTTCTTCCGAGCACCCTCTGGCGTCATCACACAGCCTGGCACAAGATTTGCTGTGACTTGGATCAATTGTCTCCCTGCCCCCCCAGTCTATTATGGGGGCTTATTTCCTGATCCGTCTGTGAAATGCACGGGGGGGCAGAGCAAACGGTTTCCTCCTCCGAAACAAGCAGAAGGCTGCCGGACATGGTGACACGGCCAGGAGGGGCACCCCTCTTGCCTGCCCCAGACTGCGCCCAGGAGAGTTCCAGGCCAGAGCCGCCCCCCCCCCCCCCCCCGCCCAGCCTGCCTCGGAGGTCAATACCAAGACTGACGGATCAGAGAAGCAACTATTGACTCTGGTCAATTTTTTACTAGAGAGACAATAAAGGCTGGCTCTGAGCCAAACAAAAGTAGAAGTGCTTTCTATTGAAATCCAGCCTCTTTTGAAGGAATGCAGACCAAGGGAGGGAGGGGCGTTTTTTTACTTGGGCTTTTCCTCCAAATCTGTTTAATTGCCATTTTTAGAGATTGAAAGGCCACTTTTGCAGAGGGGAGGGAGGTTCTCCCTCCCCCACCCTCTCCTGCCTCTGGGAGCCGTACCTTGCTCCGTCGGTATCTGCTGGGCCGAGATCTCCTATTCTGTGGGATAATCGCCAGGAATGTTTGGCCAGGGAGGGTGCTGGGTGCAAAGTGAGAAACCCCCTCAGCCCCCCGCCCAGCAGCAACACGGCGGTCCCCCAGAGCCCCCGGAACCGTCTGCAGGGCCTGAACTGCTTCCCAGAAAGTGGGGTGAGGCTACCTGTTCCTGTGTCTTCCGCTTCAGCTTAGCGGCCGAAAAACGGGTGGGGATGTCTTTGCACAGAGACAGTCTGGCACTATGGAACAACTGTGGAATTTGATTTTTATCAATGGGTTTCTTTTAAAGATAGCCATATTGTTTCTGTTTAATGGGTTGTTTTTCTGCTTTTTGGGGGGGGGGGCGGGTAGAGATTGATCTAGTTTCCTTTTTGTTTTTTACTTACCTTTGCTTTTTCTAAGTGTAACATTTTTCCTAAAAGTGCTATGGTAGCCATCTGTAACTGTTTAGGAAGGTTTGTAGGACAATTGGGTTTTTTTAAAAAAGAAAGTCAATAGAAAGCATATATTAAGCATACATCAACCCAGACAGAAGAATGAAAGCCAAATGTCAGCTGATGGAGATCACGGGGTATCAGGAGCCCGGCTTCCTTTGGGAAACAGGCGCCGTTTTCTCCTGCTGACCAGCGGAAGGTGAAAGGAGCCTTTCTGGCCGAACCCAGGAGACTCTTCGGATTCGCCCTCCCCAGGAGGGCTTGGGGCTTGCAGGGCCCTGGGCAGCCTCTGTGATCCAGCCCCAGTCTAGCCAGGAAGGCTCAGGCACAGGCCACCTCCTCCGTGGCTGGACGTGGCTGATGGGAGAGAGAGAGAGTGCAGAACCAGAGGGGGTGGCAGCCTCCCTCCCCCTGGTGCCCCCCAGCTCCCCTTGCGCTAGGGGTGTCTGGAGGTGGCGGCAGCTGAGCCCTCATCTCAACACTGCCATCTCTGAGCAAGCGAGCCATGCCTTCATCCAGATGTGTTTGGCATTCAGGCCTCTGGGTAGTTTCCTGGCAGTGCCCCGCGGGTGTTTGCTCCTGATCGAAAAATAACTGCCTGGAAGGGAGGTGACACTGGAGAGGCTGTTCCAAGGAAGGGGCCAGAGGGGAGGAAGCTGGCAACAGAGGCAGACATCGCACCCACACACCTGTCTTCCACTCGCCTAACTTAACTCTCTTTCCTGAGCTGGCAAGCAGGGAAGGAGAGGGAGGGCAGCCACCAGCTAGGGAGGCAGCCGTCTATTGGGAGGCTGCCCTGGCTCCAAATTGGGGATTTGGGGCCTCCAAGATGCTTCCTTGAAGCTGGATGGAGGTCTTCTCTGCAGGGACCTGATGGCCAACTTTGCCCGTGGGGGGGGGGGGGGCTTTAAGTGCAGGGGGGAGCCTGTGAGTGGCTGGCCTGCTCAGGAGTAGCAACCATTAACAGCAGGAATGAACAGCAACGGGATGGGGGCGGCCATCAGGCACCTGACCTGGGTGGGGGGGTGCCAGCCCACGGAGACCTCGGGCCTTTCCCTCCTCACTGTTCCTTCCTCTTCTGGGCTTCCACTCAGGCGCAGACCGAGATGGACAAGTACCTCTCTGGCCAAATGCCCCCTGCACCGATGGCAACAGACAAGAAGTATCGCCGGGAAAGCGCCTCTGTGGTGGACGAGTATTTCTCCACTGAAAAGCCTCCGTCGGCACCCTACAGCGTCAACATCAACGTGATCCTTCCGGACACCACACACTTACGCACGGGGATCTACCGGCCAGCTAAGGGCCCCGTGCCCTTTCCCCAGATCAAAATGGAGCCCGGCCCCTGTTTTGCCCAGCCCTGCCCTGCCAGCAGTGGGCCGATCCAGACCCTGCCGGACTTCACCAGCGTTTTTAGCGTGCCGCAGTCCGTGGCCGCCAGCAGCATCTTTGTCAAGCAAGAGCTGCCCTGCCCCGAACCCCCGCATTGCCTCAGCCCGCAGCCAGGCCTGCTCTACCAGCTCTCGGGGGAGATGGCCCCTGCGTCCCCCTCGACCTGTGGCCCCACAGCCGCCGGCAGCCTCCACGGGGTGGCCATTCCTAGTGGCAGCTCCATGCTGGACTCCAGGCCCCTCACCCGGCCCCTGCGGCCAGCAGGGCAGCTGAAGCCCTTCCCAGCGGCCCCCCAAGGCCTCAGTGGCTTCAGTGTGCTGGAGGAGTTCTACCCCGTGCCAGCAGTGAGCCTGCCCCCTTCACCCCCAACTCACAGCCCGGCAGCCCCGAGAGCGAGCCTGAGCCCATCAACGCCATTTCGCCTCCCCCTACGAGGCCACGTTTGGACTGAAACTGTCCCCCGGACCCATCGCCTCCAGCGCCCTCAAGCGCATCACGCAGGGACACCTCATCCTGCCGACCCCCAAGTACAACCGGCGGAACAATCCGGAACTGGAGAAGAGGAGGATCCACCACTGCGGCTATCCTGGTAGGGGACTGGCAACCTTTCAGTCTGGCTAGACCCCACCCCACCCCTCCCCCACGCACAACATCAAGGTTGTATCCCTCAACCTGGAATACAGTTCTTGTAGGGATGAGATTTTAGGGGGCCAGGTGGGGTGGGGGGCAAATGCAGGCTCCCCCCCACTAAAGCCACAGAAATTCTGACCAATCTGCACAGCAGGAGAGTTTTCATGCAAAGGAGGGAGGGGCCTCCTGGTATTCTCAGACAAAGCCCCCACTGCCAGCACCCCAATTACACCTTTAGCAAGGAGGAAGAGGGGGGGGGGAGGAGGAGCTCTCGGCCCCGCCATCCATTCACCTTCCGGTTCCTCCCACCTTGGCCCCGTGCCAGCAGCCCCCCTGGGCTCAGGGACTGATTCTTCTTCTGTTTTTTCCCCCAGGGTGCACCAAGGTTTACACCAAAAGTTCACACTTGAAGGCTCACCAGAGGACTCACACTGGTAGGTTGACGTGGGAAGAGGCTGATCTTTTCTCGTCTTTTGAGTCTTCAAACGGAGAATGTTTGTTTGGCGGGCAGGGCGTTTCCTTTCCCAAAAGCTGCTGCTGTTCTGAAAATGGGCAGCCTTGGAAAAACCTGCCGCAAAGGGCAGAGCTGGGCACCAGGCAGCGTGGGCTCTGATGTCAGAGATGGGTGAGAGGTGTCCAGGAAAGGCAAATCCAGAGCACCCAGCCCTTCCCTCCCAGCCCCAGAGCCTGAGCCCTATTTGGGGGTTGAAGGGAGAGCTCGGAAGGGCTTCCTCTTCCCCTCCGACTGGTAAGGTTGAAAAGCCAGCGGAGAGTAGTTCCAAAGGGCCCTGCAGTTCACCCTGAAGACCTTCCACAGCTGAGCAGGCCCAGGGGTTGCCACGAGGCCAAGCAGAGGAAGGCATGGGGGCTGCTGGCAAAGCCCCTTCCCAGCCTCCCGGTCTCTGGAGGAGGAGCTCAGCCGCCCTCTGGAAGGGGAGAGAAATGCCCAGGAAGGTCCCAAGAGAGCCCCGGGCAGGCTGCAGCTCCCCCACCCCACCCCACCTGAGATGGTGACCTTACGGCAGGGCAGAAGACCTGGGGGGGGGATAAGGAATCCCTCACTGCCCGCAACCGCAGGGGGGTCTTTCTTGCTCCATCAGGCCTGGGAGACGGCATCCGCCCTCGGCTGCCCCCGCTCTCCAGGGCCCATTATTTGTGGCTGCCCTGCCAGGCTGCCCCGGTAAGGACAATAGCAAGCCTTTGGTTCCGGTCCCGGAAACTCACTCGGCTATTGTGTGAGGCAGAGGGTGACTTCCCTGGGACAATGGCCTTGAGTCACAAAGCCTGGAAAACAGCCTGCCCATGCGGTTAGCACGAGCCCTGCCCAGGGAAGCGGTACAAAAAGAAAATACCCCTCGCTCACACTTGGGAGTCGCTCACACGTGGTGGCTGCCAAATGCGCCCTGTTGCCTGGGACAAGGGAGCCGCGAAGCCTCTTCCCTCGGCTGGATTGGCTGTGGGAGTTGTGGGCATCCACCGGGCTCAGCAGCCCCACTCCAGCCACCAATGGATCTGCACCCACCCGGGGCCTCCCTTGGCCAGCCCCCATTTCAGAACGGATCAGCTTTTGCAGAGGGCAAGCCGAAAGGTGCCCTTTCCTGGCTTCTTTCCTAGCCGCTCCTGGCGTCTCCTCCCCTCTCTGCCACTTTTCAGCAGGCGAGTGGCCTTGGAGCCCTGCAGGGTGAGGGGGTGCAGCGCCTGCCCAGGCCGTCCGGGGAAGCAGGGTGGGCAGCGATCAGCCTTCCCCGGTGTGTGACAGGCTCCCGTTTCCTTTGGTTCCAGGTGAGAAGCCCTACCGCTGCACCTGGGACGGCTGCGACTGGCGCTTTGCCCGCTCAGATGAGCTCACCCGACACTACCGCAAGCACACCGGAGCCAAGCCCTTCAAGTGCCTGGCCTGCGGACGCTGCTTCTCTCGCTCGGACCACCTGGCTCTGCACATGAAAAGGCACCAGAACTAGGCCTGAGGCACAGCCTCCCTGCGGCCCCCGCCCCACCCAGACCGCGATCAGAGGCCAGGCGCCCGGCTGCCACCCCCGCCTTGGAGGCCTGGCGATGCCCAGGAAGGCAGGCTGGGGGTGGGGGGGGTTCTCCAGGAGACGCCTATTTATTTCTGCCTCCGTGAGACCAGCGTGTCAAGTCCTGACCAACTGACTTCTCTTGAAATCCGAGGCTGTAGAACCGCAGCAGGAGGAGGAGGAGGTTGGCTGTGGGGGCCGCTGTCCAAAATTAACTTCTCAGCTCTTGCAAGTCGCGTGGAACAGCTCTGGCCTTGGCTCACTTGGAGGATCAAAGCAGCACGAATTAAATGGTGGCTTAAATTGCTATGTTTCTGCAGCTGAGGGGGGAAGAGATCCTAACATTTTGCACCCAGAGCTTCCTTATCAGCATCCACCCGCTTCTGGCCCGCCTGGGGGTTGAATGTTAAAGGCCCACCCCAGGGAAGGCAATCGCTCTCCTTGGGGGGGGGGAACCTCAGCCTCGCAACCCACCCTGATCACCTGCCCTCGGCCTCGGCCTGGACAGAAAGCAGCTGCAACCGCAGGCTTTTTCTCCCTCTCCTCTTTTGCTGCACCAAAATGGACAGCAGGGACGGCTCCTCCTCCGGCAGCTGTGGGAATGCTTCCCAGGCAGGCTCCCTCCCCTGCCCTCCCTCTCACAGCCGTGGCAAACTCTGCTGGACAAATCCTCCCAGGAATCTCTTGGGGGAGGGACCCCGTTCTGTCCCAGGGTCCCGTCCCCCCCCGCAAAGCCTGCGCTTGTGGAAGCCGAGGACGTCTTGGTGGGCCTGGGCTCCCGCTGGAGAAAGCTGAGTCGCACCTCCTTTCCTTTCAAGACCTGCCTTGGATCCGGCTTAGAAGGCAGCCAGCAGGAACATTAAAGGCTGCCCTGATTCCAAGGTTGGCACCTCCCTCTTGGCCTAGATTTTGCCCATTGGGGCACTTGGGCTTCCATGGTCTCATCTGCACACCCCACATCCCACCAGCCTGGAGCCTCTTGCCAACCATGGCAGTAAGAGGCCATGGGTGGCAGCTGGCACATGGGTGGTGAGCTTAGTGCCAAATCTTCTTCTGCAAGAGACCGTTGAAGCAGGGCAGCCCCAGTCTCGAGGCTGCTAAAGTTGCTTACACATTGGAGCGCATATCTGTATCTGGAGTCAGAAGGCCTCCCCAATTCACCCTCTGGTACCCCCCCTTCCTCCTCCTGCAAGTGGCGCAACCGCTTCTCTGGTGGCATCCAGGCCCCTCCCCGAGCCAAAGGCGGCTGAAGACTGGTTTCACCTTCCAATCCTGGATCCTTGCAGTTTACAAGGAAAGGGTCATCTTTTCATAGAAGAGGTTAATCTGGATCAGGATTGCCTCAAAAGTGCTTCATTTGTCGAGATTTTGTCTTTCCACCTAAATGTTTCGTTGTTTCAGTGAACTGAAGACATACTAAATGTGGAACTAAAACCAATGGGATTTTATTTTGGATTAGAGCGATGACTGCTTGGTTTGGTTGGCATCCTGCAAAATTGAGACTTGGAGTTTTCTTTTTCTTTTTTCAACTTTTTCACAAGTTTCAAGCAAGCTTGTGCAAACATTTGCCTTAATTCTTAGCACTTTTTTCAATCACGTTCTCTAAAAGAGCCACTGAACCTCATTTCCTCTCCTTAATCACACACACCTTTTGACGATGCAGAGCAACCCTTTCTGAGGCCTATTGATTAGCCATCTGTAAGTGGAATTTGGGAGGCACCTTGAACTAGTTGCTGCTTTGAAAAAACCCCTTTTTGCTTCTGTTCCCAAATGTTTCTTCACAGCACCTCCTGCACCGAGTGATTTCCAGTTCACTTTTTGAATTCTCAACCATGCAACCCCTGCCCACCTCTTCTCTGTGTTCACCTGACCAAGCAGGGCCTGCCTTAACCAATCCCTCCCCCAGATCACACACCCACTTCCACCAGACCAGCTGTCCATGCTGGGGAGCTCAGGCAAAGAGCCTCTCGAGAGTGACCAGAGCTGCTTCTGGCCGGGCATGAGAGCAGCGGCTCCAGGGAGCCGACGGGGCTGGGAGGTCAGCAGGGGAGGGGAGGAAACGGCTGGAGGCAGCTGGCACAGAAAAGGCTTCTATGGCTTTGCTTGCCAACTTCCTCCCACCCACCCCCAGGCGGGGCGTCTATGTATAGGAAAGACAGTTGTACATATTTTTGTATACGCAACCTTTAAGGATGGAATTCCTTTTTTTTACGTATGTAAATTGAATCTGAGCATGTGAACTCCAGCAGATGGACAAGAGCTGTTGTCATCATAACACGCTTTTGCAAACACCCTGTGGTGACGATGAGGCAACGCTCAGGCTCCCAAGCCCAGACCCCACTTCCGGCCCACTTGCCTCAGAGCCCTCCCTGCCTCCTCTGCCTGCTGTGGGCTCCTTCCCCCGTCCCCCAACTGGGCAGATGAGCCAAACAACGACTTGCCGCCGCCTCTTTTGTTTCAAGAATAAATAAAAAGAAGCAAGCACGAATGGCTTCCTTGGCTCCTGTGGGAATTACGCCCGGGTGTCCGGCGGGCCTCCCCACTTCCCCGCAAGCGCTCCCAGGGGTGAAGCGGTGAGTTTAGGCTGCCACTTCGCTCCTTCGGCCTTGGCTCAAGCCGGCTGTGGGCAGCAGGTGCCGCTTGTCCCTTGTTGCGAACACAGGCCTCAGCCCCATCGGTCGTGGGGAGTCCAAAGGTCAGGGCAAGCCGGGCACGGGATGGCCTGGCACGTTGGGCAGACATTGATAGGCCAGCTGTGGCACTGATGGCTCTAGGTTTGTGCAGCGCTCATGTGCTTCTGCAGTGCGCCTAACTTTGTGAAATCAAGCAGCCCTCCTGGACAGGGTGTTTTGCGCTGGCGCCTCCCAGTGGTCGGGTTTCCAGCAGAGGCGCCTTTGAAGTGTCTCTGAAAGTTTCCTCTGGCCTCCAGGGGAGCGTTTTCCAGCAGGGAACACCTGTTCTCGACCTGCTCCGCTCAGCCCTGCTGTGTGCGGGGGGGCAGACACGCTCCAGAGAACTTTGGGGTCCCGTCATTGATCTGCCATTGGACGCTCGATATTCTGCAAGGACAAGTCAGGCGGAACCGGCTGAGCCTTCTTCCGGGTCTCGCAGGCTTGCAGAAGGGCAGGCGGTCCCAGGGCTCCGTGGAGCTTCAATTTCATGGCTGGACTGACCCCTCAACATTTCCTGACCAGTGCAGTGCAGCTGACCGAAAGCAGGTGGCTTGATTGCTTGGCTTCAGCCCCAGGGACCCCTCCTCAGGATGGGCTGAAGCCAGGGGGGCTTGAATTGATCCGCGGCCTGAAGTCCCCCTCCCCCCTCTGATCGTGCTTTGGAGTTCAGCATCTGGTACATGAGGAGCAGGCTGGACCATGATCTCCTCTGTCTTTTGAACCCTGATAGCAAGTCCAAAGCTGTCAAAAGCTGGAGAGAATTTTGCCAGGCTGACTTCCATCTCTGGCTCTGAGCCAGCATTCAGAGCTGGGATCCATTTCCTTGGATGTCCACCTTTGGTCAAGGGCAAGGAAGGGAACACCCCCAATGGGGGGCTGGAGCTTATCTGGCAGCAGCGCATTTGCTGTGTCATTTATATCTCAGTGCAGTTCAAAGCCTGATTTCCCCACCACAAAAACATTGTGCGAAGGGCCCAAGTTCACCCCTGCACCTCCACAACTGAGGGCAGATCAGAACCTCAGAGTCCCTGGCCTTCCTGGCGCACTTTGGGCCAAGCATTTCGATCACCGGGGAGCTGCGGCTCTGTCTTGGGGCAGCAGGCTGCACAGCTACAATAAAGCTGATCTCACTAACGCTGCTGCTTTTCCATTTAATTACAGTCTGCCTGGGATCAAAGGGACGTCTTCACCAACCAGGCATTCTGAGCACCCGCAATATTGCATGGGGTTCAAAAATCAAGCAGGCTTTCCACCCCCGTAGACCTTGCCCCCCAACCCAGAAGTAGTCAAATACTCTTCCAAGGCAGGGCGCAGTAGAACATCTCAAACCCCACTTATGAAAATGCCCTTTGTTAAAGCTGCCAGCTTGTCCTACTGGAGGGACAGAGCAAAAGGGCTCTCTTGCACACTCCCTGTTTCCCTTGGGGGGTGGGAGGGAGGGGGCGGACACCAGGCAGGAACTGAGACGCCCCCAATGAGGGGAGGGCACAAGTCACAAGGCACCTTCAGCCAACGTGAGAAGCCAACAAGCCAACAGCACCCTCTGCTGGTAGGAAAGGGGCACCACCTTGCCCCAACAAAGCAAGCGGAGCCTTCCTTGCCAGGCCCTGAAGGGAGACCCGGATTTCCAGCCCTGGGAAGCCCAGGGTGCCCCAAGAGGCCCAAGGAAATTGAGGGGGGGGGCTTCCTCTGGACAGCAAGAGGAGGCCCCTTTGCAATCAGCTGACCAGAGCGCGGCCAGAACCAGGCTGAGGAGGGCTTTGGCCAGAGCAGCAGCAGCAGCAGCAGGAAGGCTGTTGGAGGAGACAGACCCACCCAGGACCACGTCACAGGGAGGAGGAGAAGCCAGGCCGCCCAGAAGGGCAGCTGATGTGGGTGTCCCATTCAGTCCCATTGGAGGCATGTGCAGCCAGCTGCAGAGAAGCGGCTTTGGGAGGGGGAGAACCAGAGTTCAAAGCAGCTCCCCATCCCAGCGGCAATTAAACCTGCCCCCTCCCCTTGGCAGGCCCCACCCTTTGCCCTGGGAAAGGCCCCCCCAAAGGCCAGCAGATGCAGGAATGCAACACTGGGTGGCCCTCTCCCCTTGCTCCTCCTCCCCCCGCCTGGCCCCTCCACTCCTGACTCCCAGGTGAACATCAGCCCCAACAGGTGGGGGAGCTCTTCCTCCTCCTCGCCCTCCCCAAACCCGTTCAGTTCACCCTGGGGAGGCCAAAAGTCACAGCAGCCTCCCTCACATACGCACACCTGCACAGGCACGCCATTCGGAAGGCCGCCTCCAGACCTGACCAAAGTGACAGAAAGGAAAGCAAAATCTCAGCAGAGGGACCACCCCAGCCCACCCCACAGCGCCCCCTGCTGCACTATATACAGAAATGCATCCAGCTGCAGGTTGCCAGGTTCAAAATTTATCTGCCTTATTTGCCCTTCCTGTCCTTGTAGGCAGGATTAGGAACCAGCCAGCTCTCCTCCCCCCCCCTCCCGTCCACCTGAGGGGGGGTGTCACAGTTCTGCGTTCTGCAACTTCTTCCTCTGCGAGCCCCTCTGTCTCCTCCCCCGCCAAGCCAGGATCTCTTCCGAGTGGGGCTCTGGGTGGGCAGGAGGGACTCCGCTCTGCCACACTTGGATCGGAGTGGCCCCTCTCCCTTTCCCCCTCCCCAAATGCAATAAAGTTTTAAAATTCAGAAAAAGTTGGTCTTGGATTCAAAGTCTCTTGAGATGAGAGCCGCAGTCCTGAGCAGGAGGGTGGGGGTGCGGGCGATGCAAAGGGACAGCTGGGCGCAATCCGCCCCACCCTCCTGCAGCCCCGCCTGGGGGGGCCTTGGGGTGGGGGATTCCACGCCAGAATTCAGACACAGACTTTGTTTCAGTGCTCATAAAAGTGTACTTAGAAGCAATCAACCCCCAGCCCAGCACATCCACGTTGCTTCCTAGTGGGGAGGCACATTTATTCTTGTGCTGTGAGCGAGAAGTGCAGGCCGAGATCTTGGAGCCGCCCGGCCACGTAGAGAAGGTCCCCTTGGCTGGGCATGGCACGCAAGGAACCCCCCACAGGTGGCCGTCTCCTGGCCTGGGTCCAGCTGCGGAAGCCCCTCTGCCCGACGGCCCATCTCTTCCCGCCGACCCCCCCCCCGCCCCGTGTCCCTTGTTCGGCTCATCGGTCCGGATTCTCTCAAGACCCTGAAGCTTCCCAGCCCCGGAGACCAAAGGCCCATCTCAGGGGGGGCGCAGGCGGCACGAAGGCTCCTTCTGTGCAAATCGCTGGGTTGGGGGCTCTTGCCCGGCGGCGAGCCCTGCAGGGCCCAGCTGACCAAGGGAAGCCGCTTCAGGGATGGTGGGACACGGGCTGCGCAGCCCCTGCCCTGCTCACATCATGATGTGCCTCCGGCGGTGCAGAGCCAGGTGGTCAGAGCGCGAGAAGCTGCGGTCGCAGTCCGAGCAGCGGAAGGGCTTGATGCCTGTGTGCTTGCGGAAATGCCTGGTCAGCTCGTCGGAGCGAGCAAACTTCCAGGTGCAGCCCTCCCAGGTACATCGGTAGGGCTTCTCACCTGCAGGGAGAAAGGGGAGGGGTCGGCGCTGGGTGCAGCACATCCGGAGGGAGGGGGCAGAGGGAGAGGCGGACAGGAGGGCCACTCTCTCCCCACCAGCCCCCAGCCTTCCCAGGGGACCCACAGCGGGGCCAGAGGATCACTGGGCTCTTCTGGGGGAAGGGAAGCTCCATCGTGCCCAGGATGTAGATCTGGCCAGCCGGCAGACCCCTCCCCACCTGGGCAGAAGGCCAGAGCCCTGGGCGACCAAATGCGGCCCCTCTGCAAATCAAGGTAAGGTAAAAGTCAAGAAAGGAGCAGACCAGCTAAGTGAAAGATGCCAGGAGGGAGGCAGCTGCCTGGGTGCGGCCCCCTGGAGCCCACAGGCCATGGGTGTGGGTGCCAGCTCAGCCGGCCTGGCATTCCAGGAGCGACAGAGGGTTGCAGAGAGTTGCCAAAGGATGTGCTTTGGGAGAGAGAGCAGGTGGGATTGTGTGGGGAGGGGGTTGCTAGGAGACCCGGCTAAAAGGATTCCAGCCTGAAAGATGGAGCTGGTTGCTAGGAAACGTATGTGGGAGGATCTGGGGACCGAATCCGTTGCTAGGATCTGGGCAAGAACTAGCAATCCCAGCCCCACAGGAGCAGAGCAGGCGGAAGGAGGGCCAGAAAAGCCACCCTCCGTTTTAGCAGGAGGGGGAGTTTTGGGGGTGGGCACCCACAGGGAAACCCCCCCCCCACAGTCGAGAGGGAATCGCTGCAGCCCCTGTTCCCAGGTCACCACTTGGGTTGGGGGAGGAAAGAATGCCTGGGAGGGCCTCCACCACTCTGTGTGGAAGAAGAAGCCAAAGAGCGGCAGATCTCTCCTGCCCCTTCCAGAGGCACCTGGGTGCAGCGGCTTCTCTTCCATGCCACTCCCGCCCAGCGATGGGAGCAGCTGCCCCTCAGCTTTCCCAAGACTCTCCTGGGCTCTACTGAGCCCCCCTCCCCCTTCTGTCTGCGCCAGCAGGATTCTAGGCTGTGGGTTGCCTTGCCCCCGTCTAAGCTACAAAGCCCCCCCCCCTTTGGACGGCCCTTCCAAACCCCGCCCAGCTCCAAAATGCCTTTCCAGGATGCAGGGCTGACCAGTGGGCCCTCCTGGGCAGAAAAGGGGCAGTGCCAGGTGGGAGGCAAGGGGCTCGCAAGGTCCAGGAGATCCCAGAAAGGAAGGGGAGGCAGAAAGCTCAGGCCCAGTTCAGCTCCTGTGCCGCTGGGCTTGGCAGTCAGTCAACACTGAGGGAAGAGGGCAGCCCTGCCAGCCAGCCATTCTTGCCCAGCCTCCAAAGGGACCCGGTGGGGTCAAAAGGGGCAGGAGGCTTTGGGCACAAGGGTGCGTCTTAATGGTGGGTGAACCCCTCCTCCTGGGGGGGTGGGGGTTTCTCTGGAATGTAATGGTGACGGAGGAATCCAGGGGAGATCCTGAGAAGGGTGGGCCTACAGGGTGGGGCCCTGACCCCCCCTCCCCCAAGCACCCACCAGTGTGTATCCTCCGGTGTGCCTTCAAGTGGGAACTCTTGGTGTAAACCTTGTTGCACCCCTCGAAGTCGCACTGGTGGATCCGTCTCTTCTTCAGGTCGGGCGAGTCCATGTGGGGCAGCCTGCCCCCCGAGGGCCTGGCAAAGACAGTCAGAGAGCCACAGCTGGGGTTCAGAAGGGGCCCTGGAAGCGCCACGTTTCCCGCGTCTCCAGCAGGATCAGGCCCCTGGTACGAGCAGTCCCCCCTCCTCCCGCCCCGCCCGGGCCGTGACTCACTCTTTCTGTGGGTCGGGGAAGGAGGCCGGCCCGCTCTCCGAGGCGCTGTCCTCACTCTCGCTCTGCAGCTCCACGGGACACATGGAGCTCGGGTCGACTTTCACTGCCGGAGAGAGAGAGACCCTGTCAGAATCCAGGCTGGCAGCTGCTCAAGGAACCCAAGACCGCCAACAGCAGCGGGCACGAGTGCCAGGGCGAAGGACTCCGATTACAACCCCACCCCACTCAGCTCCTCCCCCTGGAAACTTCTGCCATGGAGGCGCCGCGTGGCCCCTTCTCCTTGGCGCAGGGGGCACTCCGCTTGCAGTGCACGTGGCAGGGCTATCCTATTTATCTTCCTTCTCCCCACCACTGCCAAGCAAGGCCGGGCCTGCTCAGCCCCCGAGGGAGGCCTGCAAGCTGTATCGACTCGAGCCCAGCAGTTCTCTTCCACTCAGCCGTCCCCCCCCCCCCCCACCCCAGGAAGGCAACTCCATCCTGGACTGCACGGCCTCAGATGCCCACCTGGCAGCCATGTCCAGAGACCACCTCCGGCCTTGCAGCCGCTGCCCCCTCCCCCACATGACCAGGGAGGGGGCAGGGAGGGAAGAGAACCCTTCAGGGGCTCCGGCGGTGCAGCCGGAACAGGGAGGATCCCGCTGGAGGCAGCAGGAGGGAGGCCGATGCCCACCCATCCCAGGCCTGGGGGCAGTGGGGAGACAGCGGGCACAGCTCACCAGATCCGGCGTTCTTGCCGTCTCCCCCGATGAGTGGCACCGTGATGGCGGCTGTGACGCTGTCGCTGGGCATGGTGGTGTAGACCACAGGCAGGGACTGCACCACCAGTGGGATGGTCTGGAGGCTGCCCATCTTGCTGGGCAGGTTGACCGAAGGGATGGTGTGGATGACATGCAGGATCTGCTGCCCGCCACTGCCCTGTGTGGACGCCAGAATGGAGCCGGGCGAGAGCACGGCAGGGATGGCTGAAGAGGAGCCCAGCCCGGCGGGGGACATGGAAACCACGGGGGCCGGGGGGCCAGCTGGCATGGGCGCCGTGCGGATGGCGGGAGGCTGGAGGGAGCCCTTGGGCTTGTGGAGGGACAGGTCCACCGGCTCAGCCTGTGGCTGGTTGCCGTCGGTGGCCAGCAGCTCTTCGGGGGGCTCCGTCTTGATGTCGCTCAGCAGCACTGGGGGCTCGAGGGAGCCCTCCCCCAGCAGGGAGGAGGAGCTCATCCTGGGCTTGGCCTTGCCAGGGGCCAGCCCGGCCAACTGCAAGGGCGAAAGGAGAGGAGCGTGAGAGGCCCCCAAGCCAGAGGCGGGCCCAGCCCCTCCCCACCTGCAAAAAACCCAGACAGACTCCAAGGGGCTCCCTGGCTGCAAGAGAGACCCCAAGCAGAATCTGAAGGGGGAGCCCCTGGGGCCGAGGGACTTGGGAAGGGAACCCCCAAAACCGACTGATCCAAAGGCCAGGGGGAGGGCCAAGCAAGCTGAAGGGGTTCATGCAAAGCTGGGGTGTGGCAGAGACTGAGGAGGCCCACTGCCCACCTTCTCACTCCTTCTGCAGCTGGTGGGGGGGTGTTGGAGGCTGTCCAGCTGGGCATTGGCCATGGATCTGGGCTGGCCCAGGCAGGGTGGAGAGCAGCCCTGCTCCCACTGGCCAGGGGCGAGGGCAAGGGCAGCGGGGTGCTTTCCAGGGGCTCTGAATGCAAAGCTCCAAAAGGAGAGGCCTCCCTGTGGGGCTGCGAGACCCTCCCAGGAGTGGTCAAGCCCCACACAAGCCCCTCCTCTGGCAGGGCGAGGCAGGTGTCCTTCCCCCAAACATTCTGGGGGGGCCCAGGCTGCTGCTTCCTCCTGCAGCCTTTCAGAATCTGGGACATGCAGCATCCCTCCCCCGCTTTGCTTGGAGCAGAGGACAAGCAGGCTGAGCCCAGGCTTTTCTGGGGGAGCAGCCAACTCCCGTTTGCCCTCCCCCGTCCCGCTCCTTGGGGCACAGGCTGCTGGAGACCCCTCTGACAGGGCCGCAGCGCTGCTGCTAAACCCAAGGGCTCCTAGACTGAGGGTGAGACGAAGCCATTTGTGTGTATGGGGGGAGCCAGGGTTTGGTGCGTCCCCCTTGAGGTCTAAAAGGGGCTGCCAGGATGGCCGGGGGCATCTGCAGAGCTGAGTCACTGCAACCTCCGTGAGGTCTCTCAGGGACAGCCGTGGGGCAGAGAGCCCCACTCTGCTCCCCCAGGCAGCTCCTGCCTCTCCACCCCCGGCCTCAAGGGGTTAAATCGGATTGTCAAGCCTGGCCCACAAGTGTCCCCGTTACACCAGATGCCCTCTGCGGAGGAGCTGGCAGAGGGGGCCTGGCCGCCCGGCCTGCTTCTATTTGCAGTTTAAGGCATTGGGGGGGGGGGAGGGAGGTGCCATCTCAGAGAATTTTTTACCAGGGAAAGCTCAGCCTTTTACGTAATGATCCATATATATTTTCTGTCCATAAAACCCAAAAGGATTATTGCTTTTCCACCAGGCTCCTCGAGACAAGAAATTCTGCAAGATGCAGCATCTTTCCAAGGGGACCACCACCCTGCCAGCCCCTCCCCTGCACGCCTGCCAAGCCTCCAGCAGCACCTGCTGCTCTGCCCCTCCCCCTGCTTTAATCCGCAGCCTGCCCGCCCACTGCCCCTCCCTCCCCTCGGCCACCAGCTTCTCCTCGGACATACACCCTGCCTGGAAACCCTCAGATGAGTTGGTTGCCAACACCACAGAACCTCCCGCCCGTCTTGGGTCAGATTCTGGACACCCTCGGCCCAGAGAGGAAGAGAGTTATGGCCTCCCAGCTCCTTTGCAGATGCTGGTTTCTCCTGCAGAGAATCAGAACCTCAGCAGGAGCATTAAAGGACCCCTGGCGGCAGACCGTCCCCCCCCGCCATACTCCCCACGGGCAGCGGGAATTGCAGTCCCTGGTTCCACTCCTCCCCCTGCCCAGGGCTTGCGTGGCCCCAGCAGCCTCTCACAGCAGCCTCCGTGGCTGTTTGGCTCCCTGGGTCAGCCCCTCCACCACCACAGGTCAGCCTGGATGGCCCGGAGAAGGAGAGTCCAGGGAGGCAGCCCCACCTCACCCCACCCCCGCTGGGCTGCAACTGAACCACAGGATCCCCGTCACCAGTGCCAGGGAAGTGAGGAGAGGGGCTGTTGGGGGCAGCGCTCTTCCTTCTGGTCAGGGAGGGGCAGGTGTGGGGAAGCAAAGCTGGACCCCTGAACACCACCCCACCCCATTTCTATAAAAAACAGGCTCCCCCTCCAGAGCCTGGCCTCTTCTGGGGAGCCAAGGCAAACCTTCCAGCTGCTGGAAAATACCTGGTGGAGGGCAGAGGCCCCCACCAGGCAGCAAGTCAAGTGGGGGGGAATGTAGCCCCAGCAGTGTCTCTCAGGCCAGTCCAAGGAGGGGCTCAGCCCAGAGCAGGAGGAGGGAGAGGCGGAAGGGAGAGGAACCAGGCAAAAGCTTTTGAGGAGCAGCCAAGAAGCCACACAGGGGATGGGGGGGGCTAATGAAACAGCTGCACAATCCATGAGCCTCCATCTTCCAGCAGGGAGGGGGCATTACTGCTCCTGAGCCAGGATGGGTGGAGTTGACCCCCCAGCAGCCCTTTCCCGCTGTTAGCCAGAGGAGGAGGGACCTTCGGCTTCCACAGGGCAGAAGTAAACCTGGGTCGAAGTGTGGAGGGGCTGCAACTCCCCCCAGCCTCCTGTGCCCAGAACAGCCAAGCTGCCAGTCACCTGAGAAGGGCCTGCGGGTCTGCCCCCAGGTGGCCTCTGCCCTTTACTCCTTTGCCTTATGGGGAGGGGGGACGGACAGGAAGAAGCCCCCCCCCCGCCAGGAGTTTAGGCACCTGCCTCCAAAGGGTCCTTGCGGGCCCCCAAACCATGCAAGGGGTGCTGAGAGCCGGGGAGGGGGAGAGCGCAGGCGGGTGGCTCGCTGGCCCAAGGAAAAGCGCACCCCTCACCCAGACCCCCTTCCCGGCCCAGAACGCCGCGACCCACGGAGGTCCAGCCAGTTGCCTCCGAGGCTCTCAACCCGTCGGCTCTTCTCCGGAAATGCGGGGAGGCTGCGGGGGGGTCTGGACCCTGAAAGCGAGGGGCAACCCGGCAGCCACTCGAGCGGAGGCCTCCAGCCTGCAACTGGGGCTCGGGGGTGGGTGTGGCTGCCGAGCCCCTCCGCTCCCGCCTGCCCACACTTTTGGGGCGCCAGAAACCCCCAGCCCGGTGCCCGCGCTCTGCCCCGGCCAGCCTGGCGAGCGCGTGGCAGCCCAACAGAACCGGACTGCTCCGCTGGGGCGGCAGCGGGCGGCGTCCCCCTCGCCCAGGTGGGCCCAGCGCTCCCCTCCCCTCGGCCTCGCGACCTGCCTCCCGAGCGCGCCGCTTCCTGCCGCCGGGACGGGGAGGGCGCTCCGCCTCGGCCCGCGGCGCACTCACCCCCAGGCCCTCTGCGCGGCGCTCGGCCTCTCCGCGGGCAGGATCATCCCGAGCCGGCAAGCGGCGGGCTGGCAGACCGGCGGCGGGGGCTTCGGCAGGTCCGGTGGCGGCGCCCCCCTCCTCGCTCTGCAGCGGGCTGCGCTCTCTGGCTCCGGCGCCTGCCGGATGGGCGGGTGGGTGTGCCCTCATGGCAGCCCCACCCTGGGGAGGGGTCCGGGCAAAGAGGCGGCGGCGGCGTTTTGGGAGCTCCGCCCGGAGCTCGCCGTGGCGAGCTGTCTGGGGCTCCCCCCATCTGCGCGACTCCGGCCGAGCTTCTCGTACCTCTGCGGGCCCGCCCAGGGTTGCGGAGGACGGCCGAGCTCGAGGATAGCTCAGTCCCGTTGGCCGAGCCCCTGCAGGTGGACGGACCCGCCCCGCGTGCGGATGTGGGTCACCGCCGGGAGCGCGTGCCAAAACTTGCTTCGCACTCCGCCTTCACTCGCGAAGGAGGTTAGCACCGCTCAGCCCCGGGCCAGGGAAGACCCAGAGGCCCGCCCGCCAACCGTTTCCCTCCCGGGCCACAGGGACCCTAACTGACCCCCGAGAGCTGTTCCCGCTTGAAGGGGCGGCCCCACTTCGCGCTCAGTGCGCCGCCCCCCAATGTTGCTCGACCTGGAAGGCTATCGCCCCCTGCCTGCCCCTCCCCCACCCTGTTGGTGTCACCAAGAGGCCTATCGCACAAAAACACCCGCCCCACCCACCCTCCCTCCCTCCCTCCCTGCCTTCTGGTGTGGCAGGTGGGGTGGAGAGGCCTGGGGAAGGGAGCCTCCCCTCTGCTTTGACCTGAGCAAAGAAAAGCTTGAAGAGGCCCTGCCTGGGAGTGGGCTATGGGTCCAGTTTACAGCTGGGAGTGGCTTCTGGGTGATAGAATAGGTTTAATGGACTTTGAAGTCCCAGCATGCCATTGGTCCAGCTAACACCATCAACACCATGTTCTTCTCCAGGCAAACAGCAGCCCCCAACTCCCCGGGTGAAGCAACCTGGCCAAAGGTCTTTGCCCCGTGAGACTCCGCTGGTCACCCTCTCTGCGGGCAACTTGGGGTCCCTGCAGGGGCTCTGCGGCAAGAGGCCCTGCTTTCCAGGCTCTGCTTTCAGGAGCCACTTGGCCCGGCAATCTCCCCCCCTCCCCCCAAAAAGGCACCCAATGGAAAGATTCTCTTCCACCTGAACAAGTTCCCAAAGAACCAAGTGTAGCCCCCTCCCCCATTATCCCTGCTCTTCAAATGGCTGCAAAAGGGGGGGGGCTTGGCAGAGCCAGAGAAGAGTTAATCTTTTAACTGGCTGAGAGGTGAAAGCAGACAAGAAATGGAGTCCTGTCTTTTAGGAAAGGGCTGTGGTTAGAGCCCCACAGGGACACTGTTCCCGAGGGTTTGGTACCCCACTGGGCAGGATCCCCCCTTTTCTATCTGCTTAAAGGGTGCGAAGGGAACCTGGTCTGTCTTCTGGGGGGGGAGGGGGGGGAGAATGCCCTGATCCCCCAGAAGAGGAACATTCAACATAGCTTGTGCCCACAGGTGGCTCTGGGAGTGCTGTACCGAGACCTCCCTGGCAGCTGGTCCACCACAAAGGTCACACACCCCCTCCCCAAGGATCCAGGACTTCCCTTCCACCTGTGAGCCCCACCTGAAATAAGCTGTGCTGATAGAGCCAGCCTCTGGCTGGAACCCTGGTTATAGCTTTATCCAGGCAGGAAATGCTGCCCAGCAGGGCCTGTCCCCTTGCCCTCTCCTGCTCTGGCGGTAGGCAACTGCACTGCTGCACCATTGGCGCAACTGCCAAGCCGTGCCTGATTCTGGAGGCCAGGCCGCTCTTCCAAGGACAGCCAACACTGAGGGAACAGGAGAGCAGGGAGGGAGGGGGGCAGGCCAGCTGGCGGCTGGGCAAGAGCCCTGCCGGGATCCCCTCCCCCAACCGGCCTCCGCCAGGCTGGACAGGCAATTCCTGCCTGTTTGGGTGAAGCTGCACACCAGCCCCCGCCCTGCCCCAGGCCAATCACTGGAGGAGCAGCCCCACCCCTCGCAGCAGCAGCAGCAGCAGGCAGCCTCCTCCCCAGAGAGCAGAGGGCGTGGGGAGGGAGGCAGCTGAATGGGCTGGAGCACATTCTTCCAGCCCTGAAGTCAAGCAGTTCCAATTAAGGGGGGGGGGCTCTCCTTCATGGTGGGAGGGGCTCTGGGCAGGATTCCCACCTTCCTGTGCCAAGAGGACACCCTGCCTCCCAGTCCCCAAAGGGCAGGACTCCCACCTGCAGCGCCACGCCCAGCCAAGGGTTCCTCACCTCTGGGGGTGGGGCTGTCACAGAGACTGTAGACTCCAATACAGGCTCAGCCCTGCGTCGAAAGAGGGCCCCTCCGGCCACAAAGGTTGGCCTCCCCTACTGGGGGAGACCCCAACTCCCACCTCTCTTCGGCTGCGCCTCCCGAAGGCCAAGGAGTCCACCCCCTCGGAAAGGGTCAGGATCCCAGGGGCGCATTGGGTGGCCCCACCCTCTCTCCCACAGCCCCTGTGCCAGAAGAAGGGGGGGGTTCTAGGCTGCTGCTCTCCGGCAAGCGGAAACGCCCCTCCCCCAGCCCACTTCTGGGGCAAAGCAGCTTCCCTGCTGCTCACACTCGCTTTCACGGCTGTGCTTGTGTTCAGGAGGGGCTCAGAAACCAGCTCGGCCACTCCTGCCTTTGCAGCAGATTTCCCGCCCTGGCCAGGGGGCCTCTTCCCCACAGGGCTGTCACAGGCACTTGAGGGGTCCCCCTCCCTTTTTTCCCTTTGAACTAGGAAGAAGCAATTGTCGGGGTACATGTGCAAAAGCCAGCGCAGAGTAGCAGAAAAGGCCTGGAACAACTTAGTGCCGCAACCATCGGAAGCCAAAGGGAAGGAACGCTGCAGACTCCAGCACAGGAGAGGCAAAGGGGGTCTGGGTGGCCTGGCAGCGCCCAGGGCTGATCTAGGCCTCCCCAGAGGGGCCTTTCTCTCCACAACTGGGAAGGGGGCTGCACCCTCTGCGTACCCCTTCCATGGCCTGCAAGCTGGTGGGCCAGGAGGAGGAGGAGGCCGGAGCCGGCCACCCCCACCAGCCCCCTTCCAGTGGCGGAGCAGTGCCAAGGAGGCTCCGGTGAGGCCCAGAGCCACCAGGACACAACAGGGGCTGCCCCCGCCCAGAGCAGCTCCTCTCCAGCACCAGAAGCCTTTCTGAGCTGAGCTCCCCCCAAGCCAGGCCCAGGTTTCCCTTTCTGCCGTGAAAACTCTCCCCCTGCCCCCCTTGCGAAGCAGCAGGAATGGTCTGCTAGGAACCAAACCGGCTGAACTTCCGGGACTCAAAGGAAGGTCCAGGGCGGCACAAGAAGCTTCTGGGGACTCAACTTTTGCTATGCCCCCCATCACCCCCCACCCCCACCCAGATTGAAACAAAAGGGGCTGAAAGAGCTTGCAGACTGAAAGTCAGGCCAACCCTCTTCCCACAAAGGCCGGCCTAGAGAAAGGGAGGAGGGAGGGAGGGAGGGAGGGAGGGAGGGAGGGAGGGAGGGAGGGAGGGAGAAAGAAAGAAAGAAAGAAAGAAAGAAAGAAAGAAAGAAAGAAAGAAAGAGGACAGGGATCCCCCCCCTCTCCTTCTCTCTTCCTACCCTAGGCTAGTGATAGACTACTTCCTGATATGAAGGGGTTTCACTTTCACTTTCAATCCCTGTTGTTGTGCAATGGTAAAAGAAAACAAAGCCCCCACCTTCTTTCGAGAGCCCCTCCGTGTTGTGCAACAGGGAGTTTCAGTTCTCGCCTGCAGAGATCTCCCCCCGCATTGCCCAGAAGAAGAGCTCCTGCTTCCCCTTTTCCCTTATAGCAAGAAGACCCATGCTGCACTTCCATGTCTGACACTGAGAGCTTGGTCCCCTCCCCCGTCAGGATCACCTGGCCTGCTCCCTTCCATGAACAAGGAACGCCTGGGCAGCCACTGGTCACCCCTCCAAAGGACACTGCAGGGCCTCCCTAGGCTATTTCATAAGCAGTAGCAGGGATTCCCACCCCCCCCAAAGTCTTACGGGGAGGGGCAAGCCTTCTTGGCTGGGGCTAGCACGTCCCTTGTGGTCTCTCCCACTGGAGCACAGACCTGACCCCTCCAACGACTATGGCTGCCCATAAGGGAGCCGCCTAACAAGTCAGGAGCTTTCCAGATTAGTTGCAAGCCAGGATTTTGCCTGTAGGGGCTGAACAAGCACGAAATGCTCGGATTTCGACAAACAAAGCAGGCCAGGCTACCCGGACCCAGCCGTTTGGCTGGAGGGGAACTAGCAGGGTTTGCAGAGGCCCCAACCCTGCAATCCTGGCTGGAGTCCCGCCCCAGGCCAGTTGCACATTAACCTCCACCACCAGGGCTCCTTTCTCCCACGGAGGGCCTGTCTCTTGGCTTCAGGGCCAGGAAGGGGTCTGGAAGGGTGGGGGGGCAAGGCAGGTATGGAGATCAAAGCCCCCAACTTCAGGCACCTTGCACTGTGGAGCCCTTCAACATTCCACGGGGGGAAAAGCCCTCCCCGAGCTGAGGAACCACCAGCCTCCCCGGACACCCATTTCTGCCTCTCACCCAGCCCAGAGCGAAATGCCAGGGACCCGGGGCAGGGCAGAGCCCTGCGGACAGGCAGGATGCCAGCAAGCGGGCAGGCTAACCCGAAGGTGGGAGGGCCCCCGGCAGAGCGAGGGACACTCGGGTGCCCCCCAGAGTTCCTTGCCTGCTGCAGAGCAGGTGGAGGCTTGACCCTCCTAGCCTGAGAAGCCCAGAGAGCCCCTGCCCTTCTCTTGAAGGGGGGATAAAGCCCAGAAGAGGTGTTTCCAGGGCCCCCACCCTTCACCAAATCCTGAGCAGGAGGAAGGACACAGAGACACACCCCTCCCAAGGCAGAAGAGCAGTCCCCTCACGTCCCACGCCAGGGGTGTCCGGAAGGAGCCCAGGTCCTTTTTTGCCAAGCAGACCCCATCCCCACGGAGTGCTCCCCCCACTGCTGATCTCCTGCCGCTGTGAAAGGGGCCCCTCAGCCCAGCTCCCTCCCCAAGGGAAGGCTCCACTCGGCAGAGGCCCCGCACAAGGGGCTGCTCCTGAAAAGCTGCCTTCCGCAGCAGAGCCCATGTTCCCCCCGTGGGTTTCCGCAGCAGACAGAGGAGCCCCCTTAACCGGGGGAGGTGGGAGGAAAGGAAGGCTGCTCCACTGCACCTCTACCGGCGAGAACTAGTCCGGAGGGAGCAAGCCCTGGGCAGCCGCTTGTCGGGCCAGGATGAATGGAAGGGGAGCCGCCCTGCCCCACCCAGGGCCGAGGGACCGTCTGCCGCGCCAGCCAGGCTCGCAGCAGATGGAGGAGGGCGGCACCCCCTCCTGAGCCCGGCGAGGCGGAGCCGCAGATACCGCCTGGCTGCGAGGGACACACCCAGCCGCTCCGCTGTCCACACCTCCTGCAGGAATTTCCTCCCGGCCCAGCCTTGCCCTGCTCCTCCGCCAAAGGCGACGCTGGCAGGCAGGCAGGCGCAGATGGCACAGAGAGGCAGGGAAGAGGCAGGTGGCCAAGCCTGTCGGCACGGTTGCCTAGAGAACTCACACGCCCGGCGGGGCCGGGCCCTGCTCGGCATCCCCTCCTCTGCCATGGGGAGGGGCCAGGTGGGCACTTGGCAGATGAGCTCTGGGCCCGGCGACCCCTGGCGAGAAAGGGATCCCATGGCAGAGGAAGGGGGGCAGAGAAGGCGGAGCTTGGAAGTGGGCAACCCCCCCACCTTCTGTTTTTAATGCTAGGCTGCTTGCAGGGACGAGCTGCTCTGGTTTATTGTTCGGCTCAACTGGCTGCATTTCAGAACAGCTGGAGAGGAATTCAGGACGCGCAAGTGGACGGAGAGATTGGAGGGTCTCTTATCCCAACCCCTTAAGACGGAGGAGAGTGAACACCGAGCGGCAAGAGCAGCCTCCCCCTCAGATCTCTGGGAGAGGTGGGAGATCCCCACGGTCTGAGTGGGAGGGTTTGCGATCCAAGAGACCCTCAGGATCTCCCTCTTTGCCCCCAGGGACAGAAAGGAGACCCTTTGCAAGCAGGCAGCCAATGGGGCTGGGGGTGGGGTCGGGCTCCCCGTGGGGGGTCACTGGTTGCATTCAGAAAGCAGGGATCAAAGGGGGAAAATGAAACTGGCTAACAGGACGGAGCGCAACGGAGAGAACCAATCTCCTCTCAGGAAGGGAATGCAATGGAAAACGTGCCCAGGGGCCTCCAGGGCTGCTTCCAGCGGCAGTTCCTGGGCAGGCTGGGTTGGTGGGGGGCGTGAGAAGTGCCAGGAGCCGCTCAGCTGCAAGGCTTCCCCAGCAGCTCTGGGCAGAGGCAGATGTGCCAACTCTCCTGGCATGCTCGGTCATGCCAGGGCACTTTTGCACCCGGGGCCAAGGCTCCTGCCACCGTCCCGCTCTTCTGCCCAATGACGGCCTCCCCCACCCCCAGCACCCCTCCTGCCTATCCATGCTCAGAAGTGTAAGCAAGGGGCAGAATGCCCATGGGGGCTTCTAGAGCAACACCCGTGAAAAGCCAACACCCCCACCCTGTGTGTGTGTGTGTGTAGGGGGCTTGTCTCGACCTGCTCCGGGCTAACTGCACTCATTCCCAAATGAAGGGGGTGGGGAAGTGGGGGGTCTTTGGAGGGAGGGCCCTGGGGCAGCCCTGCTGATCACCTCCTGTCTAGCCAGGCAGAGTTTTCTTGGCTTTATAGGCAAGGTGTGTGGAGGAGCCGTTGCTAAGCAACTACAGGACACCTCCAGGGATGGGGGGGTGGGGGGTGGCAGAAAAGATTCAGAGGCTACAACTGCTGCAGTGGTTGCTGCCACCCTCCCGGAGGGGGTGCCAAGCCAATCCCCAGCCCTCCCTTCCCTGCCACACCCCCTCCTGCCTGCAGCTTCTCAAGCTATCCAAAGCTGGGGGGGAGGCAGGGGGATGGGGGAGGCAAGCCCTGGACCTGGTTGCCAAGCAACCCTCCCAGCCACATTCCAAAGCCTGCAGGGTGGTGGCCCCAGCTGCCCGCCCACCCTGGACCACGGAGAACTTCTGCAGGCCCAGCCCCGTGTGGGAGAGGGAGGGTGGGGCGCTGTCAGGAGATAAAAGGGAAGAGCCAGGTTGCTGCTGTGGTGGGAGAGGCCAGACCAGCTCACCTGAAGCACAGACTTACCCAAACACCCTTGCTAAACAAAGAAGGTTTTGTGCTGGCCAGCAGTGCTGTTCTCCCTCCCCCACCCCAGTTGGCTTTTGTGCCCCCAAAAGCTGACTGGCCAGCCGGAAAATGTTCCCCTAACTCCTGTGAGGGGGGGGGGGAGATCAGAGGCCAGCCCCCTCCACCTTCCATGCATCTGTCGGCAGCTTCAGCTGGCAGGGGGCTGGAGGGCCGGAGGAATCGGCACAGCCCACCCCTGGAAATTTGAGAGGGGCAGCAGTAGGAGTGCCAGCCCAGCCCCACCGCCTGCCACATGCTCCCCATTGGAAGCCCCTCAACTCATGGCCTCCAGCGTCAACCTTGAGTGGGCGCCTTCTCTGCCTTCCCTGGGCGATTACCACCTCGCGGGGGAGGGGGGCTTCAGCCACTCCCCCCCCCCACCTTGAGCAGCAAATCAAGAAGTTGCTGCAAGTGACAAACAGAGCAGCTTTTGTTTTAAAGTCTGCATTTATTATTTTCAAGCATTGGTTCTGCTGATGGTTGTGCTAGAAACTGACTGAGATTCTGCAGGAGAAATCAAACCCCCAACGACAAAGGCTGCTGGGGCGGCACAGGAGGCCCCAAGGACGGCTGTTCTGAGCAGGGGATGCCCCCCCCATCCCCAGATGTGCACCCCAGAGAGCCATTCCAGCAGCGGGGCTGCCCACCTGCTCCCCAACAGCCCTTGCTCCACTCCAGGACGGCAGTGGGGAGCCCGTGCCCTTCCTGGAGAATGGCTCGCCCAACGGGGCACCCCACTTTCCCGCAACCTCTCCATAACCTGCTGCCAGCCTTGCCAAGTGTGGAAAAACACAGAGTCCCACTCTGCCCAGCTGCTCAGGGCTGCCTCTGCACGCCAGGCCTTGTGCTACTCTGGGCTGGCCCCATATGGGGCACATGGAAGACTATGTGGGCAGAGCCCTCCAGCTGGCATTGCCATCTGCAGAGGAGGGAGGGGAGGAAATGCACTGCCCTCCACAGGAGACCTTCTGCCACCCCTCAGATGGCACCCCCTTGCAGCAGGCCCCTCTTTTCCCAGGGCACCTTTGTTTGGCTGCAGGCAGCACCTTCTGAGGATGTCCCCCCCACCCAGTGCCATTTGGCCTCAGCAGGTGGCCTCACCGGCGCCGGCGGCAGCAGCAGCAGCAGCAGTGCACTTCCTGCCACACTGATGCAGCAACCAAGGCGGAAGAGGGCTGAGGGCGGGTGTCCCTCATTCAGACCGAAGGCAGCTGCACTGAGGAGGAGGAGGAGGAAAGGGGGGTCCCTGGGAAAATGTCCTGCTTCTAAAGCTGCCCTGACTTGCGTGTGTGTGGGGGTTCAGGCAGGGCTTGGCTGGGAGAGCTGCAGCTCCGTCCCGGGGGTGGCAGGCAAGCGCGTCCAGAGGGCAGCCATTGGCAAGGCTTGTTCTCAATTGTCCTCCTTGTGCCAAGAGGAGGGGGCGCTGAATGGAGGGAGGCACCTCCCCTGGCAGATTCCTTCTGGGTGGCCCCGGAGCTCCCAGCAACTCAGAGCCTCTGCTGAGCCTCTGCGAGGCTGACCGCCCCCACCACAGGTGGCCAGGCTGGGCCTATGGCCAGGCTGGGAGGTCCCCCAATGCCCCCCCATTCATAAGGCCGAGGGTGGAGCCTTCCCTTCCTTTCTCCCAGTTGCAAGAAACAGCAGGCCTGGTGGGTGGGGAGGGAAGGGGGGCACTCAGAAGGAAAAAAATGGCCCCAAAGGCCCCCCCAGCCTCGAGAAGCAGCACCAGAAGCTCCCAGAAGTCACTCAGGCCACAAGAAGACCAGGCTCCCTGGAGGAGCTGCCAGCCCTGGGGGGAGGTGGACGGGCAGCCTGCCTCAGCTGAGGAGCCACTTCCAGCAGGCCCCCATCTCTGGGGAAATGACCCTGGGGACCCTCCCCCGCGGGAAGAAGGATCCTATGCACACCCCGCATGGCAGCTTAGGCTCCCCCACCCTCAAATCTTCTTGTTCCTGAAATCCCCCTGCTCTGCATGAGTGGCCCCCTCCCGGCTTCCCCTTCTGCAAAAGGCAAGTGGGAGGGCTTCACTAGCAGGACCACGCTCCTTGGGATCAGGAGGACGCCCCCCAATGCCCAGATTGTGCCCACCCCCTGGAATAGTCACAGCTGAAGAGCAGCCCCTTGGCAAGAGAGCTGCTCCTGTGCGCTGGCCCACTGCTTATGCGAGGCACTGGGGGCACCAAAGGGGGCAAGGGAGGCTGTGGAGGAGGTTGGGGTGCATTCCTGCTGTACAGGGAGCCATCAGGTGACCCCCAAAGCAGGAGTAGCAGCAGGAACCTCTGCCCAGGTCCAGACCTCAGGAATCTGGCAGGGGGAGGCCAGAGCAGCCCTTGGAACCCCTGCCCAGATCCGGCCAACCTGCCACTTTCTTCCATGGTTGGGTGAGATGCTCAGAGAGGACCCGCCAGTCTTGAGCCAGAGCAGCGTGCCAGCCACGTTTTCCCCACCCTGCCTGCAAAACAGGTTCCGGGCCCGGCGCTCCCGAGGTGGCCCAGCCCCGCAGAAGAATGAGGCAGCCCCCACCCCACCCCCAAGAACTGAGCTGGCCCAGGTCAGGGACTGTCAGCTGCTGCCAGCCCAGAGCAGCTGAGCCTGGCCCTGCACCCAAGCCCTGCAGCCGCCTTTGGGGCACCTAAAGCTCAGCTTCTGCAGAGATGCCGTGGCCAGCAGCTCTGGGCAGCCTCCACGTGAAGGTCCAGGCAGCCAAGGGGTGCAAAGGGAGCCCCCATAGCTGGGGGGGGGGGGGGCAACACTCCTTCTATTTTACTTCCCCATTGCCTGTTCATGAGCGCTAAAACGGAAGCAGGGAACAGAAAAGAACAAAATAAGAGGAATTACAGCTTTTCCTCCTGGAAAGGCTTCCGCTGCCAGGCAGCTGTGCAGCAGAGGTGCCCCTTCCCACTGGCACAGCACATGGGGTGCATCAGTCAACCAAGGAGGGAGCCGAGAGCCCTCCCCTGCTCGGGCACAGAAGCCCAAGTGTCAGCCAGGTACCATCCTGGGACAGCGGGGTGTGTGGTCTTCCCCTCCCCCTCTCCAGGCAGACCACCTGTGGGGCGGGCGGCTCCCCCTGCCTGCCCCCCCGCACGTCCTTCCTGCTCACAGCTGTGACCTTCTAAGCATATCAGCGGCTCTAGCTTCCCAGCGCCAGAGGGAAGCAAGGCCCAGGAGGGGCAGCTTTGAATGTGCCCACCACAGGCTGTCCCTGCAGTTCCCCCTGCACAGCTAGGTGGGGTAGAAAGGGTCCCCTATGGGGGGGGGGGGGGGGGGGAGGTTGCATCTCTGCTGCGTCCTGTGAGAAAGTCCCTCCCCCCAGGCAGTCCAAGCAAGCAAGCAAGCAAGCAAGCAGGGGAAGGAAAGGGGCTTTCGCTGCGACATGTGAGATCCGCTGCCAGAACTGCCAGGGTAGGGCGGAGGAACTTGTTCCCACAACCGCTGAGGCTCTGCTCTGGCCCCAAGCGATGGCCGGGTGGCTTCTCGCAAAACCTGGTTCTGCCAACAGGCCTGGAGACCTCAGAGTGGGATGGAGACCCTCGTGGCTCATTTCACTGTGTGTTGTGGCTGGGGGCTTGTTTAGTTTTTATACTGGGTTTTTACTGTTTGCAAGCCGCCCAGAGTTGCTCTAAGTGGGCGACCATATAAATCTCCCAAATAAATAAATAACCAGATGGAATTCTTGGAGACTCTACCGTAGAACAGGCATTCCTTCCTGGTCCCTTCACTCCAGAATGCTCCAACACACCTCTTTGCAAAAGAACTCACTTTTCCAAAAGTAAAAAAAACACAACAACATTAGAATAAAGGGACATTAACCCTTTTTCATTTAGAGAAAGCCACAGGGAGAAGGAAGAGGCGACAGCACAAAAATCGTGCAAAATACTTTAGAATCTCCCCTGCAATTTTAGGCCACGCACAAGAATTCAGCTCAGATTAGTATACTGGAAAATTCCTGGGGCTTTGCCAGGCAAGCGGGCACAAGGCACAGTGAACCTGGGTGCTGGGCACAAACCCCAGCTTAGAAACAATCCTGCATGCAGGCAGCCTCTGGGCTCTTCCAATGGCCCAGTGGGGATAGGCCACCGAGGCTGCAGATACGGCCTGGCATGCTGCACCTTCTGTTTCTCAGCCTTGGCACTATGGACTTCAATTCCCAGAATTCCCCAGCTAGCACAGCTGCTACCGGTGCTGAGAATTCTGGGAGTTGGAAGTTCATACTGTGAGGGTCACCAGCTTGGTCCTTTCAAAGGGCCTGAACTTTGCTCTCTGCTGGGATGGTCCCCGCCCACTCCAAGCCACACTGCCCGCTGGGTCAGCTGCAAGACGAGACAAGCCCTCTTTCTCTCCTCTGGACAAGCTGCCAGAAGGGAGGTCGACTTCTCCTGCCAGCCAGCCGCTGCTGAAAGGGCAGAGTTCACTAAAAAAGGGAGCAGCCAGAGGAGGCCGCAGGACCACTTAGCCATTGGGGGGGGTGAGGCAGCTTTTCTGTTGTCCAGACAGGGCAGGTGCTGGGCTCAGCCGAGGGAGGAAGTGGGGGCGGATTGCATCCATGGCAGGCAGGAGCAACATCCACAGGCTTCCTGGCCCTTCCCCCAAAGCAGGAGCTGGCCTCCCCCTCGGAATGGGTCTGCAAGTCCCAAACCTCCAGGCGCCAGCAATGCCTGAGCCCATAAGGCCGCACCCCGCAGATCCCAAGACAGACGGAAAGCCTCCAGATTCAAGGATGATGTTTGCCCGCAAGCAAGAACAGGCAGAGGGATGATGGAGGAGGAGGAGGAGGAGGAGGAGGGAGCAGAGCGGGGCAGGTGAGCTGCCTTCCCAGATTCAATTACTGGGGAACCAGCTCATCTCAGGCGTTCTCCAGCCAAAGCCCAGAGGCCCCCTGAGGACCCACAACTTCAGCCCGCAAAGAAGCCTCTCTCAAGGCTTCCATCCCTTGTTCTGAGGCCAAGGAAGGACAGGAGAGTCTCGTCTGGGGCGAAGTGGTCACAAATGATACCGAAAGGCTGCGGAGAGGCCATAAATGGGACAACAAGTCAGTCAGGTTTCCTCTGTTGGGACTGTGGGCTCCTGCCTGTGCCAAGAGAGACCCACCCTTAATGGTAGCCAAAGACCTCTGGAACTCATGGCCCCCTCAAAGTGCCAGTCTGGAGAAGGCCCACCCCTTCCTAGGACAAAGCCACCCCAGAGGACCTCAGGAGGAGAAAGGCAGTGCAGTACAGCAGGTAGAGGGACTGGATCTGGGGACGAGCCCCTAGCCAACCACAGGACTGCCCAGGCACGCTGGACTGCTCTCCCTCCCTCACAGAGGGGTGGTAGTGGGGCTCACGGAAGGAGAAGCCTCCCCGCATTGTTGACCTCTCAAAAGCTGCCCTGGGTGGCTTCCCCAAAGGATGCTTCATGGGCCCCAAAACTGATGCCCCACCCTAAACCGCCCCCTGTCAAAAACTCAGCCTCATGACTAGTCCCACCAGCTTAGGAGCCCCCTGGGCTGTTCTGCCCCTCCAGGAAGGCCCAAGGCCGTCTGACCCAGAGCTTTGAAGACGGGTGGCCAAGCGGCCCAGGCAAAGGCCTCACTGCACTGGGGAGCTCAGATCCAGAGATGCAGCTGGTTTTGTGGAGACCTTTCTGCTTGGGGGTGTCGGGGAAAGCCCCCAAAACTCACCACTTCACTCACTTCAGTTATCGCTCAGGGAAAACCCTCCCAGATCACACAGCTCCTCCCCATAGCCTCCCAGGATTGGGGGTGGGGGGAGGCAGGGAATCGGAGAGCCCAGAGGGGCACCAAGGCCCAGAGAAAGAGCAGTGCTGCCCAGGGTGTCGGGTGGGGGGAAGGAGGACCCTGAAAACCAATCCCAGGAAAGGGAGCAGGCGATGGAGGGCCCCCACCCCCCTGCCCACCGCCCACTTGGCAGCCTGTGCCAAGGCCCAGCCCTCCGCGGAGCCTGCTCTGCTGGGCTCCCACAAAGGGAGAAAGGCCTCCAGCCCCCACCTCCAAGTCCAAGAGCGAATCACCCACCAACCAGGGCTGGGGGGAGCCGGACGGGCAAAGAGGCAGGGCAGCCAGCAGGAAAAAGCCGGGCAAACTTTCTAGTCACAACCCGACCCCGCCACACTCCGCGGCCCTGGCAACTCTTCGGGGGCTTTGGGGAGGCTCCCGAATGTGTGTGCAGCCCCTCCCCGCCCTCTCGCGCGGGGAGGGAACGGGCGGCGCGGAGGAGCCTTCCGAGCTGCTCCCTTCGCAGCCAGGGCCGCGCAAGAGCGCTCCGAGGCGGGTGCAGAATGCTCCGCGGGGTGGGAAGGCCCTCCCCGCCCTGGACCGCCCAGCCGGCGTCATCCCGAACCGCTGGGTTGACCTCCCTCCGGCCGCCGCCGCCGCCCCGCCCGTGGGGCCCGCGAGCAGCCCGCCCCGCCAGCCGGGCACCGGGAGGGGCCGAAGGGGACGCCCCTTCCAGCCCGGCCCCGCCCACCTGCTGCTCGGCCCCACCCCCTCGGCCCAGCGAGCCCGGGTCCTCCCCTCTTCTGCCTTCGGGGACCCGACGCCCGCGGCGCCGGAGGGGCGTCGGGGGCGCGCCCAGCCCCTCCAGCTGTCAGCTCCGCAGCAGCCCGCGCCCAGCAGGCAGCGCAAGTGCGGCGGCGGCGGCGGCCCGAAGAGGCTCCTCCGGCCGGGAACAGCCCTCCGCCTCTGTCGACCGCCGCCCGCCAGCCTGACCCGCGCTCCGGGGCAGCAGCGCCCGCCAGCCTCGCCCAGTTGGAGACGGTCGCCGGCTGGGGAAGGGCCGCCTGTCCGCTCGGGGCTCTCGGCGGAGCTGCCGCCGCTGCCTCCTCCGCCCGCCGGTGCCAGGCGCGCTCTGCCGCCGCCGCCGCTTCCTGGGGTGGCGCCGCTTCCTCTTCCTCCCCCACCCTCCGCCCGGCCCGCCTCTCCGCCTCGCTCCCACTTACTTTGCGTCTGCTCTGCCGCGCGGCCGCCGGTCGAGGCCCGGAGAGCGCGGCGGCGGACTGCTGAGCGGCTTGGGCGCCGGTAGCCGTCCGTCCGCTGGGCTGGCAGGCTCCGCTCTCGTCTCTCTCCTCCCGGCGCGCTCGGCTCCCCACCCAGCCGCCAGCCCTGACCCCACCCAGGGCTCCACCCAGCCGTGCTGCACGCGCTGTCAATCACCAGCCCCTCGCAGGCGGCCGCGGCCAACTTGCTCCCGGCGGCTCCGGAGGAGGCTCGGCGCGCGGGTGGGGCAACCACGCCCCGCAGTCTCCGCAGAGCCGGGCGGGCGGGCCGGCCGCCGCCTCCACCATCCGGAGCACCGGCGGCCGTGGCTGGGAGGGGCCGGCCGCTCCGCCCTGCCTGGCTCCGCCTCTGCCTCCCGCTGCCAGGGAGGGAAGGGCCGGGCGGCCAGCCAGGTGAGCGCGGGCTGGGGGCGCCGCTGCCTCCTCCGCGCTCCGGCCCTGCTCGGGAAGCCGTGCCCCCCGCCCCCGCTGAACAAAGGGCCGGCCGGGCAGGCTGAGCCAGGACCGGGAGGCCTTCCCAGGATGCTCGTGGCACCCGAGCGGATAGGTTGCCTCGGCGGAAAATCTCCGGTAGGGCGAGCCGAAAGTACTTCGGCCAGGTGGCTGGAAGCCAAGGAGGCAGCTGCGAACGCGCGCCCAAGTGAAGGAGTGGCGCCTGGGCTGGTGGGAGCCTTTTGCCCTTTGCCCCCACCCTCCCTCCCTTGGCAGAGGCTGCATCGATCTGCTGCCAGTCTGGCCAAGGTCAGGAGCTCAGTTTCCAAGTCGCTCATTCGGGTTCCCTTAGGAGACATACAGCCCCCAGCCCCACCCCACCCCAGCTCCAAGGCTGCCCCTGGATCTGGCTTGGAATTAGCCCCTCACTTGAGACTAGACGGGAGTATTACTTATTGGGGGGGGGGGGCTCCCCAGAACTCTGCAGGCAGGAGGCCAATCGGCACCCTGCATTTCCAGGCACCAGAGCCAGCGAGAGTGCAGGCTCTTCAAAGGCAAAGGAAAGCAGCTTGCTGGTTGCCCTGCCAGATGGACGGTGTGCGAAGGGTCCCAGGTGAACCTCTGGCATTGCCCACCTTGACGGAATATGGCAGCTTCTTAGGGTACCCTTTGCCTGCGAGACTGGCTGTGCCAAGGCTATCCTTTGGGTGCTCTCTGGCTGAGGGGCCCCGGGCAAGAGCCCCTGCTGGCCTCCCTGAGCCAAAGAGCCCTCCCCTCCTGGGGTCCAGGGATGGCTACTGCATTTCCTGCTGACGTTCCGGAGGACCATTGGGGGCTAAGGGACAGCTCCCTTGGAGGTCCTGGAAGGGCTGGCTGGGGACACAGGAAACTGGAGGCAGCAGCCACAGAGCCAGTAGGTGCTGCAACAAGCAGCTTTGCGTGGAAGAGTTGGCCCCCATTTCCCACATGCTGGTCCTTGCCCCCTTCTGAGTGGCTTGGGAACACCTGCTAGTCCAGGATCGTCCAGCACCAGATTCCCTCCAATCCTGCCAGCTTCTCCATGGCAACCCCAGCAAGTTACACTGGAGGCAGCAGTTTCCATGAGTCTTTCCCATGGAAACAAGCTCCCCCAGCCCAGCCCAGCCCAGCCCAGCCAGGCTCTCATCCTGGGCTGAACCACAAGCAACCCTGGAGAGGCTTCCAGAGAGGTGAGAAAGAAGGAGCATCAGGGATAGGGTGGACCTGGAAGAGAGAGGAAGACGAGGATACTGTGACCAAGACGACACTGCCATTGGGCTAATTTGCCAACAGACACACACACACACACACACAGAGTGCCACAGCCTGGGATTTCCATTTTCTCAAGATGAAGCATCATCTCAAAATGGCCAGGTGAGGGAGGCAAAGAAGAGAGTCGCCAGATTGGCAGTCAACCCTGAAAGGCAGAATCAAGCCCAAGGACACTTTGGGGAAGGGGTACAATGCAGTGGATGCCCCACTATCGGAGGTTTTGGCCAGTGGGAGTCTTAATGAGCTGCCCTTACCGAAAATGGGTGTCCCCCACCTGGGGAGCAGAGCAGGGTCCCCTTCACCTCGTCCCAACTGGTGCCAGAGCTGGGGAATGGCTGGCTGGCTACAGACACAAAGACCACCTTCCTCACTTTTACTGACCTCCATCCAGGGAGGGCCAGAAGGCAGGCCAGTGTCCTCTGGATGGGAGTGTGAAACCCATGGTGCACAGCACACCGAAGAACCAAGTTCCCTTTGCTCAGAGCCCCCCCTCCTGGACACGACCCTCCCTTGCCTTGCACTTGGAGGGCTGCCGCAGAGGCCGCTTGGAACTGAACCCCCCCTGCAAAGCCGGTCATCTGCTGGGCCAAAGGGCTTCCAGGCCTCACTTCCTGCTTATTCAGCTGCTGTTCTGAGGAAGTTTGCCGAAAGGAGCGGGTGGCCACAAACTCTTATTGGTTGACCGCCATTCTTTTACTCTAGAAGCAGGACGGATCCAGCCCTTGGAGGTCAGCCCCAAACCTCACCATGGGCAATGCAGAGCTAGCCCTGTCCTCCTCTTGGGCAGGGCCTCCTTGGCAGAGGCCTTGCATTCTGCAGGAGAGGCCGCTTCTCAGCCAAGGCTCAGGGCCTGAACAGGCAGCTTGATTTCAGTCTTGGGGGAGGGGGGGGGCTTGCTGACTTTGGCCCCTTGCTCTGAAGAACTTGCAGCTGCCCCCCAGTTAGAGAAACCTTTGGTCAATGTACCAAATGTGCTTTCATCACACAGCTGCCTACGAGATGTTCCCTGTTTATTTCAGTTTGCCCCGTAAGTTCCCTGATTAAATTACAGCAATGAAAACCCACACAACACTCCAGCAAGAGGCACAAGAGTCGACATCAATGTGGGAGCACAATGCGCAGAGCCTACAAGCACCTGGTCTCATGTGTTACATGCTGCGGGGATTTCTGGGCACAGGCCAAGGAGGAGGGCCTTCCGTGGGGCACTCCGCAGATGGGGTGTGGCTGCGGATGGGGCTCTCTTCATTTAGGGCAGGGGTCCCCAACCACCGGTCCGGGGACCGGTACCGGTCCGCAGAACAAGTCCTACCGGGCCGCTGGTTGCTGGGCGCCGCCATCTTTTTTTGATGAAAAAGTGCTTCCGGTGAGCTTTTCCGGTAGAAAGCTCACCGGAAGCACTTTTCATCAAAAAGATGGCAGCGCCAGCGCTTCGGTGAGCTTTTCCGGGTAGAAATGGCTTTCTACCCGGAAAAGCTCACCGGAAGCGCTGGCGCCGCCATCTTTTTTTGATGAAAAAGTGCTTCCGGTGAGGTCACCGGAAGCACTTTTTCATCAAAAAAAGATGGCGGCGCCCAGCTGATGCCGGTACCGGGCCGCGGCATAAAAAAGGTTGGGGATCACTGATTTAGGGGACGACTAAAGAGGCTCCAGATAAGCAGATTGGAGCAACTTGATTCTTTTGGTACCAACATCAACTGGAGAGGCTCCAAGAGGTCATCCAATCCAACCTCTTCTGTCCCACTGATAGAAACTTTTTGGAGCTCTAGAGGACAACAGGTTGGGGAAAACCAATTTAAACAACTCTTCTGAGTGTGACCCATCGGATCTGCCCAGAAGAGGAGGCACATCCAAGAGCTGGTGGGGCTTCTCGAGAACTCCAGGGCCAGCCAAGCTAGGCATTGTGCCGAAAAGCCGAACGACAATGCTGACAGCCTCCGTGGGGAAGCTTCCCCCCAGGTGCTTTTTATAATGAAGCTGCATCTTTGGAGAGCAGCACCTCAGAAGCCTGACTGCAGCCAGTATGGACATTTGCGGGGACACAGAGATGCAAACAGGAACTCCCTTAATTCTGGTGGTCCAGCAGGACCAAGAGGTGACATCACCAGCAGCCAATCCTATGCCTCGAAGTCTATCCAGGGTTGCCATAGCAACAGATGTGCCCTTCCAAGTTCTGTTCTGCTGGATCCTCTCTTGTGCGAACTGGAGCTGGGTAAGGAAGCAGAGAAGGGCACAGGCTATGTGGGCAAGGAGCAGCCGGACCCTGGAAGGCAGCGCCAGGGAGCCCGGCCTCTGTGCCTTGGACGCAAAGAACCTGGTGGTGTAGCTTTTGCCCCCAGCCCTCCATTGCTCTCACCGAGAAGGACAGCAAGTCAGGGCCCCCTCTGCACTCTCGCCAAGTCAGAGGGCTTCGCTCTTCCCTCTCCAGAGTCCAGTGTGCCACACGCTCCTTTGTCAGCAATTTCCCCATGGCATTTATGTGCCCTGCTGCTTTCTGGGGCATCCTGCTGTTTTAAGAGAGGGGAGATGAGACTTGGCACCACACCTGTACTTCCAGGAGAGGGAAGTGTGCATGCAGCATAGAGAGATGCTTCCTTGTGGAGGTGATGGCTCAGTGGACTTCTGACAGCCCATCAACCTGGTAATTGGTTCCGGTCCATTCAGGTTGTAGTTACTGCAGTTACAACAGATGGAAAGTAGTTGTGTGTACAAATGATCCCAGAGCCATTGTTGTCCTCAAATGTGCCACGTTTTGTGGTTCGATCCTGAAGATCCTAAGGCAGAGTTTGCACAGTATTCCGCAAGGAAGGTTTAAACTGGGCTTCTAGGAAGCCACAAAGCACTTCTGGCAACCCCAGCGGCTGAGGTTATGTTGCCAGCCAGAGGGGCTCAGACCAATTTTGGCTTATCCTATTTTGTCCTCCAGGCAGTGAAGCGTCCTGGTTCATCAGGAGGTCCCTCCCCAACTGTTCTCTCCTCTCCTCCTTTTGCGGGGAAGGTGGCTGCTGCCTTGTTTCAGGGAAGGAGGAGGGCGGGCTGGATGTGAAGAAGCAGTTTTGCAATTGCAGCTCAGCCATCTCCCTTTGCAAGCACCACCTCTGCCAGGGAACCGTTTCCCACAGGGAGGGGGGACCTTCCCTGCTGGCTCAAGAGCTCTTGCTGACTCCTGGAAATCCTTGGAAGGAGCCGTAAAGCTGGCCATGCCACGGGGTGGCAGTGCAGGCTATGAAGCCGCTTCCAAGCCTGAATGGCACTCGTGAAGGCTCCACGCAGATCCTCCACCTTCCCAAAGGGCGAAAGTGAGAGGCCCCCCAGAAACCGAGCGTCTGCAGAGGGCAAATGACAAAATGATCTTGTGACATCACACACACACACATCCCGCCTTGGGTGTGTGCTGTGCGGGACATAAGAGGAAGGATTTGTGCTGCCAGACTGTGATGCTTATCTGGTCTTTCCGATGCAATGGCTGGATTCTGCAGGTGCCTCTGAGGTAGCCCAGTTCCTCTTTCCAGAGGAAATTAGACCAACCGGGAGTTGCATCACCTCCTCCTCCGTCTTGCTTGGTTTACTCTTTTGCACCTCTTAACCTGCAGACCTGGAAGGACCCAGGCAGGCCTCCTGTCCTCAGGTGGGAATGCAAGAGGGGCCCAGCTCAGCAGGCCTTGGCGGGAGGCAGTCCGGAACAGGATCCTGAGGGGCTTGGGGTCTCGCAGAACCTCCTCCCCTTCTGGGGACCTTCCTCGGCCTCCCTTTCCCCTTGTGAGGAAGGACAACTCAGCCTGGGGAAGTTCTCCCCACTCAACTTTTGGGGAAATTCCAGACCTTTCCAGACCATCAGCCAAGAGAGGGTGGCCAAAGCTTTGCAGTTCCTGCTGTGGAAATCAAAGGGGGGAGGGGGACCTGCCCAAACTCTCTCTTCTCAATCACAAAGGCCTCTGGTCATCCTCCCCCGCAGCAGGTTGAGGCTCAGCCGGTTGGTGAGCTGCTCAGCCCCTTTCAGGAGAAGCCTGCCCCAAATCTTAGGATGGCAGAGCCCCGGAAGTCACCTGGATTGGGGGGGGGGGCAGCAGTGAGCTTCTCACGGCGATCTCTTTGCAGATGAGAGTTTCTGGGTTCTTGGCAGCTGCAAGTGGGGCTGATCCCCCTGGCTGGGTGAGAGGAGCAGCGCTGGGCCTCTTGTATCAGCTGATGGGAACCCCCCCCCGCCCCCCAATTCTCCTGCACAGACGGAATTCCAGGGAATCAAGCCCACCAACATAGGGGGGGTGGAGGGGAGCAAGTGGGCGGTGATCCTCAGCATAAGAGGGAAATCTAAATTCACACACGTCACCTTGGATTATTGTGGTTTCTAACCCTAGTTTAGGGCTATATTTGGACATAACCACCTGGTTATGTGACACGTTGCCACTTGCTGACGTTGGAATCGCCACCAGAGCTGTCTGAAGACGAAAGTGCAGAGGAAGGAAGTGGTTGAAATACGTTGCCTAACATGGCTTCTTCAGCTCTCTGGAGGTTCAATACAAACACACATCAAGCTGTGATCTTCCAGCAGAGGCCCCCCCCACCTCAGGTGGGGCAGAAGGGGGCAGAGGTTCATGCCCTGCAGCACACAACAGGCAGGAGAAGGCAGAGAGAGGAAATGACACCCAGGCACCCTTGGTAACAAAATTTATTGTCATGATTGAAGACAAGATTTATAAACGTACTCTAGCAACTTGTTGATAAAATAGCAAGTATCCCAACTTCATAGTTTGTTGTCATTTGGAACAGAATGGAAACCAGGAAAGGGTTATGATGTCCGTGACACTTGGACCTTCCGCGCCACAGCGGCAGCAGCAGCAGCAGCGCGAGGTCCAGAGGGTCCTCCGTGTGCCCAACACCGCCAGGGAGACCAGCATCCAGGATGAAAAGAAGGGGAGAGCAGTGGAAAGCAGCGCACGCATTTCAAAGCCCACAAAACACCCACCATGGTTGAGGTCTCTGAGGAAGAGAGCAGCCTCTCCTCTGGCCGGACCCAGAGAGCAGCTCAGCGCACCAGCAAGCTGTGCTTGGGCCCGTCCACCCTTTCCAGCTTCTCAAAGTGTTTCCTGGCATTTCGGATGTTGATCAGCGTTGCTGCAGAAGCTGGAAGACAGGAGGACCGAGGTGAGGCCCTCCGCGTGGCCGAGCAGGCTGGGCGACAAGGGGGTGGTAGAGGGGCAGGAAGGGCAGGCTCCCCTCCGCACTGCAAACCAACATTCCCTGGATTGTGACTGCCACCTGGAGCCCCCAAAGGCCTAACCCTAACCCTGCTCTCCCACTTACGTATGGAAGGGTCTGACATGACGACCATCACGTAGGTGTTTGAGGTGAAGATGTCAATGAAATCAGCAAAGTTGGAATTCCTCACTTCCATGCTCTGGAATGAGGCAGCCAACTTACTGGAGGGGGGGGGGGAGAGAAAGGCGGGGGGGAAATGTCAATTGCTCCACCCCAAACAGGCTCCTTACTCTTCAGGCCTTCCCCCCGCACCACATTGCTCTGATGACCCAGAGCGCTTCGCTTGTCCGTGACCTCCAGAGAAAGGCAGCCCCACTCATTGGAAAGGCCTCCTTCTGCCAGAGATAAAAGGGCCTGGGTGGGCTCCAGGACAGGCATCCGTGGTACCCAGGTGCCACTGGCCACCTCAGAGGAAGCTGTCGTGGAACTGAACCCCCTGCCAGGCGAGCATCTGCTGGCAATCGAGGCTCCCCCAGGGAGCCATTCCGGGTCTCACCTGCAGCTCAGCTTGAACTGCTTAATGATGTTGCTGATTTTCTCGAACCGGTGAATGTCCCGCTGCTCTTTGCACTGGTAGTGGGAAATGACCTGCGAGAGGAGACACGGAAGGCCGGCCGGCTTTGAGCCACGAGAAAGGCAGAGGCGCCTGAAGCATGCTGGGCCCCCGTTCCCAGACACAATCCACGCGCACCCACCGTCATGGCAGAGCCACGGAGGAGAAAGGAGTGGACTCCTCACAAAAGCCTGGATGGAAGAGCTTTGCCACTCAGTAAAGCTGTGCACCATGGTTCTCAGAGTGGCCACAGAGAACCAGAGTTCAAGTCGTGCCCGCCACAAGACTATCAGAGTGGGGCGCCAATGGAATGGATGGAGGCCTATTTCACAAGGGATCTGACTTTGCAAATCACAGCAAGACACGTGTGGGGCTTGGCGGACCCCTCCCCAAGCCTTCCCCAGGACGGTCCATCTTCTCACTCACCAAAAATGTGGCTCTTTCAAACAGAAGAACTTCATCAGCTTCAATGATCTGAGCAAAATTCCTGAGGTTCGTTTCCAGCTGCTGGACGTTGGGAATAAGCTGGTAGACTATGCTGGACCATGCCTGCCAAAGAGGAAGCCCAGAAGGCAGCTGAGCTCTTGGCCCATCCTGAGACTGACCCAGGGTGAAGGGGGCAGCAGGACCCTCCTCTTGGCAGTCAAGCACCCTTGAGAGGGAAGGGACAAGGGCCCACTTTGTGTCCCTGCTCCCCCACAGCCCAGAGGATGGGGCAGAAGTGGGAGCTGCTGTAAAACTTGCTGCTCACAAGCGGAAGGCTCCCCTTTTGCAGTCTATGGGTAAGCAAGGATCTGAACCCAGGGCTTCCTCCAGCTGGTGGCTTGTAACTCGCTCACGCTTAGCCACCATGGTGGCAGAGAAGCACAAACCTTGTAGAGCGTCTCATCCCAGATGGACGTCCTGAAGCAAGAGCATTCCAACGGGCGGGACAACCGCTTCAAATCCTCTTCCCGCTCCTTGAAAATCTAACAGAAGGAAATGGAAGGAGACCAATTCCCCCAATCAAGGGAAGCCTCACCAACGAAGCTGCCCTCTTGGAGAGACAGGCTCACAATCATCTCGGCAAGGCCAGCACTGCTGGGGAAAGGGGACCAGCCGGAAAGGCCTCGGCAAGGAATCTGCAGAGAAAACGGGGGTGGGGGCGGGGATTGCTGCCCGTGCGCCCGGAGCTGCTTGCCAGGCTCAGGGGGTTCTGCGGTTGGAGCGCCACCTGCAGACCCTCTCGGGTGTTGGTAGAGGCGGCAGGCATTTTGGCAAAGCCTGCCGTGAAAAGGAGCAGATGGAACTACAGGAGCCCCACCAGGGCAGACCCAGCACGGAAGCCGGGAGGGAGGGTGGCCTTGTGACCTCCAAGGGCTACCCTTCCTGCCAGAGGCCTCTCTGGAGGCCGACCCTCACCAGGTCGCGCTGGTCCTCCTGTACTAAATCCATTTTGTGGACAAGGCAGAAAATCTTGGCATCGGGAGAGTTCTGGAGAATGGCCTCCAGGCAGGACTGATAGTAGTGCATGTCTTTCTCCAGCTCTCTGCTCTCCACATCAAAGACATAAATAAGGACCTCCACGTTGCGAAAGATGTTGTCGCGCTGACTGGTGAAGTAGTTCTCCATGAAGGTGTCCTGGCTGGAAGGAGGAGGAGAGCCACCCTCATCGGACAGGAAGGGGAAGGGGAAGAGCGCTCAGCTGGGGAGGGGGGTTCCTTCCCCATTTCCCCAGGTAAGGGAGCGGCTTCTGCTCGGACCTCCCAACTGCCTGGGGCCCTCGACACCCCTCCTCCTCCTCCTCCTGCAACTAGCAAAAGGGCAGACGAAATAATTACCCGCCACAGTCCCACAGGTTTAACACCAGGTTGCCCAGAAATCGCACATGCGAATGCTCCACGTCAACTGGGGAAAAGACGAGATGGATGGCAGGGACGGGAAACGAAGGAACCTGGGGGGTTAAGCCGGAGCCTTCCCCCTCCCTTCGCCCAACGCTCCTCCAATAAGCCAGCCAAGCGCTGGGCTGACGGGGGGATGCCCGGGGTCTCCGCCCCCCTTACTTGTGGCTCCCAGGCGTCGCGTGTCCCGCGCGATGTAGTTGGCGAAGATGATGGAGCGCATGCTGGTCTTGCCGGAGCCGCTCTTGCCCATCAGCAGCACCTGGGCGGCGGGAGAAGAGCCGACGTTGCCGCTGCGGAGCCGCCCCCGCCGCCCGCCCGAGCCGCCCCCGCCCGCCCGCCTTACCTTCTTCTTCATGGCTGCTGCGTTCGGCATCCCACGCCTGCAAAGACACGCCGGGCGTCAGCGGGCTACAAGGGAAGGGCAGCCCGCGCCCCTCCTCGCCCGCCCCGCTTGGCGCTCGGGCCCCGCGGCCTATCCCGATCGCCGGGAGGCTCCCCACGGCCCTCCCCGGATGGCTCGGCGACCTCTTCCGTGGGCGAGCGGGCGGGGGACCCCACCTGTGCTCCGGACTAGCCCTGCGGCCGAGGGGCGCGGGGGCAGCAGCCGCTCCGCGTCGTCGTCCTGTTCCCCGTAGGCCTCACAGCCCCAGCCTCGCGTAGGTCGCTCGCCCGGCCTCACCCGGCTCCGGACAGCCCAACCCACCGTGGCACCTCGGGACAGTCACGTGAACCGCGCCGCCGACCCGGAGACTCCGCCCTCCTTCGGTCAGGTGACGTGACGCGACGCGCCGATCACCGAGGCAGCGGCGCCTAGACTGACCCTCCCCTAAGAAGCCGCGGAAGCCATGCTTCTTGAGGGAGCCGCGCTCTCCGGAGCTCTGCAAGGGGGAAGGCGGCTGTGCGCGATGGGAGTGGCGGTTTCTCACGGCAGCAAAGCCGGGCTTGCTGTTCGCGTACGAAGGACATTTCGGGAGGGCCCCGGAACGTGGAAGCCCAGATAGGGTTTTGTCTGCACCCCGCAGGCGGCGGCTATAGATACGTTGCCCCTGCGAGGGAGGCTTCAGTAGGGGCAGAACTGCCCAGTCCGCGCCAGATGGGGCGATCTGGCCCAGTTTTTCTCATAGCTTCCCATATGGTCTAGCGGTTAGGATTCCTGGTTTTCACCCAGGCGGCCCGGGTTCGACTCCCGGTATGGGAAGAAACAGTGTTTTTTTTTTTTTTGCTCTACCGCCGGGGACGGAGGGCGGGGAGAAGCGGGGCCGGGTGCCAGCGCGCCTCTTCACCAGGGTCTCGCCCCTTGGCCGTGGGGATCAGCTGTTCGCAGCCCTCGCCCCTTTCCGCGATTGGACGGGCCAGTTCCGCGGGGCGGGGCCTTGGGGAGAAAAGGCACCTGCGGGGATCGCGGGCGGAGGGCGATGGAGGCGGCGGCAGAGACAGGTGGGCGCTGCCTGCGGGGTGGGCTGCCCTGGACCCGGCTGCGTCTGCCGGGGGCTGCGGACCTTCCTCCCGCGGGGAAGGCGGCGTCTATGGGATGCTTGGCGGACGCTCGGCTGACCCTCCCGGAGGAAGCGAAGCTGAGCCGGCCAAGCGACCGGGCGAGACCCCCGGGCTGCCCTAACGCCGCCTTTTCCCCGGCAGGGCTGGCGGGCGACTCCCTGGAGGTTTTCTTGCTGGCGTTTGACCAGGCGGTCCGGGACTTCGAGCAGCGGGGCTCTGCTCGGCCCCCGCCGCCCCAGGAGGCTTGGAAGGCGGCGCTCGGGGGCAGCCTCTACGAGAGCGGCACCGACGACTCGGGAAGTGAGCGCCGTTTCTTCCTTCCAGGGAGGAACGGGGGGTCCTCTCGCCTCGCCTCCGGTTTGGGGGTGCTGCGCCTGGGACTCTGGAAAGCGCCCCGCTCGGCTTCCCGCTTCGCTGCCCTGGAGAAGCGCAGCCCTCCCGCCCGCCCCCCCTTCAGAAGCGGCTTCTCTCTGAAGTCGGCAACCCTCGGAGAGCCCCAGAAAGGATGGCCGGGGCTTCCTTTCACTTCCCCGACTGTCTCGGCTGGAGCTGCTGCCTCTTCGGCTTCCCTCCCAGCGCTTGCTGAAGAGAGCCGCCCTGGGGGAGCAAAGGGCCGCCAACTGAGGGAGTATTTCTCTTTGCTTGCCCTACAGGCAAAAGCATCTCGCCCGGCAGCAGCCTGAACAGCAGCGAGGAGGATCTCAGAGCTGGTGGGGCTTCTTCACAGACTCCTTCCTCCACGGGTACAAGGCGGGACCCCATTTGTGGACTAGAGACAACAATTTAGGGCTCTCTTATTGTCCTTGGAGGGGCCAAATCCCCCTTTGTTCCCTTCTCTCTCCCTCCCTCCCTCCTAATTCTCCAGTTCCACCAGCCTGTGTGGCCCTTCATGACTAAGAGAGAATAAACCCCGTGGCTGAAGATTTCATCTGGCTCCCCCTTTTTTTTTTTGTATTTGCTGAGATCCCATTATTCCAATCTTTTATTTGCTCTTTGGTTCAATCAAGATTTGTGACTGTGACAAGTTGACCCATCTTATCTTGTAGCTAAGCTCGGAGACACCCGCGAACTGGAAGCGTTCATTGCAGACCTGGACCAAATCCTGACAGGTAAATGTGGGGTCTGGGCCCTGGAGGAAGCCCAAAGGGGGAACCGGGCTTCTGCCTTTGTCTGCGGGGAGGGGGGCTTCTGGAGAGCCCCTTGGGGCAGAAATGGGGCCGCAGATGCATTTGTAGGATCTCGGGACTTTCCGAGAGATGCTGACACGGCGGGGTCGGTGACGGGGGAAGCCTTCCAATCCTCTTGGGCGGTTCTCCTGGGTCTCTGCGGTCTCTGACTGATGCCGAGGAGGCTGAGAAGGGCCGCCCGAGGCAGGAGGTCTGGAGGGTCCGTCTTCCTTTCTTGTAGAAATGTGACCAGCTTCGCTCTTCAAGACGAAAATCTGCCTGCTGACGTCTTGCTGAATGGAACCAGCCTTTTTTTCCCTGGGAGAAGCCCCCCACCCAAACTCCTGACACATCAGCTATGACTGCCCCGAAAGCCAGCCTACCTCGCAACTGGCTTCTCCGCAGGGAAGGGATCGCAACTGTTTCCCAATACTCTGTTGGTCTAGAATAGAAGTCAAAGCAGAAATCCAGGAAGTCTGGATCCCAAAGGTGTTCTGCCAGTGGATTTATTTTTGAAATTCCATTTTGAGGAGAAAGCCGGATTGCTTTTTGAAACCTGACGGGGACTGTTGATACGGAGGGGAAAACCTAGGTAGGGGGATGTCCCTTCGGTTGCTTGCCTGCTGAGGGAGACCTTCAATGGGTTCGAAGGGGGCTTGGTCAGAGGGGCTGCATCTCTTTCTGCCTGGAGCTCCTGAAGGAGAGAAGTGGGGGGTGGTGGCTTTTCTCTCAGGGGGTGGGGAGAGGGGGTTGGGAGGGGGAGGAAAGTGTTAGGAGTTTCATCGGAGGAGTTGCGTTGGGCCACGGTTGGGGTTTTATTGATTCTGGTTTTTATTTTTTTGTATAATACTATTCTATGGTTGTGAGCCTCCCAGAGTTCTAGTTTTAAGATGGATGGCTGTATTTTAAATATTTTAAATAAATATAAATAAAATGCTATTGTCTTTGTGGGTTTTGCTGTAGATGAGTTCATAGCTGACCACCGTAGGCAATGAAATCAATGCCGAAACAGAAACAAAAAATAAGCATATATCTAAAGGTTTGTAAGGTGGAATAAAAGGAAGTTTTATTCCTTGCTCTTTACACTCAATGCTGCCTTTAATTCTCTGCTCCGGGAGCTGTGGCACCCATTTCTACAGTCACCATGCCCTCCGCGCTAGTGCTCACCCGTCGCCACTCGCTCCCGCTGCCCAGGATAACCGAGGGGATGCCGCCCGAAATCGGCTGCAGGGCTGCGAGGGAGCCCGAAATGCCACGGCAGCGCGTGGGTGGACGGGGAAGGGAGCAGCCCGGCTCGGAGCGCCTCTCCCTTGCGGCGAGCCGCTTCCTCAGCCCACGGGCGGCGTCGAGCAGCTCCGGCTTTCCGGGCGCCCCTCTCGTGCTCGTGGCAAGGGGAGCAGAGTGCTTGCAACCTGCCGAAGCCCGAACGTGGGGCGGACGTGTGGCTTCCGGGACTGCCCTGTTTCAGCGACCGGGAGGGAGAGGCGGGTCCCCCAGGTTGCTCGTGCCCCGCATCCCCGAAGGAAGAAGGTGGCCGCGGTTCTTCGCGCCCGGCCTCAGTGGCTTCAGCCTCGAGACGATTGCTTCGAATCGGTTTGCGGTTGGGTTTCAACGGAAGAAAGGCAGCTGCCTGGAGCCTCGCCCCGGACTCCCTTTCTTCGGAAGTTCCAGGATGGAGCCTGTAAGCGCCCAACCCCCAGAACTTCGCCTTACCCGTAGCGAGACCACGCCCACACCCGCCCCGGGGCTGCACGGAGCCACAGCCGAAGGGAAAAGCCCACGGCTGACACTTGTAACATCCTGGGAAAGAACCAGCTCCTCTCTGGACCCTGGACCGCCGAGTTCTCCTGCTGAACTGGGGAGGTGGACCGAAACCCAGGCGGAGGGAGCACCCCCAAATTCCTTTGTGCTGGTCAGCATCCAGAGACTGCGGTAGGCAGCCAGCCCCACCGAGACCTCATTCTGTAGGGTTCTTTCCCTGGGGGGCATTCCCTCCGCACCTGTCCCAGCAAAGATTAGATTAAAAAAAAAAACAAATTAAAAATCTTCCAGGTGTTTTCAACAAGTGTATCATAGGCTGGTAGATCTCTGAGCTAGGGCCTTCCACACCACCCCAAAGGTGCTGTGTTCAAACTCGCAGGGCTATAAGGAAGACATCACCGAGGCTAATTCAGGCATAATGCTAAACCATGGTTGTAGAATAAACCCCGAGTGGCTGATTAACGGGAATACGGAGCCCCAAAACATGGTTTCTAAACCACCACGCTGGCAGCCATGTCTCTTGGCAAGGACATCTCAGCCTTGGCCCCAGTGGGTTGCCACCCATAGGATTCTGGTGTGGACGCCCAGGACAGGGGTGTCTGTCTATCTGTCTGATTCTCCCGGGGCTGCCTCCTCCAGATCACAAAGCGGTTGCGACACAGGCAAGTGAGCCCCCACTTTCCTTAGAGCACAATCTTGCCCTGTGGGGCCTTTTAGGGCAACCCGGCTCCTGAGCCACAATTAGCCCAAGAGCCAAAATAGGGCTCTTTCTGCTCCCTTCCCCACTATCTTATGTGCACATGTCAGCTACACCCATGGCTGCCTGTGGCCTTGTCATGGCTAGTGAGCACTGATAGCCAGCTGCCTCCCTGGCTCAGCACGTAATCCTGCCCTTGCCCTGTCTATGGAGAGTCCCAGTCATCCAGGTCATGGTCATCCCCGAAGGTGCTTTTTCAGCTTCTTGGATGAGAAGTGAAACGTTTTCAAAGAAAAGCCCAGATGCCTCTGGAAAGAGCGCCTTTGGGGCGGCCCTTGCCATGCCTCATGGTGGGGAGTTGAAAGCAGGATGTGGGCATGAGTGATGCTGCAGCAGGAAGCCAGAAGTCAGGCAGCGACTCCCGCCCTAAGGAAGGCATTTGGGTTCATTGGGGGATTTCCTGGGAAACCCTAGTTGAGAAGCGAAGGCAGCCAGGAAGTGCCTGGCCCTTTGCCTTCAGCTCCCAGAAGCTGCAGCAGAGAAGCTGTCCGTCTTAGCAGGTCAGGTTGGGAAGACCGGGAGGCCCAGGTCCCTCCTGTGGCCTCCTGTCCTGGCCGTATGAAGGGGCTGTGTGTCGGGAGAAGCTGATCCTGTCCAGGGAGGACTGGGGGCTCCTCCTCTGTCCTCATCTCCCCTCCCCAAGCAAACTACTTTGCTTGTGTCACTCCCCGGCCTGCTGCTATTTTTAGCTGGCACTGGGTTTTTAATAGAACTACCTATCTATTCCTGTCCATCCATCCATCCATCCATTTGTTTGTATCACACCTTTTAAAATTATTGTTGCAAATAACTGAAAGGAGAGAGAGAGAGAGAGAGATGGAGGGTGGGAGAGAGAGACTAGCTTAAAGTAACCCAGCTGGCTTTCATGCATAAGGCAGGACTTGAACTCACCATCTCTTGGTTTCTAGCCTGGTGCCTTAAGCCCAAGACCAAATTGGCTCTTAAGGGTTTTAATAGAAAATCAAAGAAACATAAGTACATAACACTTCATTCAGATTAGGTAAGTCAAAAATAGTTTCTTCAACTGCAGGTTAAGGGAAGAATTGGTGGCTGAAGTAGTTCCAGTTCAAACAAACTGAGGCAGGTCAAACCATCTTCCTGCCCAACCCAAGTTTGGAAAGTTGCAAGCACGAGAATGTCACAAGAGGCATACAAAGTGTGAGAAAAAGACAAAGTGTGAGATTCTTTGTGTTGCTTTTCTTGGCCCCACGCTGGGCAGCAGGAGACTCCTGGCCCCATTTTGCCCCCCCAAGGCAACCCATGTTTGGACGCTCTTTCACAAGGATGTGGCTAGCCCAGTGCAGTGACCTCAGCCTCAGTGAGCAACCCGGCAGCCACAGAGCCGAACTGCCCGGTGAGAAAGGGTGACACACGGCCCTTGAGCCCTATGGGTAGAACAGGAGTGCCTGAGCCAGAGGGGCATTCAGGGGTCAAGAGGGAGAAAGCAAGTGGTGACCAATCCGGCTCCCTCAGCTGACCTGCATCACAAGGCTCTTTTGAAATCAGGGGGGAGGGAAGGGTGGGTTCCTCTTTCGCTTCCCTGGAGAGTTTCAGGATCCCATTGTCAAGCAAGTACTAGAACCATGGTATATGACCATGGTTATGAATACATGAAATGGAGACAATAGGACAGGGGCGGTAGGCACGTTGGGGCGCTTATGCCCGCCCCCTACAGGTCTCTTCGGAAGGGGGTGAGGTCAACCGCAGACAGCCTAGGGTGAAAGAGTTTGGGGTTTGGGGAAGAAACCACAGAGTCAGGTAGAGGATTCCAGGGCCGCTGAGCGGAGGAGGCCAGGAAGGGTCCAAAGTGGCCTCCGAGCCCTTAGACATTTGGGACCTGTGCACACCGGAGAGCTGGAGGGTTCCGGAGCTCAGTTCCCTTGCGGGGCAGGTGCTGGTGCGACGCCACCGGCCTCCCTGCCGGTGGACCGAGGCGCATCAGGTGCACCTGGACCAGCCGCCTCTCCTTCGGCTTCCCTGCGCAGGTTCCGGGCATCCCGCAGTTCCACTTCAGGGCCGTCTGCAGGAGACGGAGAGCCGCAGGTCCCCGCAGCTCGTCTCCGGGCGCACCGATAGGATCCAAGGGGGAAAAGGAATTTCTCCTGCAAGGCGGAGCACACCGGGAATTTCGGCTCCCGCTCGGCTTCCCCGCGCGCTCCCGCTGAAGTCGGCGCCACCCGCGGCCCCTCAGAGCGTCCTTTCCGCGGGGAGCCTCGAGCGACCGCGGAGGGTTCGGCCGGACCGGCTCTGCGGGACGGCGAGGAGGCGGCCTCGGGCTCCCGGCGTCCCCTGACCGTCCCCCGAGGGAGCCCCGGCCGTGCGATGCCTCCGGTGGGCGCCGCGTTGGGGACGCCGCTGTGGCCCTCCCCGAAGAGGTCCGGCGGCAGCCGCGAGGGGTCGCCAGCACGCGGCCGGGACAGCAGCGCCCGAGACAAAGATGGCGGCTCCAGGGCCGGCCGCGCGGGGGCTGGTCCGGGAGTCACGTGACCCGCCCCTCCCCGCGCGTCCCAATGGCGCCGCCCTCGCCTGGCCGGTGGCCGCCCGCCCGCTGAGAGGAGGAGGAGGAGGAGGAGCCCCGCCGGCGCCGCGCAGGTGAGGGCCGAGGGCCGCCTTGGGGCCCCTACTCCGGACGCCCCGCGGAGGCTCCGGCGGTTGGGCGGCGGGGTCGCCGCGCGTTCCCTTCCGTGGCTGCCAGGAAGGTCCCGCGCGGTCCGGGCCGGAGGGTTGGGGGCTGCCCGCCGCGCCGCGGAGCCTGAAAGGCAGGAGGGAGGCGAAGCCGCGGCTGCCGGAGGGCGGGCTGCTCCGCGGGGCTCGGCCGGCCGGGCTCGTTCCCCGCCCGGGGGAAGGCGGCCCCTCGGCCGGGGAGGAAGCGCTGCCGCGGCGAGGGCCGGTGCGGGGAGCCTTCTCAGGATCCGCCTCGGAGCTGCTGCCCCCCGGGCTCTTGGTGGGGCCTGAGACGGCTGGGCTTCCCGCTGTCGGAGGCGGCGGCGGCGGAGCGGGTCCATGGGAGCGAAGATGCCTCTCCCGCAGCCTCGGACCCTTCCAGCCGCCCCCAGGGCTTCAGGGAGAAGAAATGCTGCCCCTCCGAATTGCCCGCAGCCTGCGGGGTTCCCGCCACTTGGCCCCAGGGAGAGCCGAGGCTCCGGAGAGGGAAGCTGGCTTTCCCGCGGGCCTCCTGGATCAACCAGGGCCAAATGGCTGGGGTCCCCCTGAGCGTCCCTGGGAAGTGTGGAGCTGCCTGGGTCAGGCGGGGAGCCTCCTGGGGCGAAGGGCTTTCGAGATCCAACCGTTTCCAGCTCAGTTGGCCAAGCGGCCTGGGGTTCTACCAGAACCAAAGCCTTCCGGGGCCCAGAAGGTGGTCCTGACTCCTGGCAGCTCCCTTGGCCACTGCTGACGGTGGGAGAGCAGCAGCAGGCCTGAACTCTGGTGCTTTTCCCTCCCAGCAGCTGCCCTCTGGTTGTCCCTGAACGTCTGGCTGGCTGGGAGAGAATCCACTTTTCTGCACAGACTGGAGAATTGCTCCAGATTCTCTGGTGCCGTTCGCGTGCCTTTTTCTTCCCGGGAAGCCCCTGAGCCCCGTCCAGAGGAGGTAGGGGCCTCTCTCTCCTGCGTCCTTGTAGAGAGGTCAAAGGTCATACCTCCCTGAGCAGATGCAGGCCACTTGGGCCTCCTGTCCAGAAGTATTTGGGCAAGGGAAGCAAAGCCTGACTCAGACGGGACCAGCTGCAGCGCAGATTTGGCCTTGCTCAGCATGAAGGAAGGAAGTCAGTCAGTTCTCCCAGTTCTTGGAAGGGGAACCAGACATTTTCTGGTCTCTGCCCCTTCCCTGGAAACCCAGAACTGCTCCTTTCTGTGGAAACTTTTCAGTCTGACTGTTCCTCGGAGGTGAGTGAGTGCTGTGGCTTAGTTCTGGGCTGCTTCTCTCCAGCCATGAGAAGAGGCCTTTCTGCGGGCCCAAAATATGCCATTGGGTTTACGTCTGCTTTGCCCTTGGATAGTTTGGCTCCGGTTGTGGGCTCAGATCCCGAGGGCCTGGCGGGGTCAGCATGGAAACCTGTGTGGACATGTGATCTTGAGATCACCTGCTGTTTTACTGGGGGTTTAATGCATCCAGGCATTAAGCAGAGGCTGTCTTTGGATTGTGGCGATGATGCACATTGTGGGTCTCTTGGACTTAAGAGAGATCAGAAAGCTTTGGGGAGAGGGAGCCAAGCCGGGCCTTCAGGGCTGGCCAGCCTTCCTCGGAAAGGGATCTTGCCCACCCCTGAAAAGCAGGTGGTGAAGCTGCGTCCCTTGTCTAGGGACTTTAAGCCAACCGCACGGGCGCCGCGTTTTGCCGTAGCCCAGGGCTCCTAAGCACCTGCTCAGGTAGCTCCCAGCAAGAGCTGGGTGTGGCCTGGGTCCCGGGAGTCCTGACCGGCCCCTGTGACTTTTGCTGCTCCGGATTGGTAGATGGAGCAAGAGAAGAGTTGCTCCCCAACTGGTGAAAGGCCTTTTCTTTCCCACTCCCGATTCCCAGAAGTAGATCATCCCCGGCTTCTCCTCTCCAGGCCTGGCTTGACTCGGCCGCCTTGACCAGTTGGAAGGTTTTGGCTTGGTGGCCTCCGACGGTCTTCACTCCCCCTCTCTCCAGGCCCTTCTTAAGCTCAGGAAGCCCAGATCTTGAAAAAGGTTCTGACCCCACATGGTGATTTTCAGGCTCAGCTTTCCTAGGAGATGTAGAATTGCTGTCTGTCTGTTTCAAAATCCGTTTACGCAAGAGCTCCAGAAGCACTGCAGCGGTTTGGGTGGGTGGTGACCCACTTCTGACCAGGCACTCTGGGTGAAACGAGCCCTATTGTGAAACTGCTCGGGGAGCTCAAAGGTTTGCGTATTGAACTGCCAAGTCGCTGCTGATCCAGGCCGCTCTGTGAGTTGGCCCTTGAAGCAAGTTGGAGGGGGAGCCCGGAGCCCACTGGGGCAGAGGGGGCAAGGGGCGCTTCCCTGGGGAAGGAGGGCCTCTTCAGGCTGGCCCAGCTCCGAGAGAGCACCGAGGGCCCCCGGGCTCTCCCTGTTGTGGACAGCCTTGGCTTATTTGTGCCCTGAAAGTAGCCAGGGCAACGCTGCCCCACTCCCCTAGGATGGAATAGCTGCCTCCCGTGAAACCTCCCCTCTCCAGCCCCACACCTTCCCACTGCAAGTAGAGCCACAGCTGGAGTAGTTTGGCTAAGGCGGCTGCTGGCCAGGCAGGCCTGCCGAGGCGGGCAGGACGGCTGGCTGCTCCCTCTTCCCTGCCCCGTAGCTGTCGTCAGGTCTGCCCCTCCTGGGCGAAGCTCCTTCAAAAGCAAAAGGCGGCTGTTTTGTGAAGCCACACAGACTGTGGGGGCCAGGTCTCTCCCCTGCCCTGCCTGCCTTTGCCCTGGGGAGGGGGCCCTCCCCTCCCACTTCCTGCTTCCTTCCTGGGCCTGAAATCCACCACAGCCTTGCTTAGACTTTGGCCCAGAAGCGAAGGCAGGCATCCCCGGAAAGGGGTGGGTGGGGGAGGGAGGGAGGGAATCTGTAGGGCTGAGCTGGGTTTGGGGAGAAGTACAGCGGGGGGAGCTGTTTGGCTTTCCAGCCTGCTCACCTGACCACCTGCAACGAGGACCTGGCAGGTGTCTCTGGGACCTTAGATAAGCCTCCCTCAAGGCGCTTCTTCCTGAGCGAAATGCCTCCCAGACATGGAGCCCCTTCTCCTCCCGCCTGGGGTGCCACGAATGCAGCGGGATTTCTCAGGTGTCTTGGAAGCCTCCCCCCCTTTGGGTGCAGAGTCTGGAAAGGAGGCCAGGGAGAGGGGAGGCCCCCCAGGGAAAGATTCTTTGGGCTCCTTGCTCAGCCTGGGCTTTCGCTGGCTGGAGCCAAGCCCGGCTGACTTTCCAGGTGGGCTGGGCCAATGAAGGGGAGTCCTGGGCCTGCTGGCAGTGGGGCTGGGCTTCCTGGGGTAGCTGACGAGGGAACCGGCTGCTGGGCGAGGCGGGCCAGGGGCCGGATCAAGCGGTGCAAGGCTTGGGGTCTGGGAACGGGCCCCTCGACAGAAGTGACTCCTGCCTCCCTTGCAGGTGTGTGGTGCCCTCTGGCCATGAGCCATACGGGTTTCCGGCATGGGAGTTTCCAGGGTGGCAGCAGCAGCGATGAAGACCTGGTGGAGGTGGCAGGGGGAATGCTGGACTTCTCCATGGCGGATGACGTCCCTCCTCTGGACAGGGAGATGGCGGAAGGTAACCGGAGCCAGCTGGCGATGATGCTTCCCCTGAGGCCTCGTGGCTCCCCTGCCTAAACGGGGGTGGTGGTGGTGGTTTGGGGGTCCCTGTCCCCTGGGCAGACTTCTAGGCAGGAGGTCACCAAATTAGCCTCTTAGCTGCCCCTGAAGACTTGTTGATGTTTGTGGCGGTAGAGCTTTCCCACCTTATGCCAGTGTGGTTGGCACCAGGGCTGCCAACAGCTTTGCTCATCCCAAGCCACGATGGCGTCTCTGTGTGTGTCCCCCGGTTTCCCAAAGCCACCCGGAATATTGCCCTGAGAGAGGAGCGGGAGGCCACACCGGCTCCTCAGCTTTCCTCCCTAGTGGATCCCAAACGATTGGGAATCCCCTCGATTTCATGAACTGGGCATGAAGACAACGAAGGGTGGTGCACTGGCAGCAGAAACCTGGTGGCTGAGTTTGGCTCTGACCCTGTGGAAGAATCCACCGAAGCAGAGCTAAGCGGACTGGGTCCTGATCCCACCTGACATGGGAACGGGCACCCCAAGGAAGATTTCAGCCACCACCTGTCCGTCCAGCCCAGTCACCGTTTCCTGCCCTTTAGAGGGGGAGCGGGTTTTGGCAAAAAATGGGGCAAATGAAAACGCCCACACCGACATGGGCCAGGTGTCCTGTCCCTCCGGAAGAGGCCGTGGCTTGGGGACTGTTAATGTGCTGAGATCCTGAGGCGCTTCCTCGAAGCCCCCCGGGGCCTTCTGAGGGTCTCACTGGGCCGCAGTGAAAACGAAAGCTGGCCTCTGCAGGCAGCTTTGGGACAAGGGGCTCTCAGCAGCCACCGAATGGTTCAGCTGGGGGCTTAGAGCTTTTCTGCAGCCATTTAGCTGCCCCTCCCGCCTTCCTCTCCCGTGAAGCTGCTTAAAGATTAACTCAGCTCCTTGGAGCCACCTTTGTTCTCCCGGAGGGACTTTGCGTTCCGTCCTGTGGGTGACGGGAAGGAAAGCCAGGTGGCGTCTCCTGACCCCCTGCAGGTTTCTCCTCGTACAACGGAGGGGGGATGAACGGGGCCAGGCAGGTGATGGACTTCCTGCAGGAGCCACTCCCGGGCGTGGGCACCTACGAAGACTTCAACACCATCGACTGGGTGCGTGAGAAGTCTCGGGACCGCGACAGGCACCGAGAGGTCAGTCGGGCTTCCTCTGGGTGGGGACTGTGGTCAGTGGGAAGGCCGGCAAGGTGGGGGGGCAGGAGCCTTTGGGCAAAGCTGTTGTTTCAGGAAGCATAGCTGGCACAAGGCTGATCTCTCCCTGGTGCTGATCACTGGCGCTCAGGAGGCCCAGCCAGTGGAATGGAGGGGAAGGCAGCCCCTGCTCTGCTCCGCCTTGTGCCTGGGGGGAGGCCCCGATCCTAGGCACAGGCTCCCCATGGGGGGTGGGGGGAGAAAGCCTGCCTCTAAACGCCTCCCCGTCCCCAGATCGCCAGTAGAAGCAAGGAGTCCGCCTGGGCCTTGGTGCACAGCATCAGTGACGCTTTCTCGGGATGGCTGTTGATGCTGCTCATCGGCTTGTGGGCAGGTGAGGGGCCGGACTGCTGGGCGGAGCGGGGGTCTCGGTCAAGCCCCTCCCCTTCTCTGGCGACCTTCTCTGCCCACAGGGGCGCTGGCCGGTCTGATTGACATCACTGCCCACTGGATGACAGACCTGAAGGAGGGTGTCTGCCTGAACGGCTTCTGGTACAACCACGAGCACTGCTGCTGGAACTCGCCCCAGACCACCTTCCAGGACAGGGACAGATGCCCCGAGTGGAGGACCTGGGCGCAGCTGCTGACTGACAGAGAGGAGGGGGTGCGCATCGTGGGGGGGGGCACCCGTTTCACAGGGGGTCCAGCGAGCCTCATGGGCTGCCCTCCCGCTTCTCGCCCTGACAGGGAGCCCTGGGCTACGTCCTGAACTACTTCCTGTACGTCCTCTGGGCGCTGCTCTTCTCCTTCCTGGCTGTCCTGCTCGTCCGCGGCTTCGCTCCCTACGCCTGCGGTTCGGGATCCCAGAGGTGAGTCCGCTCAGGACCCGCCCCTGCCCCCACCTCCCTCCCTCCCTCCCTGGAGTGGCTGGGTGGCTCTCCCAAGGGCTCCTGCCTGGGGTTGGCCGAGGGACTCGGGGGCCCAGGGCTGCCTCCCACGGGGGCCTTTTTGCCTTCCAGATCAAAACCATCCTCAGCGGCTTCATCATCCGGGGCTACCTGGGCAAGTGGACCCTGCTGATCAAGACGGTCACCCTGGTGCTGGCCGTTTCATCGGGCCTGAGCCTGGGCAAAGAGGGCCCCCTGGTCCATGTCGCCTGCTGCTGCGGCAACATCCTTTGCCACCTCTTCACCAAGTACCGGAAGAACGAAGCCAAGCGCCGGGAAGTAAGCTCTGGGAGGGGCTGCCGGTCAGCACAGGCCTGGCACGGACGCGGGGAGAGTCTGTTCCTGGCCCCTCTGGCCTCCAGGGCACTGAGGATGGCTGTTCTCTGGGCAGGTGTTGTCGGCTGCTGCAGCCGCTGGCGTATCGGTGGCCTTTGGCGCTCCCATTGGAGGTGTCCTTTTCAGCCTGGAAGAGGTAAGGAGCCCCCCCGTCCTGTCCGAGGACTGCCCTGTGCAGAGCACGAGTGGGCGGCTGAGTGGCCCTTCTCTCCCCCTGATGCAGGTGAGCTACTACTTCCCGCTGAAGACCCTCTGGCGCTCCTTCTTCGCTGCGCTGGTAGCGGCCTTCACCCTACGCTCCATCAACCCCTTCGGCAACAGCCGCCTGGTACTCTTCTACGTGGAGTTCCACAGCCCCTGGCACCTGCTGGAGCTGGCGCCCTTCGTCCTGCTGGGCGTCTTTGGGGGGCTCTGGGGGGCCTTCTTCATCCGCAGCAACATCGCCTGGTGCAGGCGGCGCAAGACCACCAAGCTGGGCCGCTACCCGGTGCTGGAGGTGCTGGGGGTGACGGCGCTGACGGCCCTGCTGGCCTTCCCCAACAAGTACACCCGCATGAGCACCAGCGAGCTGATCTCGGAGCTCTTCAACGACTGCAGCCTCCTGGATTCCTCCCAGCTCTGCGACTACCTCAGCACCAACAGCACCCAGGGCGACGACCTGCCCGACCGGGCGGCTGGGCCAGGCCTCCACGTGGCCACCTGGCAGCTGGTGCTGGCCCTCCTGCTGAAGATCTTCATCACCATCTTCACTTTCGGCATGAAGGTGGCTGTATGGGGAAGGGCCAGGGGGCTGCTGGGCAGGGAGCCAGGCTGGTCGGGGGGCTCGGGCCCCGCCCCAATCGCCCTTCAGAAGCAGGGAGGCCTTGGAAATAGTCTGATGTGCAGGCAGTCCTTGACTTGTGACCGTTTGATGACAATTCAAAGTTATGACTGACTGCCTCCTAAAAAGTGGCCTACGACCTATCGCAGCCCCCACCCACCCACCCACCCACCCCAAGCATTTCTGGTGGCTTGCAGCGCATTTTGCTGATGGCCGGCCTGAAACGCCCCCTGGGGGAGCCGGAGTCCCGGGACGATTGGGGCATGGCCATTGTCCAAAGGGTCACAGCATCTGGCCTGACTGAGGAGCCCAGGGGCCGGGGAGGGACAGTTCAGTCCCTGTTGAGGGCTCCCTGCCCCTTTGATCCAGGGGCCGCAGTGGGGCGGGAGGGGGGACCCGTCTCTGCGCAGGGCTGGCCCAGAGACGAGGGGAGGCTGATGCCAGCTTCTCCTGCAGGTGCCCTCGGGCCTCTTCATCCCCAGCATGGCGGTGGGGGCCATTGCGGGCCGGTTGCTGGGCGTGGGCATGGAGCAGCTGGCCTATCATCACCACGACTGGCCGATCTTCAAGGGCTGGTGCAGCCCTGGCGCCGATTGCATCACGCCCGGCCTCTATGCCATGGTGGGGGCTGCCGCCTGCCTGGGTGAGTAGGAGCCCCTCCCATCAGTTGGGCACCTGGGCATTTCCAGCTGCCCCCAAGTTGCAGACCGATTGTGGCCCAAAGGGCAGCACACGGCTCCCTTCAGATGGGAGGTAAATGTGGGGGGGGGGGACAGTGCTGCTCTCCCCACCCCTCCCCTCCCCAAGCAGGCCTGAGCCTGAAAGAGGCTTTTCAGCACGGTGGTTGTGGGCCGTTGAGCTCAAGCCCAGAGCAACCTCAGGGATGGAGGTGGGGACAGTGAGCTTGAGGGTCAGCTGGGAGCCCTTTGGCCACATCCAGCTGCTGGCCTCCGGGGAAGGCCTAACCCCTGAAGCTGCCCCCGGTTGCGGTTCATTGAAACGGAGCCTGCGAAGGCCCGGGGTGACGGGAGCCCTTCCGAGCCGACCAATGGCTGCTTCCAGGAGGCCTTGATTGAAGGGGCAATTTCTGGGAAGGGGGGCAGTGCCAAGGAGGTGGCTGCTTTTTCTTTCCCCTTTATCCTCCTTCGCTTCTATCCCTTTGTGGTCCTTTCCTGTCTCTCAGTGGTTTTTAAACCTTCCTGCTGAAAGAAATCTATCCGCATGATGTTTGGGAATTCAGGCTCAGGAGAGGCGACCCAGGGAGATGCTCGCCCCGTCCCGGGCAGGCGCCCTGCTCACGCGGCCCTCTGGCTCTTGCAGGTGGAGTGACCCGCATGACTGTCTCCCTGGTGGTCATCATGTTTGAGCTCACGGGGGGCCTGGAGTACATCGTGCCCCTGATGGCGGCTGCCATGACCAGCAAGTGGGTGGCCGATGCCATCGGCCGGGAGGGCATCTATGACGCCCACATCCGCCTGAATGGCTACCCCTTCCTGGAGGCCAAGGAGGAGTTCTCCCACAAGACCCTGGCCATGGACGTCATGCGCCCCCGACGCAGCGACCCCGCCTTGACAGTGCTGACGCAGGACAGCATGACGGTGGAGGACGTGGAGGGCATCATCAACGAGACCACCTACAGCGGCTACCCCGTGGTGGTCTCCTGGGAGTCTCAGCGCCTCGTGGGCTTTGTCCTCAGGCGAGACCTGGTCATCTCCATTGGTGAGCAGGGCCGGGAGCACCCTGGCAACGCAGGGATGTGGCCAGGGGTGGGATTCTACCTGGTCAGACTGGTTCTATAGAACCGGTTGATACAATTCTGCACAGTTCGGAGAACCGGCAAATCGTGCCACTGGCTGGCCCCTCCCCACACCTCACCTTACCCACTCACTCCTTACCTGGCAAACCTGCCTGCTAAGTTGCTATTTTTCTTTTTTTTTTCCCCATCAGCTATTGTGCCGGGAGATTTAGATTAGCTAGAAAGCAGGAAATTGTTGGATTTGTTGCTTTCTAGCTAATCTAAAAGCAGAGCTGAACCTTCCTTAGGACTGAAGCTTCTATTTTTCAGTGCAGACTCAGATAGCAGATTGCAGAATGGTAGATCTCTGAATGAATCTGATTCTGTGAGCAACTCAATCTGCCTGCCTGCTTTTGGGTAAAAGTTGCTCTTTTTTTTTATAAAAAAATCAATATTTACATACATGGTGTGTTGTGAGTTAATTTTGTGAGTTTGCTTGCAAGCAAATTTTATGTGACAGACTCAAGTACCAGATTGCAAAAATATAGATATCTTAATGAATCTGTGATTCTGGGAGCAACTCAATCTGCCTGCTTTTGGGTAAAAGTTGCTCTTTTTTAATAAATTCAATATTCACATAAATATTTATAATATTTACATACAAGTCACGGCCACCCAGTTACATGACCACTAAGCCACACCCACAAATTAGGCCATGTCCACAGAACTGGTTAAGAAATTTGAATCCCACCCCTGGTTGTGGCCCTCTCCATCTCCCGGGAGGCAGGTGGGGTGTGGGCTGCCCCCTCCACACCAGTTCTTTCTCTCTCTCTCCCCCCAGAAAGTGCCCGGAAGAAGCAAGAAGGGATTGTCAGCAGCTCAGTTATTTATTTCACCGACCACTGCCCCCCGCTGCCGCCCTGCTCGCCCTCCATGCTCAAGCTGCGCAGCCTTCTGGACCTCAGCCCGTTCACTGTGACCGACCAAACCCCCATGGAGATCGTGGTGGACATTTTCCGAAAACTGGGGCTGCGCCAGTGCCTGGTCACACACAATGGGTGAGGAGGGGGCGGGGCCTCTGCCGAGCATCCTTCCCGCCTTCGTGTGGCGGGAAGGCCGTCTTTCTCTGGAGCATTGGTTGGAGTGCAAGCCCTGCCTTCGTGGGAGGGAGCCCGGAGGGGCAAGAGATCGGGGTGGCCAATGGATAGAGGCGTGGTGAAATGCAGCTGGTGAAATGCAGCCCCCATTCTGAGGCGGTTTCCAATGGGGCAGGACCGGGGGTGGGGTGGGGGCAGGTCACACATCCAGTAAAGGTTTGGAAACACTCTAGGAGCTGGCCGGGCCCCTCCTGGCTTGGGGAGGCTCTTGGCGTTTGCTTTAGGGCTTCAAAATGAAAGACAGGACAATTCACCAGCAGTAATGAAAAAATATATTGTATATACAAAGTATACATGGCTGATAGCTAAATTCTCCCCGGCTGGCAAGGAATTCGGGGGAGCCCAGAGGAGCCGCTCAGCCAGGCCTCGAATCGCCACACAGGCCTGGCCAAGGCCAGTGGCCCAGAAGGAGCTCTGGCGTCTCTGGGCTGGGGGCGAAGGCAGCCCTATTGCCTCTCCCTCCCTCTGCTGGGGCCCACAGGAGGTGGGGGAGGGCCCCGTTGTGGCTGAATGGGGTGCAGGGGCAGAAGGGGCTCCCGGCTCTCCCCCGAGGCCAATCGCTTCTCTCTCCTTTTCAGGAAGCTGCTGGGGATTATTACCAAGAAGGACGTCCTGAAGCACATAGCCCAGATGGCAAACCAGGACCCAGACTCCATCTTGTTCAACTGAAGCCTGGGGCGGGGCAGAGGTTTTACTTTGCCCCACGGACTTTGGCCGGAGGACTGAGCCTGGCCTCTCTTCACGGAAGATCCAGAGCCGTCTCCAGTTTCTCCATGCGGAGCAAGCGATAATCATGTTTTATTTTTTTTCTACAAGATAATACCCAATTGCACTATACAATCTGTGGAGAGTCGTCTTCTCTCGGGAAGGAGCGCCTGATTGCAGCCCTGTTGGGAGCTGCGCTGGGAAGGAGGTTCCATGCCAGAGTAAAAGGAACGCTGTAACTGACTCGGGCGCGGCTGCTTCTTGCCTTACCCAAAAGGGGTGCGGGCTGGGGAGGAACCCTCCTGCCTGGACTGGCGGGGCGGGGCGATGGCCAGAAAGTCGGTTTTGGCTGCAGCTGGGCCGAGAGTGGGGGCAGCAGAGCATTGTGTTCGGTGGCGCCTCTTCCCGAGTGGCACCAGGTAACCCCAAGTCAACTAGCTGAACCCCCGGGCCCTCTCTGGCCCTGCTGTCTTTGCCTGGCGCAGCCTGCCTCCTGCCTTCAGGCATCCCTGTCTATGGGCGCCCAGGCAAGGGGAGGAAGAGGCCGAAGCGGAAGAACCGCCCAGAGTGGGAATTCGGAGGGCTGCTGGCCAGGTTGTGTCTGCTGCTTTCTGGGCTGAACAGGCCAGGTTTGTGCACTGCGTGACCAGGACGTGTGGCTGGCAGCCCAGGGTGGGCGTTGTCTTTCAGAGAAGCCAGATGAGGCCGAGGATGTCGAGCCAAGGGCTGGTGCCCCCACTCAGATGCAGGGGGGTTCCCACCGGTTAGAAACGGAGGGTGTTTCCTGTCCTGCGCCTGTGGGGGACTGCCCTCCCCCCCTTTTCAGTGCTCCTAATGGCAGCAGCCTGTTTTGCCTGCACCCCACAGAGTCTGGCTTCCGAATTAAGCCACGGTCAAGGGGCATGCGGTGCACTGAACCAGGCACTGACCAATTTGGGGGGCCATGCAAAATGCTAAGCCACAAAGCAGCAAAAGCCTCTGGTCCTGTGGGAGAAGCAGCCCCTGAGGCAACTCGGCCTGGGGAATCCCTGGAGGAAACCAGCCGAGAGAAAAAGGCCAATTCCCAGAAGGGTTCAAGGCCCGAAGACCAGCCCCCCAAGGAAGGGCTAAGGAGCTGTTTGGGCTTCTGGCACAGGGATGGGTTGCTCCCGGCCGCTCCCGGCTTTGGCTAGGGCATATGCTGAGGGCTAATGCCGTTCCGGGTCACACCCAACGCCTGTGTAGGGAGAGGCAGCGGGAAGGTGTGCCCCGTGTGTCCCTGGGGGGGCTCGCTCAGTCGGGGGACCCACTGACCTACATTCGTGTCCTGGCAGTAAGACTTGTGAACTGCCACTGGGTGTGCGAGCCGCTCAGCTTCCTCCAGGCCCAGGAACAGGTCGCAGGTGTGCAGGCGTGTGCCCAGAAGTGGCTCTCTTGGGCAGGAGGGAGCCCCACATTTCTCAGCTGGAATGACTGGAAGAGGGCAGGCAGTGGGGCGATGGTTGTGTGTAGGGATGCAGAGGAGGGTCTCCAGCCGCAGTCACGGGGCACGTCCAGGAGAGCCAGAAGCCTAGCAGTTGCCGGCCGGCCGGCCTGCTCAGCTTCACCGTCTTTCTGGCTGCTTCAGAGACACGGTCACAAGGGAAGCTCACAGCAACCTGAGGGGCTGCAGCCGCCTCCTGCTCCCCCTCCCCGCCCTGCCTTTGCCTCCGGCCCAGCTTGGTCACTACTACTAGCGGGGGGAAGGAAGGGTGATAAGGGGGCCCAGGCATCCTCCAGGGGTTCTGCGTGGGGGGACGGTGAGGCCCTGAAGCCCCCTTGGCCACTGTCCCCCAACGTCACACGTCAAGGCGGAAGGCTCCAAAATAGCTGCCCGCCTCATCGTCGTAGTTGACGTCCAGCGATGAGACGGACACAAAGAGCTTGTCGCCAGCTTTGAGGTCAAAGAGGCCTCCCTGGTAAAGGGCATGGAGCCCATAGGCCGCATCCTGCTGCCAGCACTTGGTGCCCACGCCCTTCAGCAGAAGGATGGTCTGCCCGTAGACGCTCTGGAGATTGATGCACTGCACCAGCTGGTGGCCCAGGGAGCGGGCATCGGCCCCCTCGGTGGGGTAGCGGAAGTAGATCTGGGCATAGACATAGTATTTGCCCGCCTGGCTCACCTGCAGCTGCCCATCCTGGTAGGTGAGGTTCTGGAGGTGGGCATGCATGGTCCTGCTGGCCCAGTGGCGGATGGGGTGCTGGCAGGACTGCTGCAGATCCCGGAACTCCGGTCCCAGGGCTCCTATGGGGGGAGACCCAGAAAGTCAGCCCAGGCAGTGGAGGAGAGGCACACACAACTCTGGAGCTTTTTGGGGGTGGGGGTGGGGAGGGCTGTCTTCATGAGGACACCAAAGGCAAAGAGCTGAGAAAAACCCAGCCACCTCACAGGCTTTCCAAAGATGACAGCTCACGGGCAGCCCGCCCACCCGCCCGCCTTCCCTCCCTCCCTCTTGAGCTGAGCAAGGCCCTGCCCCAGCCCCTCTGGGAGAAGCCCACGTGAGGCCCAGCCAGGAACCCCCCACCCCTGGCATTCAGGGGACCTGCCATCTCATCTTTTGCCCGGCTGTAGAGGCAGGCAAAGGAAGCGCCCAGGACTGGCAGCCAGGACCAACCGCGGAGGTACTCTTGATGACTGATGGCTGCGTGCGTCTCGTGCAGCCCTCTGAGGCCCCACAGCACTCGGGACACCAAGCCAAGGAGAGGGCCAGATACCTGCAGACTCACCTGGCCGGGAAGGGCTCGGCCTCCTCAGGGTGAGATGTGCCAAAGGCCGGCTGCCCAGCTGCCAGCTGGAGTTCCTCTGCTTCTGAGAGGCACTGACTAGGGAGGAAGGGCAGCAGAATGAGAGAGGGAGGGGAGCTCCTTGCAATCTGCCTCTTGACCGGCTCTCCTTCCCCTCCAAGTCTGGCCCAGTCGCTTTGCCCCCCGTTGGCAGACTCACCGCTCGGGACGCTCCTTCGGATGACATTTTCGGTAATCTGGAAGGGAGGGAGAGGAGGAGGCTCAAGGCAGGGTCCAGCACCCCCTCCACCGGGGGTTGTTCTGGATTCCCCCCACCGCTGGGGTCGGCCTCCAAGTGGGCAGGGCAGGACAGGCAGGCAGGCAGACCTCTCTGAGCAGAGCTTTGGGTCCTCGCGGTGGGTGGAAGCCGGTGGGCAGGGCAGGGCGACGGATGCCCAGGCAGAGGGGGAACCGCTGCTTGGGCCTATTTCGGAGAGGACTGGGCTGCGCACCCCCCACCTCCCCTCAAGCCTCCCGACAGCCCCACGGCCTGCACTCCTTGACTGGGCTCAGGATTTGGGGCGCCGGGATCCCAACGTGGAGAGGCCTCTCACCATGGCAACGTAGTCCTGGATGCCCAGGGCCAGCTTGAAGCACGGCTGGGTGCTCATCAGCTCCTCCAGCTCCGAGAGCTCCTGCAGCCGGTTGAGCAGCTGGAGGCACCTCAGCTCCTCCGAGGTGCCCTGCGTTTGGGCCTTCAGCTGGGGAGGAAAGACGGAGGGGTCAGGTGGGGGTCCCAGGTGGTAGCAGCAATGGGGGTGGGGGGAGGTGGCTTCTCACTGCTCTGTCCACTCGGGCTGGCAGCCTCCAGGTTTCTCCTTCAGACCTGGAAGATGCCTCCCTGCCATGATTGCCCTGAGGACGTCCATTTAAGGACATGGCAGAGACCTTTGCTCCCCAGGCTTGGCATTAGGTTGTGGCCCTGGAACCAGCAAAGAGTTCAGGGGGGACAGGGCACCCTTGCCATGAATTCCCCCCCATCCCACAGCAGACGGAAAAGTCTCTTTCGTTAAGCCAAAGGAGCAAGCCTGGCCCAATTGTCCTCACTCTAGCTGGCACGCGGGGCACCCAGCCTGAGACCAGGAACTGGGTCAGGTGTTGCAAAATCAGCACCAGCTGTAAACAAAGGAAGGCACAACCCAGCAGGACTGGCGATGCCAGCCGACACACGTCCTGGGCCAGAGCTCCTGCGGGGCCCCCGCCCCGCCAAGAGCTCACTCAGAGAAAAGTAAGGAGCACCCAGCAGCCTCGGAGATGCCCCCCCTTTCGCTACTGCAGGTGTGGGTCTCACGTTTAGCCCCCCAGCCACAGCCAGCCAGGAATGCTGTTCCTGCTTCTGCCTGCGGGAGATGCCACCCTGATCATCTGCAGCATCGACTTAGCTGACTAGCAAGGCTAGGAGGGCTCAAGAGCCACGGACAAGGTGGAGAGGGGGGCTTTGCGCAGGCCCGCGAGGAGCCCCTCCGAGAGGCTTTCCTAGCAGCACAGGCTCCCTGGGTGTTTTTGTAACCTCAAAGATTTGGCATGGCAATTAAGAGAAAACGAAAGCCAAACCAATCCTGCAAGTTGCTTAATTCAGGAAACTTTGGCCACACCCATCCTTCCCCCATCGCAAAACAAGCAGACACACGCCAAGCCCTTGCCCGCCCCCCCCCCTTTCTCCCAAGCGATAGCAGGATTGAGGGCTGGGCGGAGAAGGCCTGCGAAAGTCTTGTAAACATTGTGAGCACAGGGCACTGTGAAACTGACCCACGGCACAACCGCTCTGGAAGCTGCCCCTCCTTCTAGTTGGGATGCAGGGTGACGGGGCAGGCCCCAGAGGCCAAAGGGAAAGGGGTGTACACGGCAGCCCTGGGCAACTTTCTGCTTGAAAGGTCTTTAAAAGTTTTAAGAGCAGATTCCAAGAAGGAAGAAGGAAGTGCCTTTCCCGGCAGGGTTAATTATTATACTGAAAGTTTTCCTCCAAGTCAGGGCAACACCTTGAGGGCCCAGCACAGCGGCCCTCTGCTAGCCCCTTGGCTCAAGAGGAAGGCTGGCTTCGGGTCTCCTGCTTGCCCCTCTGAAAATCAGGGGGGCCCATTCAGGCCTTCCGGTCTTATGGGCCGAGCATCTGACTGACGTTAAGCCCTCCAGCGAATGCTCCCACCTCCTCCAAGCTGGTCTGCTTCTGCCAGCAGTGGAAACCCCACAGCATTATCCAGCGGAGAAGTGAGCAGGCGCAGCTCAGCTCCTGCCTCTTGGTGGACCTGGAGGACCCCTTCCCCCACGCCTTCTCCAGCCAGAGTGGAGGGCCTGTGTTGCTCCAGGACTAGGCCAAGTCCCTCCTGTAAATACTTTTGCCCTGGAACTCAGGCAAGGAGCAGATCACCGGGGAGGTGAAAGGGGCTGCCGGATTGGGCAAAGCCAGAAGGCTCCACAATCTCCTCTGCTCCTTATCTTGGCCCCTGGGGGCATCGGGCCCCTGGCCACAGCCCACTTGCCCTGCTCAGGGTCCACAGTAAGCGTCCTGAGCAGATGGGCTGCAGGAGCAGATCCTGCAAAGGAAACACAGCAGCGCATTTGGCTCCCTGGTTTTTACACAAAGTTAGGATTTTCTCTCTCTAACACTCACTTGGCATCTGCTTTCCTAGAAGTTTGATCATCACTATTCTGCCTCTCCCACCGGTCTCCTCCTTCTCCCTGTGACCTCTCCGAAGCCCACCCCACCCCCAGGCCCTGTTTCTCTCAGCACCGGACATACCCACCCTCTCCTCTCTCTCCGCCCAGCCTGCAAGCGGAGGGGAGGAGGAGGCTCCAACCAAGGCAGAGTGCATGAAGCAGCTGCCTGACGTGATTGGAAATTATATTTCTCTGTTAAACCAATGCTTTCCCTTCTTTTCCTTCTCTTGTCTTTTCTTGCAGCCACGTCACCCTCTTGGCTCACGTTCACCAACTACTCCCTCAAGATCTTTTTCGGAAGTATTGTTTCCAAGCCTGCTGCTCCCCCACCTACATGTTGCATCTTATTTTGCTTCTTCAACAACAAAAATTGGGTCTGCTCTGTGTTGCCTTACTCTCTTGCTTTGCTAAGCCCTCCCATCTATTTCTGGGCCATTCAGTAGCTCACTGGAACTGCAGATTTGATCAGCCCTTCCGAATAGTTAGCAAAACCTACCGAGCAGGACTGGAATAATTCTTCCTGCACGGAGCGTTCAGTGGAGATGTACCCCCTTAGTCCTCACCCACCCGCTTTAGGGGAGGGGGTCAGCTGAACCCCTTTCCAGTGGTGCTTACAGCAGCATCGAGCCACCAAACGCACCCAAGTTGCAAGCGCTCCCGGCTGGCGTCCGCTTCCTGCTCTGTAACGACTTTTGTAGGTCGTAACTCTGAATGCTTCCCTAGGACGGATGTGCGGAAACTCTCGGGAGAAAACTCGCCGCCGCCGCCGCCTCCTGCGGGCCGCCCAGAGACTCTTTGGGGCTCCCTGGCGACTGGCCGTCTCCCGCCCGCTCCTTCGTGGCACCGTCTGCCGCGCTGCCCTTTCGCCCAGAGCCCGTCACCCACACGCCGCCGCCACGGGGCCAGGCACAGGGCGCCCTCGGGCCTCGCGCAGGCGGGGATGGGCGGCCGCTCCAGCACCGCCGCCGCTCCTTTGTTCCGCCGACGGCCGGCCGGAGCGCCCCCTCCCCGGGCCTACCTTGGCGATGGACATGGTGAAGTAGACGAAGAGGCCGGTGGCCGAGGCGATCTGCAGCGCCACGATGCCCATGGCGGCCACGGCCAGCCAGACCGGGCTGCAGCGCTTGCGGCGGCGGCGCTTCTCGGGCCGGGCGGGCGGCTCGGCCTCGGAGCCGCTCGGGCTGCCCAGCATGTAGGCGGCCGAGTCGCTGCTGTCCGAGCGGAAGTACTGCTGGCCCGCCTGGGCCGCCGCTGGAGCCATGCGGGGAACGGGCAGGGAAGGCGCTCGCCCGGCGGCCCAGGGGCGTCTGCGCTCTCGGCTGCTCCCTCCTCAGGGCGCGGGGAGCGCTTGTTGGCGGCCGGGCGGGCCCGCCTCCTTGGCAGCGTGCGGGGGGCGGGTCGAGGCGAAGGTCCGGCCGTCGGATAAACAAAGGGGGAGCCTCTGCAGCGCCCCCGCCGTCCGCCTCTCCTCCGCTGCCCCTCGGCGGTCGCTGCAGACGCGGCCCGTTGAAGGAAGCGAGGACTATTTTGCATTCCCCTCTCTTTGATTCATTTCTTTATTCTTCAAATCTCGACGTTATTATTTTCAGTTGGGCTACAGGTTGTTTTTTCTTTCTTCAACAGCCAGAACCAATCTGGGACTGCTAGTATTTTCATAAGAGACGTTTCCTCCCATTTGTGGTCATTCTGATATCAATGCTGTTCTTTTACCATGATAAATAGCTATTTGCAAATATGTTTAGGTCTTTAAATAGTTACAACCAGTGGATATCAACCATCAAGCCAGGTGAAAACCCCTTAAAAGAAAAAAGAATTATTCCTCCATCCTGTGCTACCAGCCCCCCTCCCTGCCCCCTGCCTGGGGCTATGCAGTAAAACCACAGCAATTCTGTTGAGCCTAACAAAGCCTGACTTGCAGGGTGCCCCGGCTGAAAGCCCAACATCTGGAGTAGGGCTTCTTCCCAGCATACAGTCTGCCTTTGGCACGGAACACTTTTGGAGGGGGGATTGCAAAAAATATAATTTCCTCTCATGTCAGCGGAACGGATCCAAAAGTATCAGTACTGTCAGATCACAGATAAGGTCATTGTTTAAAAAAAAATCACCCCTCCCCCCAGCCCCACACATCTAATAGGGCTGTGTGGGTAAGACCTTCCATTTGGGAGGGAGGCTGGAATTCCCTGCTCCACCACCTGCCTGAACTTGCAGAACCTGCTGGGAGTCTGTGCTGGGGCCGAGGGGCAGAAGGCAGCCGGCTTTTCCAGCCAGGCCGAAGGGAGCTTCCCACACACTGCCAGGAAGCCGCCTGCTCGGGGCTGCCTGCACATTTCTGGGAGGACATGCAGAGTCGGTAGAGGCAAAACTGTCCCGGTCCCAAAAGTTTTCAATATTTTCTTCTTGGGAAAAACCACAAAAGTGATTTCATTCCACTGCCATGCCTGAAGTACACTGAATGTGTGTGTGGGAGGGGAAGGGAGGGGCTCTCAAGCATCCAATGTGGTTTGCAGCAAGGCTGCTGGACCCCGTGTGAAGAGAACCACATGGTTATTCTTGGCGCCTGGGCTAACTATCAGTCCTCCAAGTAGCCTTGAACCTGCCCAGGCAGGTCCAGAGCATGACCTTGGCTTCCACTGCTCTTGAACATAGATTGCATGTGTCTCTGGTGGCTTCAAAGCACCCAGAGCCCCGAGGGCTTCATGTACACAGGGCTGGGTGTACGCAGCAGGCAAGGGGAGGCAAGCAGGAGGCATTTTGCTCTTGGACCATCAGGCCGAGGCCGAAGGCAACGCAGAGCAGTCCCATCATCCTGATTGTTCGTGGGACACAGAGTCCCAGCCCAGGTCCCAGAGGCAACACTTCACTCAGGCAAGAGAGCTGCTCCCATCAGGAGGAAAACCACTCCATTTGTGAGGAAAGTTACTTTCTGGGAGGGGGTCCCCATCCACTCAGGGAGGCCTTGGCAAGAGGGGGCAAGACGCTCGGTGCTGCCTGGCTGGGAGCTGTGGAGGGAGAGAGGCCCCCAGGATGTGGCTGGCTGGCGTGTCTGGCCTGGCCATCTCTCCACTAACAAGGAAACGCTTGCGTAAGACCGCCTGGAATGCAAGGCGGCCATTATTTGATCCAGATGTTTGGCCACTTCGCTCCCCTCACCAGAGCAAAAGTCCAGCCTAGGAAGAGTGGGTGGAGCCTTCCCTGGTTGTCTGGGAGGCCTGAAGAAGGAGACCCCTCCTCCAGCCCCAGCTCAGCAAGGGACATGCAGAAGAGGGGCGGGCTCCAAGGCCTGGTAAGTTGGGTCCCTCTGCAGAAGACAAAGGTGGCCAGATTGCCCCACCCCCCTTATCATCTTCTGCAGAAAGCAACAGAAAGCCAGCTGCCTCTGCATGCAGCTGTTCCAGCCCAGACACTGGGGCGTTTCTAGAAGTGCTGACCCATCGCCCCTTCCTTTGGTTCAAGCGGTGACCCTTTGGTGCTGAGGCAAAGGAATGTGTAAGCCGAGAGGACCCGAGCAGTTGCCTTGGGGGCCACATGGGGTTTTAGGGGCAGCCATTAGAACAAGGGAACTCCTTGGGGGGGGGGGTCTCTGTTGCTTGGTCTGCTCTGCCCAGACCAACTTTCCAGCTGCTCCTTGTTGCAACATGCATCTGGGCCATTGCCCTGGGCTTCTTTCTCCAGTTGGCCTTGCTGGCTCGGGGGTTTGTGATTCCTCTTCCCCCCCCCCCCCCCCCAAAGTCTAGGCATATTCCTTTGACCTAGACTGGTCTGGGTAGGATAACTGTTCAGCCTCCAGCCCCTTTCATCTTCAGAGAGGCTCCTCCTCTCCACTCCAGGGCAGCTTTGTGAGAAGCCCCCCCCCCACCATGTGGGAGGACAGAGTCAATAAGGGCAACTGCTCAGGTCTGCTCTGAAGACCACCATGCAGGACTTGGCCAGCTGCCCTCCTGCATCCTTCAGCAAGATGGCTGAAATGGTTAGCTCAGCAGAACTGGGAAAGAGCTTTCTAAGCACTTCATGGGGTGCAGACTGAGTCTGACATGCACACACACACACACACACACACACGTGCTGGGGGCCATGTTCAAAACCACTTCTATAGCAACGGAGTTCCACAGCTGCAGCTGTACTCCATCCTTTTTAGGATGGGGGCACAGAGCACATGCTTTTAACAAGACTAACAGGAGAGAAGGCTGTTGCTGGGGCTGCTCTGCCTTCTTGTTAATTCCACCCTGTCTGCATCCTAGCTGGGTTGGGGGTGCTAGGGAAGGTCTGCCTCCCCAGAGAGCGACCTCTCCCTTACTCTCCCTGTCCCAGGCGGCTCAGGCCTTGACTTTTACAGGAGACCCTCAGCAAAGGCTTCGCCTGTGGCTTGCTCAGATGTCACCCTGACCTGACCCAGGACATTTTATCATCTACCGGGAAGGGAGCCTGGCTCCAGGGCTCCAGCGGGGGAGGCTCCTTTTCCTTCTCCAGAAACGAAAATAACATTGGTTTGCAGCTGGAAGGAATGTGAGAAGGCAGAGAGGCTGTTTTGGGACAATCCTGCCAACGTGGCTCGAGAGCTGGGCTGACAGGCACCTTCAACATGCTTTGAGACCTGAAGGAGGATTTTGGCATCCGAATCAGGAAGGCTGCCTCAAGACCGAAAACAACAGGAACAGCCTCGTGTTTTGCAGACTTCCTCGCCCGGCGCTTCTGACCCCGAAGCAAGGCGGACAGCGAGCGAGCGAGCGAGCGTCCAACAGCGCCACCCGCGCGGAGGCTGCTGCCAGGCCGAAGGAGCCCCGCGCGGGCCGCCCTCCTCCCCCCGCGCGCGGCTCCTGCGGGGGACGCGGGGCGTCGGCGGTTTTCCCCGGGCAGCCGCGGCTCCAACGGGCGGAGCGCAGAGTCTGGCTCCGGTCTGCCCCGGCCGGAAGAGAGCCGAGCGCCTGCCTGCCCGCCCGCCTCCGCTGACCGGTGCGGCCTCCGGGACCCCCGAGCTGGGCGCCGTGACTTTCGGGGTTCCCGTCCCTTTAAGGCCAGGGCCCTGCCGCCCCCTCTCGGCCAATCCCATTATCCCGTTCCCTGGGAGCCCCGCCCCTTTAGGGCAAGAGCTAGGCAGCCTCCACTTCCCCATTGGCTGCTTGGGTCCGTTTTTTAAAAATCCTTAGGCCCCGCCCTTAGCAACTGCATTCTCTCCGGCTCCGGGATTGGCTGCCGCGGGGCCAATGATGTCCGCTCTTTACAAATGTAGCAATTTTCAAATCCTCATTTTGTGCAGCGAAGAAGAAGAAAGAAGCGGCGGCGGCGAGTTTTCGCGGCGGCTTCAGCTCCAGGTGAGCTTTATTGGGGGGACCAGAAGGGGCGCCTTCAGCCGGCGGAAGCCCTCTGCCTCCCTGAGCACCGCCACGCGGCTGGGCCTCGGGTGGTCAGGCCGGGTCTCGGATCTCCTCCCTTAGCCCGTCTGGAGAAGCGAGGGCGAAATTCCTGCCCGCAGGGAGGAGCAGCGCTTCCTGTCCCAGCCCGTTTCTCTCCCCTTCTGCAGCCCTGCGACGGGAGGCCCCCAGCTGGAAGGATGCCCCCTGCGCGCAACTCCAAGGGCTTGGCCAGCAAGCAGGCCCGTTCCGGCCGAGGAGCAGCGGTGGAAAATGTGCAAGCGGACAAGGTGAGCCAGAGTCCACCCCAGCCAAGAGGCGCACCAATCGCGCACGTGTCTGTGTGTGTGTGTGTGTGTGTGTGCTGTGTGTGCGTGTGCTTGTTGGGTCAAGTTCTACCCCTGCAAAAGGCACTCCGGCACTCCGTGGAGGGTGCCCCTTTAGGGGAAATCTGCCTTTGGCCCCAGGTGGCCCTTTGCTCGGAAGGGGCCGGGCGGCTGGGAGGAGCCCTAGGAACTACACTGAGTGGCCTCCGGTTCCTTTGATTCTAGGAGATTTCTCAGGCGAAACGATCCCCCTCATCACCCCAGGGGGCACCCAGGAAGCGATCGGCCTTTGGCGATATCACCAACGTAAGAAGCATGGGCCCTTGAGTGGCGTTGCCCGCGGTCTGCTGGGCATACACCGGTCCCTTGCCAGCTGCTCCTGCCTTTGATTTCTCGGCCGTTCTGGGACTGAATCCCAAGCAAGCAGCCGCTCGGTCTGAGGCGGTGCTGAGCGGCTCCTCTGGGTCTCCCTCTTCTAGGCTCACAAGGCCCAGGGCTTTGTGGGGAAGAAGGAGCCGGAGAAGATGATTCCCAAGAAGGCCTCCAAGGGATCCACTGCGCTGAATGTGGCCAAGAACAATGAGACCAACCTGAAGAAGTGAGGGCTATGCTGCTGCCTCCCCTGCCCATGTGGCTTTCCTGGGTGGGCCAATGTCCCCATGGCATCAAGGCGCCTTGTACGATGATGGCAACTTCAGTGCCCTCTTTAAACAAAAGCCATGCTGGCACAGCTGCCATTCTCGCCAGTCTGAATGCAACCCCAAAGCTCTCACCTCAAACTTTGGCAGAGCTCGATTGGGCTGTGCCAGCAAGTTTCCAGCGTGGCGTTTCTCCAGTTCCTACCACTCTGGACGTTTCCTCCAGCCTGCCCCAATGTGTAACCCCTGCCACCTCTTCCAGGTCCCTGGACAAGGCACCCTCTGAGGACAGTCCAGCCAAGCTGAGCCATCTGGCCAACAGAGGCCTCGGAGAGGAGCAGGTCGTCCCACTGGTAGTGCTGGTAGCACCAGCAGCCCAGGTAGGGAAGCAGGGTATCCGTGGGCCCCGCTGGCAGGGCCTGCCTCTGGGGCAGCACACGGCTCCCTTGCAGCCAGCAGTCCTGGTACCTCGGGCACAGGGCTCAACCCCTGCCTTGGCAGCCCGAGACTCGCTCTCTGTCTTGTAGCTGACCCTGCAAATGGCGGGGGTGTGGGGTGTGAGTGGGTGCTTGAGGAAGGCAGGGTATTCGGGGCTGCCTGCCAAGGGCTCCCCTCTACTTTAGGGCCAAGGCAGCTCCTGCCCTCTGCTCCCCACCCCAGGCAGGGCACCGTTGAAAGCCTCTCTTGTCCAGGTGGCTCCGGCAGAGGACATCGACCTGGGGCAGCTGGACGACCCGTATGCCAATGCCGAGTATGCCAAGGACATCTTCGAATACATGCGGGAGCGAGAGGTGCCTGCTGGGGTCCAGGGAAGGGCTGCCCTTCCTCTGCCACTGCAGATTCAGTCCCACTGGGATGGCCGGAGGAGGAGGAGGAGGGGAGGGTGGAGCAGGGGATGCAGAGGGGCTCCTGGGGCTGCTTCCTGGGGGGGTTTCTCAGCCACACCCTCCTTTTCCAGAAGAGCTTCCTGCTCCCAGACTACATGAAGAGCCAGCCGGACATCACCATGGACATGCGGGCCATCCTGGTGGACTGGATGGTGGAGGTGCAGGTGGGAGCCAGCCAGAGGAGGGAGGGCTGGGTGGCAGTGGGCAAAATGAGCCTTGCGCAAGGCCGTGATGTGCCTGTGCCGGAGCAGTGCTGAGAATGCTGTCTCCTCCCCCCTCTTGGCAGGACTCCCTCCCAGCCTCCCTGAGCTGCTGGGGGTGGGATCGAGGGTCTCCTGCTGGGCCCTGAAAGGGGGGGGCTGGGCCGAGGGAGGGAGGAGACGCCTGGCCACCAAAGCTGCTTTCTGGCAAGAAGGCTGCCCTCAGCACCGCTTTGCGCCTGCAGGAGAACTTCGAGCTCACCCACGAGACCCTCTACCTGGCGGTCAAACTGATGGATCATTACCTGGTTCAGGTGGCAGCCATGAGGGACAAGCTGCAGTTGATCGGCTCCACCGCCATCCTTATTGCCTCCAAGTTTGAGGTGAGCCCCCCACCAGCAATGGGCCAGGAGAGGCATTGGGGGTCTTGGGAGGGGTTGGAGCAGAGATTGTCCGAGAGACCCCCCACCCCCCCCCAGTCAGCTCCAGTCACCCCCCACCCGCTCTGGGCACGCGCTTCACCCCTTCCACCTCCGAGAGGTTCCCTCTGGGCCTCCTGTTGTTGGCTCCAACCGTTACTTCTCAGGGCCTCTCAACATTGGGGGGGGGTATGTTTAATGGGCTGCTCCTCACATTTTCTGGGCATTTGTCCAGTGGGTCCCAACCACAGAGCATTCGGAGGCACCGCTTAGGGCACTATCCTCCTGAGTGCAACCTCTGGGCACCCCCTGCCCCACCCTGAAAAAACCCGCCAGGAAGGGATGGCATGGGCTGGGGCAGCGTCAGGTCTTTCCCCCCGGGAGGGGGCCAAACGGTCTTCCACTTGGCAGGAGCGCTGCCCTCCCTGCTTGGACGACTTCCTGTACATCTGCGATGATGCCTACCAGCGGGAGGAGCTGCTGGCCATGGAGAGGGGCATTCTGCAGACCCTCCACTTCGACATCAATATCCCCATCGCCTACCGCTTCCTCCGGCGGTTTGCCAAGGTCAGTGGTGCACGATGGGATCTGCTTGTGGGCGCCAGAAGCTGCCCTTTGCCTGGCTGGCTGAGAGAAATGGGGCAGAGGGGCACCGGGTGCTCCTGGGGGAGGGTCCGTGCCCTTCACACGTGGCTGTTCCTCCCAGTGTGCCCGGGCTACAATGGAGACGCTGACCCTGGCCCGTTTCATCTGCGAGCTGACCCTGCAGGACTACGCCTTTGTGCAGGAGCGGGCTTCCCGCCTGGCTGCCAGCTGCCTCCTGCTGGCTCTCAGGATGAAGAACCTCAGAGGATGGGTGAGGATACCCGCCCCTCCGGGCATCCTGTCTCCAAGGGAAAAATGTGGGCAGGGAGGAGGCAGCGGGCAGAGCCGTGCCCTGCAGAAGGGAGGCGCTTTCCCCTGGTGGCAGAGACGGGCAGGGGACTCCTGGGGGGAGGAAGCAGGCTGGGCAGGTGAGAAAGGGAAGCAGCATCTGGGGTGGGGTCCCCTGTCCATGCCACACCCGTGCGTGGAGCGGCCTTCCTGCGCCAGCTGCACACTGGGCAAGTGCCTGCCCCCCCCCCACTCCTCCCTCGGTGCGACTCTTCCCTGGTGTCTTGGCAGAGCCCAACGCTGGAGTACTACAGTGGCTACCAGGTGCCAGACCTTCTCCCTCTGGTCAGGAGGCTCAACTTCCTGCTGACCTGCAGCCAGGACGAGCGGCTGAAGGCTGTGCGCAGCAAATACTCCCACCGGTGAGTGCTGCTTCCTCTGGGCCTCTGCGGGTGGGGTGGGGGTCCCGGCCCCCAGTGCAGTGGGGTGGGAGCATCTGGTCAGCCCTCCCAGGGTTGGCCCAGGAAGGAGCCGCTCTTCTGCCCTTGCCTGCTGACCCTCTCCGGCCTCGGCTTGCAGGGTCTTCTTTGAGGTAGCCAAGATGGAGCCGGTGAGCATGCAGGCGCTGGAGAACGCTCTGCAGAGCTAGCCCCGGTGCTGCGGGCGGGCTGCCTCCAGTCGGGGCGTGTCCTGCCCGGAAACTGGATTCAACCTGCCCTGTAAATAGATGTTCAGTCTACGAAGCCTGTAAATAATTGTTTTTTTAATGATGAAGGGGAAAAAAGGAAAACTCTTATGGGGGGGATATTGTGTAAAGAAAAGAACAAGCTTTCAATAAAAGAATGTGAGCGCAGCCCCACTCCCGTCTGCCTTCCATGGGCACCTCAAGGGGCCCCCTTTGCTGGCCGGGCTCAGCTGCAGGGTTTCGCCCGGAGGGCGCCCGGAAACCACTAAGCAGCTGCCCAGCGGAGAATTCACGCACACACGCACCCCCAGGGAATGTGGGAGAGAAGACCCGACATTATTCCAGGATCAAATCCATGTTGAGATTTATTTCGCAAACGTGACGCCTGAAATTTGGAACCAGTCCTGGGCCGTTCCCCACTTTTCAGGACAGTGTTTCACATACGCTTATTTTCCCCACTTCCATCCTGTGTAGGCGGGCAAACCCCTCCAAGTGGCCCCGGTCTCTGCCCCTCATCAGGCTATAGGGAAGAGCAGCTGAAATGCACAGAGGGGGATCAGGGGACACCTGAAAGACCCCCTTTCGCTAGGCTGGAGTGCGTAAGGCCCAAGTGACCCAGTCCCCAAAGGATGCGCGGCTGGAGACAAACTCCAATGGGAGGGGGGAGGAGAGCAGTGGGCCCATTGCCCATCTTCACGGGGGCAGAGACTCTACCTGGTGGTGAGGCTTTCTTGTGCTCCTGACTTCCTTTGTGGGCAACTGCAGGCAAATCCTCCATGGTGGCATCTCTTTCTTTCTGCCTGGCAAACCCCAACCCTGCTGCTCTCCTTGGCCGTTCCTCCTTGCCATGCCCATCGGCCAAAGAGACCAGCTGCTCCCCACTGAGAACCGAGCTGGTTGGCTCATCTGCAGCAGAAGGGAGATGCCAATGCCTCCACTCCTTGCACACTTGCAGTAAAATTGCTGTTGCACATGGAGACACAATGACAACCAGCTCCCAGCAGAGGGGTCCCGCTCAGCTGCGCACACAGGCCTAACATGGGGAAGCCAGTCTATTTGGTGTGGCAGAAGCAATCTCCCTGCAGCTGCTCTCCAGGGCCAAAGTGGCTGTGCCAACCCTCGGCTGGACACCAGGCTGGGAGAGCCGAGGTGTGCTGCTTGCTGTCTCATGCCCAAGTGCCAGTGGAGTCCTTCAATGGGGACAAGGCAGCCCCCCCCACAGCAGCTTTGACTGATCAACGCCGCAGGGGGTGACCCCCTCTGCCCCTGGGCAGTCAGCTGGCCCAGCAGAGTTAAAAGCCCCTCCACACACAGAAAGCTCCAGGCTCTACAGACAGATTCCACAGTGCATTTGCACAACACAGGTGAAAAATAAATTAAGGTATATATTACTCTTTAAATAAGTATCTTCTCCGCAAGGTATGTACATTTTGATCACACTTCCAACAGACTGGATTGATCGATGTGGCAGGTGCAGAGACGGGGAGGGAGTTGGCGAGGGGCACAAGCGGGCAGGCAAGTTGGCCCCACAGGCGGGCAGGCACCGATTGCGGCCTCTAAGGGCTCCCTGCTTTCCCAGGGCCTTCTCCAGGTGTGTCTCTTGAGCATCTGGGGAAGGAAGCTGCCTTACAAGGAATGCTTTAGCTTCTGAAACTTGAGCGGCTCCGGATCACGAAAGAAAACCAGATCTGGAATTTTATCGGTCTGCTGAACTGCCTCCTGGATGCCACCAGGGAGCTTCAGGGTCTGGTGAGAAAACGTTTTATTTAAAGGAACTGCCAAGGGCTCTGTGGCCACCTGAAAAAGGAGGTCAGTGGGGGCCAATGCCGGGGGGGGGGGCAGTCGAGCAGGGGGTCAGCAGCCTTACGCTCTTGCTCAGGGACGCTAACTGGACAAGTGGAATTGCTTGGGTGACTGGCTGGTAAAGAGGGCTTCTCTTGCCCAACTCTCAAGCTGGCACCTCAAGAAGAGGGTGTTGGAGGCACCCCGGCCAGCTGCCGCCCCAGCCCTGACACAAAACCCAGTGGGGCTCATCCTCTCGTGTGCCATGACGGGGGAGGCCCGCTGGAGCCCCCCTTCCCCACGGGGTCCCAGGAACGACGGCATGCGTGGAAAGAAGCACAACTCAAGCTTGGGCGGGGCGACCACAGCTGCCCCGCAGAGGGGCTGGGAAGGGCGAGCACAGCCAACGTCTTCGGCAAAGGTGGGAATGCAAACTCCACGGCTCCTGGCAAGAAGACCTCGGGCCGGTGTTGGCGAGGCCCAGCAGCCCCGCTGGACACAGTGAAGATGGACAATGGCCCCCAAGCCATCCTGCTCCGAGGGGCTTCCCTCCCTACTGCTGCCCGGCAGGGTCCTTAATTCCCTGGAGGATCCTCTTCACGTGGCCCACTTTTGATATTCCAAGTTCCTGCAGGGGGAGGGGGAGAGAAGAGGAGGCGCTCAGGGGAGCACCCTGCCACCCCCAATCCAGCAGCCCTTCTCCTCCCAGCTCTTCCAGGCTCCTTTTGCACCACCAGGTGCTCTGTGCAAGGTGGGGAGGGGGTTTGACTTCAGAGCCCCACCTGGTTTGTTCTGCAGCCACCTTCATGCTGAGCTCCCACAGGGCCCCTCTCGCGAAAAAGCCCCCTCCCATTAAAGGAATGACTGCCCCCCGCCTCCTGCAGGCAGGACTGCGCAGGGTACCTTCAGGTCTCTCCTCTCCAGCAGGATCAGCTCAGAGCCCTGGATGTCATGGCGCACAAAAAGCTCTTTGTATTCCCCTAAATCGAGGGCCTCCAGCCAGGCAGCCACCTCCTCAGGGCCCCAACTGTCCACTGGGGGGCAAAAGGAAAATGACAGGCTGGTCGGTTGGTGAAGGAAGGGGAGGGAGGGAGGACCAGGACAGACAGGGTTGGGGGGGGGGGTGAAGACAGAGGCAGGCAGATAGCAGCCCAGGTGGAAGCAAGCTCAGGCAGCGGGGGACGGGGATCGCAAGGGAGGAAGAGCAGGAAGCTGGGGGAGCAGTGTGAGGAAAGGACAACTAGGTGGGGCTCGGCCCATCCAGCAGGCTGAACCCATAGCCAGACCCCCTTGAACCTGTGTGTGCTACGTCTTCCCCAGGATTCATGGACAGGTCCATGACACCTGCAGCCTCTCTGCCTACCCTGGGCAGGGACTCTGCACTTCTGGCCTTAGGGAATCTGTGCCCCCTCCAGATGGGCTCTGCCTTGCCCTGGGGAAGTAGCACCCAGGCCGCCAAGGGCTTCCTACCGACCCCCACCAGCTACGGGTGGGCTAGCTGGCCCCTCCCTAGGGCTCCTTTCTCCAGGTGCTGAGATGATGCGTCCTGCCCTTCTGGGTGCTGGGAGGGCCACCAGATTACCTGGGGTGACCCCGCCAGATCTCTGCTTTTGGAGCTTCTCCTTCTTGGGCTTCGCAAGGTTAATCCGTAGCTTCAGGCTGCCCTTGTTGCTGCTCCCAGGAGCCTCCGGGCCCATGACCTGCGAGGAGTAGAAACTGCTGCTCCGTTCCCTGCCTCCCATCCCAGGGCTTTGCCAGGGCACGGCAACCATCAAAGGGAGGCCGTGGCAACGGCAGATATGCCTCGGCTGCCTTCCCTGTGGCCTGGCTTGGGCACCCAGCACCTCTGTCGCCCAGCCGCCCTACCCTGGAGCCTCCAACAGGCAGGCCGAAAGCCAGCCCAGGGACTCCGGAGGCCTCCTTCCAAGGCAGCTGGTGGGTTCCTGCATGAAAAAGCAGCCGCAGGCCGAATGACTGGCTGCTGCTCTCCGGGAAGGTGTGCCCGGCTGTCCACGTGCCCACCTCCTCAACGGAGCTTGAGACAGGGGCCATCCAATGGACCTCAGAGAACCTCTGCAGCTCCTGGCTGACGGCGCCCAGGGCCTGGTGGAGGGCGTCCTCTTGCTGGGGAGAATCCAGCTGCTGTGAGAAAGGCTGGTGAGGAGGGCTGCCTTTGCCCCAAGAGAGGGCAAGGGGTGTGTGGGCCCGTCCAGCAGCCTCTGCCCCGCACTCACCTGCTTTCCTCCCAGGAAAGCCTGGGTTTCGGTGCTCAAGGCCTTCACGCTGACGGACACCTCCACAGCCAGGCTCCGGCTAACCAGCTGCAGTCCCCACCCCGGCAGGAAAGAAAGGAGTCAGCGGGGGCTGGCAGGGAAAGGCAGGCCACCAGCAGCCGGGGCTCAAGGGAGAGAGGTCGAGGGAGCGTCCCCAGCCCTGGCGGAGGGTCCTTCCACGCCCGCCCCCCACGGAGCAGCTCCCCACTCTCACCTCCGGGGCCCCACTGCTGCTCTTGCAGGCCAAGACCTCGCTGAGGGCCAGCGAGCTGCTGTTCACGGCATGGGCCAACTCCTGCTCCATGCCTCTGCGGGACTTGGCAGCCTCTCGGATCCTGCAAGGGGCAGAGGAAATGGCCTCTCAGCCACAGAGGGGACTTCAACCCCTCCCCCCCATACTTTGGCCCCTGTTGAATGCGGGAGAAAGCAAATCCTGGGGGTCGGGAGTCCACACCCCACACATTGGCCAAGAATGCAAGCAGGGAGGCTGAGCAAAGCGGGGGCAGATGGCGAAGGTCCTTCTGCCCGGAGCTGTGCGGGACTCCCTCCTCCTGCCCCCAACTCTTCTAAGACCTGGTGAGGGAGGCTGGCCTGAAAGTGCGCTTCGCCCGCAGCGGCCCCCAAGGCCTCCCTGTCGCCCATGGTGGGGAACAGAGGCAGCGTCAGTCACAAAGGCATCCCCCCACAAGCCCCGTGGCCCAGGAAGGCTTCTAGGGCAGCCTGTGCTGGTTTGCGGGTCTGGCGTGGTTGGCACCTGCTAATGAGGGTTTCAGTGGCTCGGACCAGCTGCTGCATCTGGGCTGCCTCCTCCTCCACCAGGTACTCCATGGACTGCTGGGAGCTGAGCCGCGGCCGGGATGGGGCTCGGTAGGCCTCCCCCTTTTGCTTGTCCTCCCACGATTTCAGGGTGCTCTCAAAGGCCTGCAGGGACACGGGTTGGCCATGGCTGAGAAGAGCAGGGCTGGGGTCCCTCCCGACAGTGGGCCAAGATGCTCAGAGCCCACAGGCCTGGCCCTCTCTCTGAGCCGACACCCCAACAATTTAGCCAGATGCCCAGGGGACCAATGGGTTGCTCACCCTGTCCCTGGTCAGCATCTGGGCCCGGTTCTTGTGCTGGATCTTGATCATCCCTGGGGGTTGTATCCAGGCCTCTCCGTCCACTTGCACTGGGACCCCTTCGTCTCCCCGAATCGTGATCTTCACCATCCGGCACTGGGGAGGGAAAGGCCCAATGGGAAATGCCTGACCTCCACGTGGAAGAGCCCCAGGCGGCCCCGGAAGCGGGCCCTGCACAGGCCCTCTCTCACCTGGGCAATGCGGTGGTGCTGCAGGTTGATGACCCGAGAGACCGCCATCTGGATGCTCCCAAAAACAGCCACCACCTCGAGCTTCTTGTCGTCGAAGGAGGGAGCTCCGAAATTCTGGCAGGGAGAAGACTGAGCATCAGTGAGCCGAACCCGTTAGAGCAGGGGTCCCCAACCGCCGGTCCGCGGACCGGTACCGGTCCGCGGAACAAGTCTTACCGGGCCGCTGGTTGCTGGGCGCCGCCATCTTTTTTGATAAAAAGTGCTTCCGGTGAGCTTTTCCGGGTAGAAAGCACTTTTCGTCAAAAAAGATGGCGGCGCCCAGTTGATGCGGGTCACCCAAGGGCGCGCGGCGCACCAGCTGATGCCGGTACCGGGCGCGGCATAAAAAGGTTGGGGATCACTGCGTTAGAGTGCAGAGCACCTGAGCCTACGCAGTTCTCAGCCAAGTTGGTCAAGCGGTTTGTTGTGCTTCTTAGCACCATTGGCAGTGAAACCAGCCCCCCCCACCAACACCAGGAGGAGCATCTGTGGCCAAGAGGCAGGTGCTCCGTGCCAGGGACTCACGCTGTCTTCCTTGGTGCCTCCCCAGAAGTTGATGCCGCCTGCATAGCTGGGAATGTTAAGCACGGCGATGCCCTGCAGGCTGGGCAAGGAAATGGGAACTCCGTCGCACTGGAAGAGAGCGGAGAGAAGCCGTTTCTGAGGGCAGGTGGAGCCGGAGCGCCTGGAGGGAGTTCCGGGCAGCCCCTATCAGCACAGCTGCAGGAAAGGCAGGCGGCTTTGGCAGTACCTCAAGTTGTACCCGCTGCTCCAGGTTCTTGTAGGTCCGCTGCAGCAACTCCTTCGTTCCCAGGACCCCATACCACATCATATTTTTGGTGCGGCTGCTGAAAAGGCAACCAAACAGGGGGTGTCTTTCTGCTTCCTCCCAGCAAGACATGATTTCCAGAGATCGTCCCCATGCCTGGCTTTCCTCGGTCCTGCCGGGTTTATTCTGCTCCTGGCCAACTCCTCCTCCTCCTCCTCCCAGCCAGAGAACTAAATGGGTTTTCCCTCCAGGGCCAAGCAGTTAGCCAGCTGCAATAGCTTTGCAGAACCTTCCAACATGAAATAAGTAATAGCACAATTATTAGGTTCCTCCCCAGACCTCCCTTCCTGGTGGAGGAGTCTGCCGGGGGGTTCAGGGCCCAGAACACAATTGCCAGGTTCCCAAAGATTGACAAGACCCCCCAAAGGCCCCTGAAGCCGAATCTCGGGGGTGTCCCTGAGCAACCAGAGTGGCTTTCCCTCCATTGGTTGAAGTGGGCTGCAGCTGTGGCCCAGATGGCTCTCCAGCACCGCCTCCTCCTGGCCTGGGACAAAGGGATTCCTCAGCCAGCTGTCAAATGCAGTCCCGGTCTCTGCGCAGACGCGGACCGGCCAGGAGAAAGCACTCTGAAGCTGGACAAGGCAGGAGCCACCTCAGGGTCCTCTGGGCTTCCGCCTTGGGCAACGTTCAGCCTTACCTGCACTTCTTTGGGTGCTCATCCCTTTTGTTGTTGAATTCCAGGGAGATCTTTGCATCCAGGCCGATGCCAAAGTAGTTATTCATGACGCATCTTTCAGAAAATTGTCTGGAACCAGCAGGTGGAGGGAAAGGAAATAGTTCAGCAACCAGCACTGAAGCAGAACCAGGAATACAGCACCAGAATGCAAATAGTGGGTCTGTTTTCTCCGTTTCTGAGCACTGCAGGGAGGAGGTGGGGAGGGGGAGAGGAGGGGGGAGCTAGATGGATGTAAGACCTGAGCCCTGATTGATGCCACTCTGCCTTTGTCCAGTCTCCCAAGCCCTGGCTGGTTTCCAAAGACCTGTTTATCCGCCTCCTTGAAGGATGTTAATGGACTGAGGGGGGCCAAGCTTGATCAAGGTCACTTGGAAGGGGTGGAGGCTGCCCAAGCCTTTTCTGGAGGCGGGATCTGCTGAAGCAGGCCTGGCCGCCTTCTCGGGGCCCTTCTGCTCCCTGGGTGAACCAGAGGAAGCCAGGAGTTTCCCACGCAAATATCCCCAGCCCAGGGCAAAAGTGGGCATGCAACAGGGCCTGGTTGGGGCTAAGGGCTTTGGGAAATATAGCCTCTTCCCTGGGGGCACAACGGTGCAGGTGACGAAGCCAGGACCCTCCGGCTGGCCCCCTCCTCCTGCCAGAGCCGATTCAAGCCCCGAGGGCTGCTTAGGGCTCTTTAAGACGGAGACGGGCCCTTGGCTTTAAAGGGCGTTTGCCAGGCCCATTGGGCCTTTTTGAATGTGGCAGGAAGGGAAGGGCAGAGAAACCTTTCCTCTCAATAGGAATTGCTCTCCCGCTGTGTGCAGGCTGGAGAAGCCTCCGATGCGGCCCTTCCTCCTCCCCACCAGAGGACACTCACATAGCATCGGGGTCCTCGGAGAAAGGGGTGGGGGTGAAGTGCTCAGGCTGATCCAGGAAGAGGGAGGAAGTGGTGGAGACGACTGTATCGCGGCGGGACTCTGGAAGAGACGCAGCCAGGCAGTCTGAGCAGCTCTGGAGAGGTGGCTGGCATCGCCTTAGCCCCCCGCCACTCCAAGCCCACTCAGGATGGAGCGCCTGAGCGCTGCCCAAGCTCACCAGAGGCCAGAGACACCCTCCCCCTCCGTCCCTCACAGCCCCCCAGACTTACTCGGGGCTTCTGCCTCCTTGCTGAAGTCCTCCCCACTGTCCTTCTTACTGGCCACCGAGAGGCTCCGATAGGTCTGGGTCTGCTTGTTCTGCTCGTCCACCGCTGGCAGGAGGAAACGCAAGCACCAACCCAGCTTACTCCCAAGAGGGACCGCAGACCCAGCGGGGCCCTGCTTTCCACCCTCAGCACACCCCGTGGGATTTTAAGAGGAGTCTTTGTTGCTGCACAAGGAGCAAAACTACCTGCCCGGAAGGATGGGGAAGGCCGGCAGCGGCAGCGGCAGCAGCAGCAGTGGCCCCTCCGCCACAGCCAGCCACGGGGCCTTGACACCCAGCAGACAATCTCCACCGGGATTCTGTTGGGACGCCATTCTTGACATCCTGCCTGCCCACCCTCCGCATCCTCTGGCACAACTGGGTGGCTGGCCCACCAGAGCCAGTCTGCGGGAACTTTCAGCCGTCCAGCCTCCCTCCATTTCCCTGCTGGCCTCTCACCCTTCTCCGCCTGGTCGATGATCTGGCGCAGCGCCTTCTTGAGGCTGTTGGCTCTTAGCATGAGCTGCTCCTTGGACTTGAAGATGCGAGGAGGCCACGGACCGGGCTGGACGGTGCTCGGCTCCTTGACCTCGGGGGCTGCAGAGCTGCCTTCTGGGACCAGGATGGCCTGCGACTCCTCATTCAGCTCACGGACAAGCGAGTCCAGTTTCTCACTCAGCGTGGCACACTGGAAGTGGACAGGGAGGGGGTCAGCCGTGCAGGCTATGCCTGCAGCTTCAACACCCTCCTTGGCCTGGCCCAAGTCAGGAAGGTGGAGATACCGCCCCCACACACAAACACAAAAGCAGGGATGCCCGGCAGAGCCCAGCTCTCTTCCCTGGATTTTCTTCCCAACGCTCTTGCTACCCTCCCCCCGCACCCCTCAAGGTTGCTCTTGGCACTCTGGACAGCCGCTTGCCTTGCCAGCCATGATGGCTGCTTCCTGCTTGTTGTCAGCTGCCCGTCCATAAGCTTTTCCCACATCAGCTACGAAGTCATTCACTGTCCCGCACAGGAATCTGGGAGAGAAAGAAACCGAGGTTGCAACTCCCAGGCAATTCGGCCGGGCCCTTGAATGGAGCAAAACCCACAAGTAGCTGTGTTTTGTGGAGGGCACCCTGCGAGGGAAACTCACTCAGAACATTTATATCTGTTATACATTAAAGTTCTCAGTGGCAAAGTTAAACTGATGGGAGCTGCTGGATATATGGAGATATAATTTACATATAGCATGGGACGCACTCTCAAGATGGACAGGGCGTATTAAGAGGTGTGGGGAAAACAGCAGAATCCTATTTAAATGGGGGGAAGAAAAGCAAACAGCTCCATTCTCCCTGCAGAGGAAACTTCTCAAGACAACAGGAAGGCCACATGTGCAATGGGGTTTGGAAGGGGTGGCAGGGACTGTGCAAAGGTTGTTACGACTTGGCAAGCTATTGTGGAGGCGCTTGCAGCTGGTGCCCGCCCCATCCCAGGCAGAACCGCACGGCCCTTACTTTGCCGAGGAGATCACCACCGCGTGTTTGTCGGACTCCAGGATCTTCGCCAGGTGGAGGGCTACCGAGTCAGCATAGTGCGAGATCTGAGCCTAAGGGAAGACAGCCCATGGCACTGTCCCTTAGGCCAGTCCCCCAGAAGGGCCCGGGCAAGGACACGGCACCTCCCTCCCAGCAGGCCTGCTGCCAACCTGGATGGTGGGATTCTCGCTCTCATCGTCCTCGAGGGCTGGGGGCGACTGCTTGGGGGCTTCGTAGGTCAGGACGCTCCACCTGCAGCGGAAGTGAAGGGGGTCTGCAGTGCCTCCCACCCAGTCATGTGGACATGGGAGGGTCCTCAGGGCTGAAACGGCAGGGCCCCCCCTCCAGACAGGAGCTAAAGGGCCTCTCCCTTGGGCATCCCTTGGGGGAGAGTGGGGACTGAACCCCTCCTTACCGGTCCAACATTTTTGTGGTGGCGCGCTCCAACTTCTCCAGAACCTGCAGCAATTGTGTATCATCATCGCAGAGGCTGCCCCAGCCAAGCACCCGGGCAAGGTCATTCCCAGTGCCCAGGGGCAGGACACCAAGCTGGCACTGCAGAAACGCAGAGGGATGGTGAGCTGGCACAGCCAAAATGGCGTGCAGGCTCATCCCAGGCCTTGGGGAAACTGGGTACCCTCCATTCTTCCCAAGTTCCCCAAGGCCTGCCCCTGTCCGTCCCCCCATTCTCCAGGCCAGTGTTTCCACAAGGCAGAAGCAGAGGGGTTGGTGGCACCTTAAAGCCAACCCGTCTTCTGCAGCAAACCTTTTATGGACGCCAAAATGGAAGGCTGGGGGAGGGGCATCACTTTCCCCACTGGCTTCGCTTATTTCTCCTCTTCACAGGTCTCAACACTTACACAAATTGTACACAAAGCTCTCTTGAGCTCAAACCCTCCAAGGCTGCCAAAATCTCTTATTTGCCATCTGTTTCTGCACACACCATCCTCAGTCACAAGTTTTCTCCTGATTTGAATTCAGGCAAGAGTGTGTTTTTGTGTGTGTGTGTGTGTGTGTGTGTGTGTGTAGGCACTCTAGATATAGAGAAAGAAGCCAAAACTGAGTGTGCTGCCCAACTCTTGACCTGGCTGGGCGATGGGTTTCGGGGGGCTTCACCTGCTTGTGCAGTCCCAGCGAGTCAATTTCCGACAGGACCCAGCCGACGCTGCCGTCTCCGCCACACACCAAGATCCGAAAGGTGGAGAACTTTTGAAAGAGCCGCAGCCTGGCCGGAGGAAGAAGGGAGAGGAGTGAAGCCCCAGTTGTCCAACCAGCAGGCCGGCAGAACGGGGCCTGTTGCAAGGAAAGGGCTGGGTCACATCCTCCCCCTCAGTCCAAATGGCCCAGAACTTGGGAGGAGAACCTCAATTCTTGGGCTCCCTCTGCCACCACCAGAGGCAGGACAGTGGGGGGCTCTGAGGAATTGGGACCCTTACCCAAGGTGTGGCCCACCATTCATGAGATCAAACACTTGGGCTGGATTGAGGAACTGCTTGAACTTGCGCAGAAATTTCACCCCTTGGTTATCCCCACTCTTGGAGTTGACAAAAGCCAGAAGGGGGCTGGAGCAGCTGGAGGGGCAGGTGGCCTTCCAGAATCCTGGCACAGGGGGAAAAAAAGGCTGTGCTTGTCGCCGACGCCCCCTCGCTCTCCTCCCCTGACATTGCCAGGTGTCCAAGCTGATCGGGACAAGCACAATCCTTGCTCGCATAGATTGGGGGTGCATGAGAGCCTCCCCTGAGGCTGAGGAAGGAGCCCCAAACTGAGAAAAAGGGCCCCAATAGCTGGGCAGCTCTTCTGAGTAACAGAAGCCTCTGCTTTAGCGGAGGACAAGAGAACCACAAGGAAGGAAGGAAGGAAGGAAGGGTGGCAAACGTTGGAGAAGCCGGAAAGCAACAACCGTCTTTTACAAATTAGAGAAATCGTAGCGAGGGGCACCCATGGCCCTCAACAACTGGCCCACATCTGAGCGGCCCCAACAAGATGGGCTGCTGGCTGAGTGGGTGGAGGGCGCCTCCAGCAGGGGGCGCTCTAAGACCCTCTGCTGCAGCTGAAAAGCATGCGCTGCTCTGGTGCCCCCCCCATGTGCCCACAAAACCTGAAGGCCCCCCCCCCACGCATGACATGCTGCTGGGCCTCTGGTGGCTCCCTGGGACCCGGTTCCCCTCTGAGGGGGCCCGGACTGCGGCTGCAGGCGGAGCCCCCAGGCTGCTCCCGGCCGCCCCTCTTACCGTCGGAATCAATACTGTTGAGGGCAGTAGGGGGGATGATGGAGACCTTGTACTGGCCCAGGGGACACTTCTTGCCCAGCCGCTCCCTGCAAGTGCTGTGAACCTGGAGTGGGGCAGAGGGACCCCTGAGCAAATCCCCCCGAAAAAGATGGGACTTCAAGCTGTGCAGGCTCCTGGCCCCCAAGCGCCGAGCGGAAGAGCACAAGGGCTCCCAGAGGCCTCTCCAGGGAGCCCAGGGAGGGGAGGCTGCTTCCCCTTCTGCAGACCAAAGACGTCCAGGTACAGCCGGCCTTCTCCCTTGCCTTCCAGCCTCGCCGAGCAGTCAACATGGGCTTGGTGCCCTCCAGAAGCCCAAGCGGCCCCCATTTCCCTCCCCAGCAAAGAGCTCAGCATCCTTCTTCCCCCTCCCCCATGTAAGAGGAACCCATTCTTATTTGGGGGTGGAGCTCTGTCGCCCCCTTCTCTTGTCCGACACATGTTGGAGGTAGAGGTTTAGTCAGAAAAGGCCAGGGGTTTAGGGAAGGTGGGGTGTGTGTGTGCTTACAACAGTCTTGCACCAGAGACAGCGCCAGTCCTGCAGCCTCCGGACACTGCCGGACGTCTTGTCACACACAGCACAGCGGGCACCAACCGGGAGATTCCCCTCCAGCCACTGGTGGGGCATGGCCACCTGCAAGAAGAAGGGGCCGGCTTCTGTCCGCACATCCAGCCCTCTCCCTTCTGGGAGGGAAGGCGGGGAGGGGGGCTGGCCAGCAGATCTGCTGCCCAAGGAAGCTCCGGACTCACCCCGTCTTCATCCTCAATGATGTCGTTGCCAATGGAGGCCAGTGTGGTCCACTTGCAGCTGTTGGTGGCTCTCACTGCGCAGCGCTTGTGGGCCTTGAACTTGCACACTGCGAGAGAAGGCAGGAGTGGCACCGAGGGAAGAGGAGGAGGGGGCGGCCCTGACCCTCGTGACCGTCCCTCCTGCCAGGGAGAAGGGCCTACCTTCACAGGAGAGGCCGTGGGAGGTGACGCCGGGCAGGGCCTCTCGGCAGACGTTGCAAAAGGTGGGCCGGGTGTGGGAGCAGGCGTACCAGTTGTGCATCCCGGAGAAGTGCTCCATGTTGAACTGGGAGGCCTGGAGCAGAGCACAGCAATCGGTGGCTGCAACCACAAAAGGCGCCTCCCCCAACCCCCCAGGCCCCAGATCTGCCCCAGGTACCCCACACAGCCCCCCCCTCACAGGACCACCTCACTGATTTCCCATTTCTGGACAGACTTCAGGGCCCCAATCCAGTCCTCCATCTCCTTCCGGTTCTCTGCACAAAGGATGAGTTTTCGGAATGGGGTGATCACCTGCGGGAAGGGAGGCAGAGAAGCCCTGCAGTTGCTGCTGCCGCCCCCATCGCCGACTCAGCCACCTCCACTTGTTGGGTTGGCCAGTGGGGGACCCGATGGGAAGCCCCTGAGCCCTGGCTACCTCTGACTGCCGCCTTCAGGCCCAGGACGCTCCTGAGCGAGGAGCTCTTAGCGAGTCCTTAGCAGCAGAGTTGGCACGGCTCCATTTCCCCAGCTGCTGTGGCAGTCATGCCACGACCCCAGAGGGTTAGGCGAAAGCATCCTTGGAAGAAGCTTCTTGGGGTGGCCCAAAACCCAGGAGCCGGAGGCCCTTCCTTGGACTGTACCTGTCAGCCAGATCTCCAGCATGGGTTTCTGCAGTGTGCTTGCTGTCGGCTGCCATAGAAATGGGGAGGGGGGCCTTTGGGATGGGGAAGCAAGCTGGAAGGGGCAGAGGGACCCAGCTCTCCTCCCACAACCTCTCCAGTGAGAAGCCTCTGGGTGACCTTGGAGCTCCGCATCCTGTGGCATTCGCCAGAAGCCACTTCTGGGGCTAGGGCTGCTTTGCCTGGGCCTCCAGCCCAGCCCTGCTGGCTCTCCGGGTTGCAGGCAGAGGGAGGTTTGTTCTCACCCCCCCGTTTCTGTATCATTGGTAACACGGGATGCCTGCTGGTGCTCTCAACATGGGCTCTACCGCCGGTTCTTTCCAATAGCCACCTACCCGCCCCCCAGCCTTCAGGAAAAGAAGACAAGCTACTACGGCGATCAGTAGGGCCCAAAAGAGGGGAAGTGCTCTAGGGATCCCAGCCGAGTGGGAGGAGGAGGAGGGATTGGGGAAGGAGGGAGAAGAGGCTCCTGGGTGTGCCAAACGGAAGCCCAATGCCAGGCTTCTGACCCCAGCTAGTGGACGTGGCAGACGTACCGTAAAGCTGTTGTTGATGTTCTTGGTGCTGGTTTCTGCCACGCTGGCATCCGACAGGTCCACTTCATCAAAGATCAGTGACTAGAAGAGCAAGGAGGAAAGGGAGAGGTCACCTGAACTCCAGAATTTTGGAGGCCAACCATGGACCCTCCAACCTCACCCGGCTCAAGCAGCTTCCCTTTCATTTCACAAGGAACATCTTGGCCCAGAACCAGATCAGGAGAACGGGCAGAGCCCCCATGGGTCCCTTTGCCAACTGCAGGACTTTCAAGAGAGCCCAGTCCTGTGGCCTGTTTCCTAAAGAGATCTGTGGCGCCCATTCCACGCAGCCATTGGGGTGCCCTCCCTCCCAGCCTTGTCCCTCTTGTGCAGATCTGGGCATGGCGGGGAATACGTTGCCTCTTGGGGAGAGGCCAAAATGCCCAGGGCTCCTGGGTGGGCGGAAGCCGGCAGCCCTTCCCTCCCTTGCTAGCCTCACCTTGGAATCTTTGGCATAGTAGAGGGTCCGGCCGCGCAGCTTGAAGAACCTTCTCTTCCACCGCTGGAAAGAGCTCGTCTGCTTCAGCAAGAGCCCCTCCTTCACACTCTTCTGCAAAGAGATTGACAGCCTGGCTCCTTTGCATCGGGGCCTCCCTGGGAGGTTCAGACACGGTCGCAGCAACCTCGGTGAGTGAGTGGGTCTCGTCCTGGGCCCCAGCAGCTTCCCACAGGGGTGCCCTCAGCATCTGGGCAGAGCAGGCAGCCCTGGTCCACCCGTCACCCGTTGCCTTTGGAAGGTCTGTACGGGCCTGGCAAGGCAGAAGTTAGGAGGCTGCCCTCCTGCCAAGGGCAGCATCGGGAGGGAGGCTCTGCCCACCCCCTTGCCCTTGCCCTTGCCCTTGCCCCAAGGCTGCTCCCCTCCTGCTCCCCTCCTGCCAGGGCCAAGTCTCCACTGCAGCCCTTGCTGGGTGGGCTCCTTCCTGCTTCTCTCCTGCTGCCGCTTCAAAGGAGGGCAGGGCACCTGGGGCTACCAAAGGGCTGCTGGGCGATCAGCCGCTCCAAGGCGAGGAGGAGGAGGAGGAGGGCAAAGGTAAGGTTTTATTGGAGAGCCCGGTGGTGCCGAGGGATCAAAAGCTCACCACAGGAACCGGAAAAACCTGATCCTCCCTTGGGGAAGGAAGCTGCGCACCCTCTGCCCGGGGGAGCCCAGGCAAGCTACCAAGCACTTTTGACCCGTGACGCAAACACCTCAACCCGGAGAGGGCTGTACCACGTTCTCCCGGTCTGGGCAGCATAGCCTCAGCAACAGTCGCCCGTCCAAGTCTTGGGCCAGCCTGGCTGAGAGGCGTAATCCAGGGCAGCCAGAGAAGGGCGGTTGAGGGAGGCTGAAACACCCATTCGGCTCCTTGGTGGTCTTGGGTTCCTCCGTCCCCACACGGCCTCCACGCCACAGATGAACCCGTGATGGAGCTTCCCTCCCCCAGGGATGTCCCCCCAGGAGATCCCTTCTTTCAAGAATCTGCTCCCCCCAGGAACCAAGGCAGGTGCTCACTTGATTGGATTCTCTGTACGAAGAAGGTAACTCAGAAAGAAGGTAAATTGACCTCACCCCTTTCCTAAGAGGTCTGTAGGGGGCGTGCATAAGCGCACCATCGTGCCTACCGTCCCTGTCCTATTGTTTCTCTTATTCTTTTATTTTTCTTATATGTACCCATTTCATGTATTCACAACTATGTATACACTTATACTTATTATCTTGTAAACAATTGGCAAATCAAATAAATAAATAAATAAATAAACTCCCAGTCTGCCAAACAGCGGCTGCTCCTTCAGCTCAGGCTGCTGGCTGGCAATTGGACTGACAGGCAACCAAGAGGCAGAACCAAGTCTGATCTAAGCCGCTCCTCCCGCAGGCAAGGCTGATGTTGATCAACCCACAGCCAGCCACAGATCCACAGCCGACCATGGTTTGTTCTGGAGGAAGACCAGCCCTCCAGGGGCTCCGGGGCCCAGCATCTGCTCATCCAAAAGGCATCCAGGGCTCCGGAGACCCTCCGGGACAAGCGGCCTCTGCAGCCCACCTGACCAGGCCCTTCGGAGCATCGCTCCTCGTGCCCTCAGGGCAAACGGAGGGCTGCTCCTTCTTGCGCTGGCTGCGCTTGTGGATGAACGACCAGGCCGGAAGGAGGAGCATTAAATCTCACCGGACCTTTGGGCAAAGAACCTGCTCTTTCCATGGCAAGACCCACTCAGTGGGGAGCCCGAAATGCAGGCAGCGTTGGCTCCCTATTGGGGGGGGGGGGGCACCGTGGCTGCTGCACAGAAGCCGCCCCCTCCCCCTCCAGGCCCTGCCACCCATTCAGCCCTTCCAAGGAGGTGCCTTTGCTATGCACTAGCGCCTGGGCCGGGGGTGGGGGCCGTCCTGCCATAGAAAGGGCGAGGAAGCTCGGCTGGATTGGCAAGCATTGCCCAGCCCAGCCCAGAAGAGACCCAGCCACTGTGCACACCCGAGTTCCCCCCCATCCCCGTGCCTTCAACCTGGTGAAGGGGGGCCTTTGGGGAGGGCATCTCTCCTTCACTCCAAGGAGTTCCTGCCTGCTCCCACCCTTCTGCTGGAAAGCAGAGAAGCTCCTCCTCCCCCCCCCCGCAAAGCCAGTCCTCCCCACAAAGGGCCCTGGAGAAGCTGGCCATTCCCAGGAGCCCATAGCCCAGCCGTTTGGCAACTGACAGCCCTGTGGTAGCTTCTCTGCCATCAGCAAGGAGACAGTGGCTGCTGCTGACTCCTGTGCCAACTTCTAGCCCGGGATTGGGACTGGCAGCCTGTGGGGAACGTCTGGCAAAATGCAAGCCAAATAAATGCAGAACTGCTGGCTGGCGCACTTTTTCTTGGCTCTTTTGATTTGTTCCTGAAGCTTCTTCTCCAAAGCTTGTGCAAGAGAGGCAGAAGCGTTTCTCAACACTCTTGGGAGAACGCATGTACGGTGCTTTCAGAAACATTTCTATGCCACCTTTCAAACAGAGACTCCTGAAGGGCATGTAACAGGCTAAGCCATTAAAATTCAGAGCAATCATATGCCATGAAGATAATAAAGCAACCAGGGCAGCTTCTAACTTTCTAAGCAGCACACGTACGTAGGAATTGGGCAGCAGTATACACTTGTTAAATAAATAAATATAAATATGTTTCAAATGAGCGCAAGAAGGCAAACGAGTGACTGAGCAAGAGCTGGGGGGCTGGAGCGGAAGGGCTCTTCGCTCAGAGGGGGCTGCCAATTCCAAAAGAAATGGTGGGGGAGAGGAAAGGGCCTCAGCCGCACTCACTTGGTGGAGGGGCTGTTTCTGCTGGGGGCGGCCATCCAGAAAAAAGCCAGGCCAGGCTTGGTGGCAGCAGAGGAAGGACTCCCTGGTGAAAAGGGCTGCCTGTGTCTTCACGGTGACTCAGGAAATGCGGCTGCAATTTCCAGTTCTCTTGAGCGCTTGCCACTCCTCTTCCTGTCTTTCTCACCCATGGGTGTGGGTTTTTGTTTTTTTTCATAGTTGGGCATTGCAAAATTCACTGAAACTGGAGGCAAGGGAGGCTACTGGTGGCGGCGTCAAAGGGCTCAACTCCAAGCCCCCCGCCTGAGTCTTGCCAGGGGAAGTGGCTGCGGCAGCGCCCAGTGGCTGGAGGAGTGAACCCCACAGTCTCTTGCAGCTGCCAAGGAAACGGGGCCAGCGGCACAAGGCGGCTCCTGTGGCCCTCAGGCCTGGGGACTTGGGGCCCTGCAGCGCCCAGGACCAAAGTGAGGGAGTTTGCCTGCAGTGCGTGAGGGAGGAAAGAGGCCGCTCTCTGTGCTGGGAAGATGGCACATTGATTTTCAGCCAAGAAGGCAACTGCAAACTGACGTCAATATCCGGAGGAGGAGGAGGAAGAGGGAGATGGCGTAGGGGCTATCCTGATGATCAGCACATTAAACCCTCCTCTTCCCCCTCCCCAAATTAAACATCTTTCAGCTCTGAGGGGGCTTGTAGACCAGAAGGGCAGAGAACGGGGTGCAGACTCAGGCAGGGAGAAGAAGGGGGGCAGAGATGAGGGTCTTGTGAGATGAGGGCCAGCACCCCAGAGAGCAGCAGCCCACAAACGCACTCCCGGCCCCAAGCCGGCCCGAGTCACTCTTCACGCTCAAGGCGGCAACGGCAGCAGGACGGTTGAGGGAGCTGATGTGATCATCGGGTAGGAACAGCTCAAAATAGCCCCCTGGGGCTGGCCCAGAAGCGCTCGGCCAGGCAGCCTGGCCAGGGACGGAGGGAAGTGTGGGGCTGGGAGGGGCCCTGCTCAGACCAGGAGGGACAGCCTAGGATGCCAGGACTGCAAGCCCATCGTCCACTGCCCCCTCAGGAAGGGCTTGCACATGGACCCTCGGCCTCTTCAGGGGCCTTCTCTGAGGGGACCTGTTGGAGCTGCCTGGGCCTGCTTGGGGTCCCTATGTAACCTATCAGGTCATCCAGGGTGACGATGCAAAAGGGACGGGAACTTGTTGGAGCTGGGGTGCTTCCATGGTGGGCAAAGAAAGGATGTAACAGACTGAGCCCCCCTCCCTGAAGAGCCCCATGATGTGGGCAACCTTGGCAGCAAGAAACCCAAAAGGGAAGTCCACCTTTGGAGGGGGTAGCCCCTCAATTCCTTCTCCAAGGGGGCTTAAAGGTGGGAGAGACACAGCTGGCAGGGCGGCCCAGTTCAAGGATGGCCTGGCACAAAGAGGTGAAGGGCCAGTGGGCTGCCCTGATCCTGGCTCCTTGCGGCCGCCTGGCCAAGTGCTTCCCACAGGCAGAAGGGCACAAGTCATAGCAACCCATCCGGGGAGCCTCTAGGCCTGCTAAGTGCAGCACAGACAGGAAAGGGCAACCCTAGAGAGGAGGGGGCAGCCTCACAACCCCCCAGGACTGGAAGCCTTGCAGCTTGGCAGCAGGACACATGTCCCCAGGGCTGGCCACTGGGCGGAGACCCGGGCTGGGCAAGGCAATCCTTGGGCCTGCTCTCTGCCTGGGAAGAGCCTGACCCCCCTACCCAGAAGCCAAGTGCCTGCTGCCCCGAAAGCGGTGCCCCCTTGCGAGAACCAATGCCCCCTCCCCCCCCCACTGCTCTGCCTCTTGGCTCCCCACAAGGGCACCGCTACTTGGGCCACTGTTTTCCTTTGCCCACCCCAGGGAAGGGCATGTCGTCTGGGCGGGCTGGGCCAGTTGCTTTTGCTAGGCACCCCCCCTCTGTTCCCTGGCGGCATCTCAGTGGGGGGGGGGGAGAGACCCTTCCTCCTCCTTCCTTGAAGGGAAAATGGCTGCCACCCATCCAAGACAGACGGTGGCTGCAAACCCTCCCCTTTGGACCCCTTTACGGAGGCCACTGGGGCCACTGCAGCTTGTTCTGGAAAGGAAAAGTGGTTCCCGCTTTGGGGCACCAGGAAGCAGAAAACAGAAGACGGGCGATGGAGGGGGCTCAGCTGAAGGGAGTCTGCACCCAGAGGCAGCGGAGGAAGGCCGGGCGTCCCCCCCCCAGGGGTACCCAAGAGCTGCTAACTCTCTGGGAGGAGCCTCACCCGCTGAGTGGTGGAAGGCGAGGACCCCCCAGGGGAAGTGGAGAAAGTCTTGGCGCTCTGAGGCGCCTCAGCCCGGCCACAGGGGCGCTCTCCAGGGTGCTGGGAACAGCCCAAGCTCAAGCCAAAACATTCCCCAGCCGGCTCCACTCTGCGCCCGCTTCTGCTCCGCTTCCTTCGCTCAGAGGGGAGGCCAGCGAACCTTCCCCAGGCCTGATCACGCACGGGGGGGGGGGACGGGGACGGGACCTAGGTCTGCTCCATTTGCCCAGAGCGAAGCACCCCACAAGTTGGGCAAGCCCGGGAGCCAGACAGACGGCTGCCCAGGCCAGTAGCCCCCTCTTTCTCCTTCAGCGTCTGCAGCGGTGACTCATCACAAGCGAGACGCACAAAGGAACACGCTGCTGCCGCCACCACCACATTCACTCCTCCAAGTGTGATCTGGCAGGGCTGCCGCCACCCTGGCCTGCCCCCCCATCCGAAAATGAAAGAGTGAGGAAGGGGCGTCGGGGGACAGGACCCTTCAGGCTCCCTTCTGGTCAGCCATGGCTTCCCTAACAGCCCGTCAGCTCCCTTCCAGTCCTTCCCTCTCTGGCCAGCAACACGCCATTGTGTGAGCTGCCTTGAGGAAACCACAAGTCCTTGGGCAGCCCAAGCGAGAGAAGAGCTGGGAATGGAGCTGCTCACCTCTTTCTGTCACTGGCCTCCACTCAGCATGCCACAATCTCCACATTTCTGCTGGGCCTTTTCTCTTGTGTACAAACTCTTCATATTAATTCCAGGGAGACCATCAAGAAAACGGAAAAGATAAAACAGGAATAACTGCTACTTGTATGCTGAAGGCAGGCCCTGGAGAGATGTTTTCCCTACAATCTGAGGCATTTGGGCCCTGGGGTGGGGGGAAGATGGAGGCGCTGCGTCAGCCTTCTCCAACAGCCCTTGCGGGGGGGGGGGAGAATGGGAGGGGGGACATTGAACTCTCAGAAGTCTTGGTCCCAAAATGTTCCGAGCGGCCAGGATGGAAAAAGCTAATCCAGATAAATAGAGCAGTGAAGGACGGAGCTTAAGCCCCTGAGATCTCCTTGGGGCCGGGTTTCTTTTTAATATCTGTATATTGAGTGCAACTATTTGGATCCTCGTGGAGGGCAGTGACTTGAGAAGCGGACGAATCTCTCCTATTCTTCGGCTTTACACTATGACAAGTGGCTGCACAAATAATGTGTGCTAGTGCAAGCCAGGTTAACACTATCAACAGCCTGCACGTGGGAGGGCTCAGAGAGCTGCCATTGGAATATTCCAAGCTCTCCTTTTTAGCCGGAGAAAATGAAAAAGGGAGATTTCAGAGCCAAGAGGCCCGGTATCTCCCCTCCAAACCCTTAAAGGCATGGAAACACGAGGTCAGACTCCCCATCCAAGAATGGCAGGACATCCAGTGTAATATTAGTTTAAAAAGCATTTTGGAGGGAGCTATAAAATTACAGGCCAATTCCACATTAACGAATTGAAAGCACTGTTAAAGCGAAGTGATATCTGTAGGGCTAATGCGGTTCCGCTGGTCTTCCAAACAGCCTGTCTCTCGGTCTCTCTCCTCCTCCTCCGCTGTCCCTGGGCCCTTCTTGTCCAGGTCCCAGGGCAAGCGGTCCTGCCCAGAAAGCAAAGGCACCACAGGGTGGGCCCTTTCCACTGAGGGAGCAAGAGGGGGGGAGACCCCTCACCCTCAGAAGCTTGGCTGAAATGAAGGGGGAGGGCTGGGAGCAAAAAGAAGCCAACTCTGGGAGGGGCTGGGGCCAGCGGGCATCGCCCAGGCAAGCGGCCCATCAAACCCGGCCTCCAGCCACCGAGCAGGCCGATGCTCCGAGGCACGGAGGGGAAAGCGCCAGGCTCATCTGCAGGAGATGCGACGGAGAAGAAAGCCGAGAGCCCAGCAGCCTCCGGACCGGCTTTGGGAGCAGCTGTGTTGGGAAAAGGGTGCGCATTGTGCACTGTGTGAGGAGATCCCCAGCCCCACCCCGCAAAGATAGACCCGAGAAAGAGGCAGATGATTTGGAACCCCCCTTTCTCCCAGCCCTGAGCCTGCTTGAGTCTGGGGGGGGAAATGGTGCCTTCCGTTTTGTGACCTAATTCTTAGCGCAGAGTCTTCGACTTGCAACCCTTCATTTAGTGACCGTCCTAAGTTACAGTTGTCCTGAAAAAGTGGCTGATGACCGTTTTCCCCACTGATGGCCGTCGCAGCGTCCCTGTGGCCCAATGGTCCAACTCCAGCCGCTTTTGCCCCTGGCTCGTAACGAGGATGGTTGTTGCATCCTGTGCCAAGGTCAGGCGTTCCCCTTTGCCACCTTCTGACAAGCAGAGTCCAGGGGGAGGCCAGATTCACTTAACAGGCATGCTACTAAGTGAATGATTCACTTAACAATGGTGGCAAGAAAGTTCATACAAAAGGGGCAAAACTCACTATCTTGCCTTGCTTGGCAAAATAAATGTTGGGCTCCATTGTGGTCATACCTACATTTTTCTCTTATTGCTCAAAAGCCGGAAATCCCCCTGATTTAAAGGTGTTGGGAGAAGAACCTGGACTGCATCTTCACAAACCACCTGCCGCTCAGACTGCTTCCTCCCTGGGCACCACCCGTCCAGGAAGAGGGGACCCGAGAAGGGTGGCAGAACTCATGTAGTGATCAAGGAAAGGCAACGTTGAGGACCAAGACCAGCGTTCCTTCACGGGGCTGCAGTTCCCCAGGTGCAGCCGGCTATTGCACTGGGAAAGCAGCCAGGCAGCACTGACCACCCACTCCTTGGGCTCTGCTGGTCCAGAAAGGATTAACACATTGGCACTCTTGCTAAAGTGCAGTGCCAGCCACCAACCGGCCCTTATTTCCCAGGCCAGTTTCTATTGCATTATTTCCCTCTCTGCTCTGCCTCTCCCAGACATAAAGCCTTTGGCCTTTCTTGTGTCAGGGGTGCCAAGTAACGGTTCCATGGAGCTGACCCCCCCCCCATGACTAGCTGATGAGGGGTGCAGAATAAGCAGAGGGTGTCTTCCTGGGGAAACTCTGACCTCATTATATGCGTAGAAGTCTGAGCAAAGACAAACCAAGGGGTGTGGGACACGTTCTCAGTTGCTGGTTGATGACCACAGGAAATGCAGCATCAAGAGAGCCGAGCGGAAGGCACCAGCTATGCCCTCTGATGCATTACAGGCCAGCTGAGCTCCTCCTGGGGTACCTGGCCAGCTCTACATCAAGTACACGAACATCCATCCGTAAGGGATTAGCAGCTCAAGCAACTGCAATTTTAAGTGTCCCATTTGTGGGTAGGGAACAAATCTGTCCAGCCTCTTTTCAGACTGAGGCACAATGCTACCTCCTGTCGAAATACAGAGAAAGTTCACAGCAAAGCATCAATTCTAATGACCTTCTTTGTTCAACAAAATCTACAGAACTGGCTGCCACAGGAAGAGCAAGTAGGTTGAAGATGAGAGAAAACCAACCGCTTTTGGCCAGAATAATGAGACGGAGCCTTACAATCCAAGGGTGTCACGGTGAGGAAAGGTTTCTTTTCCCACATCCTGCTTCCAGTATGAGGGTTCCAGGCATGTCACCTACTGCAGCTTAAAAGCCCCCCAGGACTGGCGACTGCTCTAGCACGGCAGGCTTCTGTTTTGATGTAAATCCTAGACTTCAGCGGCCTCCTCTCGAGGCACTTGGAGAGCTGCAACCCAGTGAACCCTCTGTGGGCCTTGGCCAAAAGGACACGGCCCACGGAGGTCCCTTCTATGCATTTCAACACCTTTCTGGTCTAGAGGAAGGAAGACTTGGTCTACTCCACTGAGCAATATCAACCTCTGACTCTAGATGATTTGGCCAGGAGGCCCAAGCCACCTGGACCCCCGAGCTGAAGGAGACCTGTAGTAATCCCCAAGTGATGAGCCTGAAAAGGCTATTAGGGAATTAAGACCAGAGCACAATGTTCCACCTCCTCCACTCCTTGGCAGCCCTCTGGACCCAGCTCTGCACTGCCTCTTGCCAAGTCAGCAAATGGGACCAGTGTCCTCCTGGGCCAGCAGCTCCTTCACTGCCTCAGCCGCTGCACCTGTTGCTCTGGAGTCCCCAGAGGAAGCCCCTCCCCTCAGAATAAAGCCCCTCCCCCTCCGCCCAGCCTGCAAAGAGCATCACCCTATTCACTCAGCTGGCTGCAATCACTCCAGTGCCTCCAGGTTGTACAAGTCCTCAGCTGGGTGGATTTCAGAGAAGCCGCATCAGCTCATTTCTGTCATCGCTCATCCTTGATTCCCCGCTTGTCTCCCCCAAGAAACCCTAAAGCATCTTCCTCCTCCACCTGTTCCCTTGTCTCTGGCTTCCAGTATTTCCCGCCAGGCAGGACCGTTGTGGCCTTGAAGCCCTCAGGAAGATCTGCTGATCCTTCACCTGTGCTGCAGAACCAGAGGGGTAGAGGGGGAGGGGGAGGGTGGCTCCCTGGGTCTGTGCCAAGAGAAAGAGCCATGGGAACGCAAGAGGCACCAAAAGGTTCTGCATGGAGGCAGAATTCTCTTTCCTCATTTAAAATGAACAGTCCTCTAGAGAGGAAAGAAGTTATTCCACAATGAGATCTAACTACTCCAATAGCCCAAAGCTTTTGCCCTTTTTTAAGCTATAGAAATGAAAGGGTGCTCCCTGTAATCTGGCCAGTCTTGCCCCACTCTTAGGACCTGCCAGGGCTGGTTTCAATTAAGCCATTCAAGACCAACTTTGGAGGAAAGAGGGGAAAAGCTGAGATGGCAACCCCGCTGCAGAACTGGCCTTCTCTTTTTTGCTGAAAGGAGAGCTTTTGCCAGAGGGGTAGATAGGGTAGATTAACCTGTGGATTAACCATGGTTAATAAACCACAACTGGTTGGTTTCATATAACAGGTTAAGCCACAAGAGCAGGTTTACAAACCACACAGCCGAGTTCAGCCATTCAACCACCGGAGCCTCCACTCCGCCTGCCTCTAAACCAGAAGCCCAAACGGGACAGAGAGCAAAGCAGCGGCCCGGATCCTTCCACACATCTCCTGGCCTAGTTGACCATCTGCTGCCACCAGGACCGAAGCCAAGGCAATGCCACCCGGTTGACTCCTCGGCTTCAGCGGGGAGGACCCCATAACAAGTAGGCGCAGTTCCGCGAGGCTGCTAGGTGTCCTTCTGCCCCCTTTCCCCGCCCCACCCACGGAAAAGCCCCCTCCGTCTTGCCGGGCAACTGAGCCAGTCAGACGCCCAGCCTGAGGTCGGCAAGGCAGAAAGCCAGGCGCGCCCTCGGGAGAGCCAACCGGGGGCCGCCGTTCTTACCTTGGCCCGCACCTGGCCCGAGGTGGAGACTTTGCGGATGAGCCTGTGGGAGCCGCCCTCCTGCTCGCCTTCGCTGTCCGAGGACTCCTCGCCCGGGGCCAGCCGGTCCATCTCCAGCGAGACCAGCGACTCGCGGCCCTTGCGCAGGAACAGCTCCCGGGGGGCAGTTTCTCGGCCATCCTCCGCTCGGGGAGACGGCGCGCTCCCCTGAAGGAGAAGCAGAGGGGCGGGCGTGAGCCACGGGGCCCTCCGGAACCGCTTCCTCTTTTGCACCCCCAGCCGTAAACAGGGAGAGAAACCCAGCTCACCCTCCTCCCGAGGCCGGGGAGCGCGCCCGCTCCTCGCGCCCCCCGTCCCCCGTCGCCACCCACCTCGTTGAATGCCGCGCCGGGGGGCTGCGCGGCCAGAAAGCCGCCGCCTTTCCCTGGAGAGGCCGCGTGGGGCTCGGCTCCCGCTCGGCCCCTCCGGCGAACAGGTGGTTGGCGGGGCGGGGGCGGCGCTGGGGGCGGCAGCCCGGCCCCGCTCTCCCTTGGCGGCCCCGACTTCGCAGCGGGCGACCTACCGCCTAGCAACGGCGGGAGAAAAACCGCTGGCCTGAGGCGAGGCAGCGTCCCCGCCTGCGTCTCCGCAGCGCCGCGGGGAGCGCGCGCCCGTCCGTGTCGCCCTCGTCACCAGGTGCAGCTCCCCGGAGCCTCCAGGCCGAGCGAGCCCTCCCGCAACGGCAGCCGCTCCGGCTCCGTCACCGCCGCGGCACGTGTCGCTTCCTCGCCTCTCCTCGACGCTTCGCGGTCGCCACAAGCTCTTGCTTCCTCCCGCCAGCCGACGCTGCAGTGCTCCCCGGTCCCGCCCGCCGCCGAGAAAACAACCCCTTTCCCCGCCCCTCTCCCACCCGGAGCAGTCAAGGGCCTTTTTACCCGGAGGAATGGACCCCGAGACACTTCCTCCGCCCGGCCCCCAAATCAGGCGCTGCGACGCCGCAACAGCCCCGGTGGCAGCCGGCAACAGGGCCAAGGAGGCGACCCTCTTGTCCTCCTTAGGAAAAGGCCCGAGGATGCCTCCCTCCCGGGCGGATTCGAACCGTTCTCGCTTCGCTTGCAAGAGCGGCGGCGGCTGGAGGGCCCCGTTGTGCTCTCGGCCTGCTTCTCAGCACACTAAGCCGGGCTTGGTCGAAGCAAATGCAGTTGGCCGTGAGTCCACCATGCGCAACAGCCCGAATTCAAGCAGGCACCTGGCGGGAGGGGGGCGAAGAAGAGATGGATTCAGGGCACAGAGCCGCGGAGGTCGGGAGGAGGCGGGAACCCCGGGGCGGCCTGCGTTCCCACGAAACACTACATCGTATACTAAGCTCGCGGGCGGCCAGTGGATCAAAACCAGGAGGCGGGTTTGGGTTTCGGGATGAAGACCTGAGTACCTTTTAGGCCGGCCCGACTTGGCTGGCCGCGCGCTGAGCTCCTGGTTGGGGGCGGGTGGGGGCATAATGAGAATCCGGACCGCAGGCTTAGTTAGGTAAAGTTGGTTTGCTCAACCGGCAGGCAATAACAACACGGAAGACGCGGTAGTAACGGTGTTCTGGGCAATTCTCACCCCTCCCCTGCCCAGATGTTGAACCAGCCTTTCCTAAGAACTTTGCGCCACCCATAAAGAGCCCTGGATCCTCAGCACTCGAGGCTGCACCCGCTGCTTGGCGCTCGGGCCGAGGGCGACTCCTCATCGCCGCCTTCTGGCCCAAGACCGGGAAGAACGAGGGCGCCTCCGCTGGGGCTCCCTTTTCTTCCCGACACCGCCTGCCGGGCGCCCTGGTTCTACCTTCTCTTCCTCATCTCGAGTCGGCTCCAGAGCAGCGTCGGTCAGGCGGCCTGCATCCCCCATAAACTCCAGCCAATCGAGAAACGCCTGTTCCCCAGCTCTAGCAGGCTAGCGAGTGGGGCTGGGGGCATTGTGGGAAATGAGGATGGGCCCGTGTAGAAGCCTATCCACGGGAGGGCAGCTGGGAACCCAGCCAAGGAAGACAGAAGGGGTCCCCAGAGAGGCAGACCACAGCGGAGGGGGACTTGAGGGGTTCTACTCCAGCCAAGGAGCAGCCAGGTGGGTCTGCCTCTCGCTTGCAGAAAGGGCCTTGGGCAAATGAGCCTCCAGGTGACCTCTGGCTTCCCCTCAGCTGCCTCTTGGCTTCGTGGGCCTAGCCAAATGCACCACGGGACAGAGGCGGCAGAGCCATTCAACCCCTAAAGCCTGGCTTGCCCACCCCTCCCAATTCAACATCTTGCTGGGGTGAATGGAGCGGGAGCTCCAGGAGGCTGTGCTGTGCCCGCCAGCCCAAGTTCCCTTGGGGAAAGGGCAGGTGGCCTGGGCAAAGCTTGGCTGGCCACTAAAGGGCAACCGTGTCATATTCCTCAACAGAGGAGACCTCGGATTCTGCAGCTCCGCCACCCAGCCTTGGAACTGCTGCCATTAGATGCCAGGCTCTGGCCCTTGTCTGCACTGAAGGAATGGCCTGCAAGGCATTCTTCCACCCCAATGCACACAGCTGCTGGAGCCTGGCCCCACCGTCAGTGCTGCACGTGGACAGCTGCCCACATTTCCAGGGCTGTTGCCTGCCTCCATGAGTCATCTGAAACCTCAAGAGAGGAGCCCATCGTGCCAGGGACTCGATCCTGGAACTCTAGCCAGTTGCCCAGCCATCTGGGGAGCCTTCTGCCTCTGCCCAGAGCAAGCGAACCTTGGCAAATTGCCATCTGCTTTCCCCTTAGAAGTGGGAAGCCCCCTCCCCTATCTCACTTGCCTTATAGGAATAAAAATCTGCCCCCTTTCAGAGCAGGCGGGGGCTTCCCCTCACCCTGAACAGAAGCCACGCAGAGCCGGAACCCATTTAGCACCAATTTAATACAACACGTGATTCTGCCTCCCCCCCTTCCCATAATTGCACCCGTAGCCAAGGCACAAACTGCTGGAGGTGGTGGTGTCAGAACACCTTTGGAAACACAACTGAAGAGATCTCGCTGTGGAAACGTTGGACAGGAACCATAGATTCTTTGGTGTGTAGGAAGCACAAAATTACAGCCAGCAACTCATGCATTTAATCACATAGCAACATGCCTCCAGAGTTGGCACTTGGGTTCCACCTGCGCTGAGGAGGGGCTGCTTGGGCACAGCAGCTGCTTAGAGCAAGCCAGGCAGGGAGAGGGGGCAGAAATGGCCAGGGAACAACCCTGTTCCTGCAAATAAGTACAGGGAGCTGCAGGTGGGAGGCATGGGAGAGGAGGAAGGGGAAGCTGGCAATCGCCAAGCTCCCAGGCTGCACAGAGCTCCTTCCCACTCCATACAGAGCCCTGTGTTGGACAGCCAGAAGCTGGGCCTGGAGAGTCCCAGGCAACCTGACCTCTTTTCCATGCACATATGTGTGCCACACTTTTACAGCCACCTCCCCACAAAAGGCTTGGAAATACTTGTGGGGAGGAGGGGGTCAGTTGGAGAAGAGACAGGGTGAATTTCCAAGGTTGGCCTGGGAAAAGCAGAGAGAGGCTGACTTGTGACTTCGGCCGCTGCCTCCCCACTCCAGCTTCCAAAATGGTGGACTTGCACCCACGCCCCACTCCCAGGGCTGTTCCAGGACCAGCAGAGGCTAAAGTAGAAACGAAGTTGCTCGGTGGTGATTATGGGCTGTTGTATCCGAGTCCTTTTCCAGAAGACGCCAGCGGGCAGGCCCAGATTTCCCAAAAGGATAAAGGCCGGCCCAGCTCTTCAAAGGAAGGATGGCGAGTCCCTCCTCAGGAGCCCGAGGCAGGAAGCAGTCAGAGGCCAAGGACCGGCCCTTCTGGAGCAGCCCCGGCCCTAGCTCTGGAGGGCAGCAGCAGCAGCCGGTCGAGAAGCTGCTCTGGAAACAGTGGGTCTCCCTCTTGGGGGGTGAAAGGGGAGAAGCCGCCCACCTTCCTTGCTTGTCGGGAGCCCAGGGGTGGGATTTCCACTCCTCCTCCTCTCAAGGCCCAGCAGGCCGAGGCAGCCCAGCCCGGGCCTTCCTCCCCACCTTCCTCCTCCAGGCAAGAATGTGTGAGTTCCAGGCAGCCCAGCCCTGAAGAGGTGAAGCCAGGCAGACTTGGCTTCCTGCACTGGTCCAAGGACAATGGAGAGGAAGAGGATGTTAGGGCCACAATAGCCATGGCAGGATCCCAACACATTCCTCCCTGGCGGATACAGGAGAGGGAGGAAGAGCAGCCCTTGTTCTCCAGTCCCCACCAAAAGGGAATGTCAGCTTCAGGCCATGCCGGGAAGATGGAAGGGAGACCCCCTCCCAGGGCAGGGCTGTCTGGCCAAGGCCGAGGGAAAGAGCTGGTAAGGGGGGGATGGATTGCCCATGGATCCACTAAGGCAGCCAGCTCGTAGCACAGGAGAAAGGCAGGCTTGGCTCTATGCCTGCTGTCCCTCCACCATCGCTGGCTTAGGGGTCTGACCACAGCCCCTGCAAAGCCGGCTTCTCCAGGCCTGACCCTCACCTGACCCTGGGCTGCAGGGGGCACAGCCTAACCCTGGCACCATTTTGCTGCTGGACGGCTGCCACCTGAGCCCGCAGGAGAAGGCAAGGCAAGGCCCGCAAAGCTGGCTGCAGCGACTGCGGCTGCTCTCACCTGGGTCCCTCCTTGGGAAGACTGAAGCAGCAGCCCAGGGCTTACTTGGGGATACGGGCAAGATGCCACGGAGATGCGATGCCCCTGGCAGGGCTCCTTGGGCCAAGGCTGGACTCTCTGGGGAAGCTGCTGTGCACATGAGCTCCGAAGCAGCCCGTGTCGTGCTCTTGGGCAGCCCATCAGCCACCTGGCCCAGATCCACATTTCACTTGGAAACAGACTCTAATGTTGCAACAGCAGAAAATAAATAACAGGGACCAACAGAAAAGGGCGCTTTGTGGCTTGGAGGCACTTAAGGTGAGCAACGGGTCCCCACAGTGGAGCTCGGACAGTATGGTGAGAGGGAGACGATGTCCGTGCTAGGCTGTGTGGCCCCTGGAAGGGATGGTCCCCTCATCTAGCCAGCCGGGTAGTTTGTGGGGTGGCTGCGAGGACCCCCCCAGCCGCCTTTCCTTGACCCTAACTGCAGGCGGGCGCATCCTTGTGGCAAAAGGCATGTGGGTGAGGGCAGGAGCAGGCACAGCTCTTTGGCAAAAGGCTTTCCAGAGGGCAGAAGTTCACGGAGGCCCTGCAGCTTGCAGGCAGCCCTCCCCCCAACCAGTGGGGCCCTGGCTCCTCTAGGGCTTCCGGGGCCTCCGAGGGAGGCTCTCCCAGAGACAACGCAGCTGCTCCTCGCCCAGCTTGATCTTATCGTCCAGCTGCCGCTGCTGGATCGCCAAGGTGGACTTCATGCGCACAAAGTGCTGGTAGTCTTGCAGTTGCTCGGGGGCCACGCAGCGCGAGACGTTGGCAAAGACGAGCTGCTCCCGCTGAGCCACGTGCTCCTGCAGCTCCTTGGCATCCTCCAGCTGTGCTGTCAGCTGCCGCTTCTTCTCCAAGAGGGCCATCTTGGGGGAGGGGGCAGCAGGAGAGAGGAGGAAGAGGAGAAAGACCCGGTCAGTGCTGGCCACGCCTGGGGCCTCTTCAGGTCAGGAGCCCCATGCTGGCTGCAGAGCCCAGGGCTGGATCTAAGAAGCAGCACTGGAGTTCCCACCAGGGCAGGAAAGGGGGTCAAACTGGCTGCACCGCAAACTCCTGGCCTTATGGTTGCCAGGACTGGCGCTGCCAAGGGCCTGGGGAAGCAGTGTGGTGCAGCCCAGGGCTGCCAGCTGTGGGGCTGGGTACCCTTTGATGAACCGGAAGCCCAGCACTGTGGAATTGCATGGCTGTTTCTATCTGAAGGAAGAGTGGCATAGCCTTCGTGGGGGGAGCCCCACCCTGTGCCCTGCAGGCAAGGAGCAACCCGCTGCCATTGTTTGGGCCTGGTGGCGACCCAGCACACACAGCCAGAGTCACATCAGGGGGCAACGGAGGACCCAGGGCAGCTTTGCTGCAGGGAAGCTCCGCTCTGCCAGGGCAGGCCAGCCACCCTCAGCAGCCTGCCCTCCCTCTCCCCTTCAGTGCTCACCTTCTCCTCCTCCTCCTCCTCCTCCTCCACATTCAGCCCCCTGAGGGCGTTCTCCACTCGGGCCAGCCTCCCAGACAGCGAGAGCAGCAAGTGGACCACCTTGTCCAGGTCGCCCATGACGAGGCGGAATTTCTCCAATTCGTGGGGCTTGCAGGCCCCTTTGATGTAATTCTCCACCTCTCTGCCAAGGGCCGCATTGGCACTCAGGTCATCCTGCAGGCTCTGCTGGGCCTCCTGCAGCACCAGCAGCTTCCGCCCAATGCTCTCGATCAGCTGCACCTGCAGAGCGGAGAGGTCAGTGGCTGCCTGGGAAGATTCAGGGGGAGCCCAGATTGCAAGGGGTTGTGTTTTCGAGGGAGACATGGTCCCAACTAAAGGCTGGTCGGCTGTCAGCCCTGCTGGGACTTCGCAGATGCTCCCCCAAGACCCCCAAGACTCCTGGTGCCCCCCTGGAGCCAAGGGCCTCCGTATCCAGGGCCTTGAGCTGGCTGCTCAGGCCCCGGACTCTCTGGGTCACCGATCTGCTCACCTTCTTCTGAGCCAGGTCGTGGTCCGGCTCCTCTTCTGGGGCGGCTGCAGCCAACTCAGAGTAGTCCTTCATTTGGTTTAGCAGCTCCGCCTTGCCCGCCGACAGGTTGAGGTAAGTCAAGCAAGAGGGGGGCTCGGAAGGCTTCTGCTGCCTACAGAAAAGGACGCATTGGGGGTACAGGTTGGGGGGAGAGAAGAGGCTGGTCTGCCATCCGGGGTGGGGGTGGGTGGGGGCGCACGACAACATCCCTGAAAGGAAACGGAGGCTCCAGCAGCCCAGCTGCATCGGCCTATGCCATTCCACTTCCTCACTGCTTCAGGGCAGCACAACCCTGCTTTCTCTCCCCCCACCACCACCATTTTCTAATCCCAGCAACCTGTGAGAAGGTCATCAGCCCAGGACCACCCAAGGGGCCCTGGCGCAAGAACTGGCCTCCGGACTCAGCTCTCCCCAAGCCAGGCTGGGTGCTGCAGCCAGAAGTCAGTCTGGCTCTCGTGCTGGCACCGACTCTCTCTCTCCCTTCCCCCAGGCTGCAAAGCCCGAAGGTGCCTACCTTTCAGGGCAGCTGGGACCACTCCCCAGCAGTGACCAGTCCTGCCTTGGCCAGAGAGCACAGCTGCTTGCAGCAAAGAGTTCACCCATCACCTCAGCTGCTGACCGCAATCCGAAGCCAGAGCTCAGCACTCCGGCCAGAGAGTGGTCCTTGCCTGCCACGTCTCTCATCAGCTCCTCCGAATTCAGGCGTGAGAGGGGCGGCGGCCCTGATGCATGACTCTCTCTCACAGCGTTCTGGGACACAGGCACACCCTGCTGGGGCTCTGGTGGGCACAGAAGGTGTAAGCCAGCAGCGCTGCCCTCCAAGCAGACCCTCCGCCACACCCCAAAGGAAACAGACTCACGCCAGGTAAGGGGCTGTTCTGAGGGACTGCCGGATGGCATCTGCTGCTCCTCCACCCAGGGAGGCTCCTTGGCAGCTGCCCCCTCCGAGGAACTGGCTGCCCTGTAAGCACAAAACCAACCCGTCTCTTGTTAAGCCCAGGCCGTTCCCTTTGCAGGCACAGCTGGGGGGCAGCTGATTCTCCAGGGGTCTTGTGCACCCTTCTCTGCCCTAAAGGGAAGATGAGAGGCAGAGAGCGCCTTCTCCTTGGCATGGCTGTCACAGCCCCCCTTGCTTGCCCTCCCTGCACCTCATCTGGCAGGTTGGACCCTGGTGCAACTTGCGGGAAGGGCAGGACGGGCTCAGCTAATGCCTTGGGGACGCTCCTCCCAACCCTCCCCACTTCTGGGACAGGGAAAGCGGAAACCAATGGAAGGCACTTGCCTGAATGAGGCACGCCGGTCACTTGCCTCGCCCATCAGCCTCTCCGGGGTCTGGGGGGGTGAACCGTGGCAATAGTAGTGAGGGTTGTCTGGGAAGGGAGGGGCGCCATCGGGTCCAGTAGAAGGCAGCCGCGGGCACTGCAGTTGTGGCCTGTTGTGCCAAGGCTGCTCCGCAGGGAGGCTCTGAGAACGCTGCCTGGCCGCTTCGAAGCCAGGCTGGCCCGGGGCCCAGCAGTCCTGTGCATGGACGGACAGGTTGGCCCGGGCTGGGCGGTATTTCTCCCAGTTGGGTGGGGGAGGGCGCGGAGGAGGGGGCCTCCTTTTTCTGGCTTGGCATGGTGGTGACTTTGGTGCTCTCTCCTCTGCCTTGGCCAAAGGGGCTTCTTGCCAATCCCTCGCAGAGACACCGGCAGGTTCGACGCAGAGGTGGCTCTCCGAATAGGCCCTTTCGCGCAAGGGGGGTTTGTGGGACTCGTTGAGCCCCCCTTCCGAGCCGCCCTTCTCCGTGACCCACTTTGGCCGCTCGCAGTCCCAGGAGAGGTTGGGTGTGGATGGGACCCGGCAGAAAGGAGGCCCAGCCGGTTCGGTGTACTCAAAGCAGGCCCAGGAGGGGCTGACCCTGGCATAGGTCACCTTGTGCTGCAGGAGCTGGCTGGAAAAAAGAGGAGGAGGGGCTGCAGGCACGAGGGTGGGCGGGTGGATGGGTGGCGGCTCTGAGGAAGGAATGAGGGTCTCTTAGCTGTCGGGGCCCACTAATTCTGGCCAAGAACACTCATTTCACTTGGCCAGGCAAAAGCGGATGAGTGGCAGCCAAGCTGGCGGCTGCCTCAAGTTGGCCTCCCCCACAGGGCAGCTGCTTGTCAAAGGCCAGGGCCCAAGGGGTCTCCCCCCCCCCCCACACCTGAGCAGCGGAGCAAAAGGCCAGCACTCCGTCCACTTAGGCAGACCCAGTTCTACAGGGATCCCACAGCGTGCCAGGCCTGGGCCAGCCTCAGAGCGCCCGACAGGGGAGACCGACCGGCTCCCAACCCGCTCTCAGAGGAGACGCGCCCATCGGCCTCTCTGAGCCCTTCATGGGAGGGTGAGGGAAGCAGGGGCAGATTAGGGTCTACCTCCACGAGAGGCTCTCAGAGACACCGGCCCCCTCCCTCCCCAGCAGGCAGCCCAGAGGGCCACCCAGCCAAGCCCATTTCTGTCCTGCCTGGCAAATGCTTACCTCACAGCCTGGCTGCTGGCTCTGTCCACAGCTGGGGGCTCCCATCCGTCGTCCGGGGAGAATTCCTGGGAGGCAGGAGAGGAGGGTGAGGGGAAGGGATGGACCACAGAGCCCCTCCCAGCCTGGGCAAAGGGGATGAGGCCCATCCCAGCAGCCGAGGGCCTCTCCCCTGTCCCCCACTAGGGGAAAACCCAACCTACCCTCTGAAGAGGCTTCCTTGTTTGCCAGGGACCTCCATTCTCCAGAAGCTTCTGCTGACCTAGGCAACAGCACTCACTGTGGCAGCTCCAGGAACACGGGTGGCAATGGTGGGTGCGGTGGCTGCGTGGCCCTGGCCTGCTCCTCGACTGCAGCATGGCGCACTCATCCCTAAAGCTGCAGGCGCAGGCCTCTCGGATGGCGCACGAGCAAGGAAGAGCCCACCAATGCTCAGCGCCCACACCGGGTCGTGCCAGGGACTTGCACAACCTCAGACTCTCTGGCTGGTGGATGGGAGGTGAAGGTGGGCACCGGTAGGACTGGTCAAGGGAGTGACGCCGGAAGTCCCCGTGCTCAGTGCTTCCCAGCTTCTCTGCCTCGGTGGTCCGGGTGCTCTCAAGCCTGCCCTGAAGGGAGCCGTAGGGCCTGGCGGGCAGCGGGCGGCTGGTCTCCTCAAAGAACTTCCGCCGGTCAGCAAAAGGCAAAAGGCCGGCCTCCTCCAAAGGCAGCTGTGCGGGCAGCCCTGGCTCGGACTCCTGAGGCTGGAGCTTGTGCTCTGGGGACCAGCGCCAGCGGCCGCCTCCCCATCCAGCCTCACGGGCCGATGGCAGAGGCTTCTCCTTGGGCACCAGGTCCCCAGGCATCCTCTGGGGGCTGCATGGGGCTCTCTGCTCCCCAAACACGCTCAGCTCGGAGCCCCACCGCTTGGGGGCACGGCCGGCAGCCCAGAGGAGCCAAGGGGTCTGCCCTCCCCTAAGGGAGGAGGCAGGGCAGGAGCCGTGGGGTGGGCGGGGGCTCCTCTGCCTCTTCACACCCCAGCCCCCTGGGGCCTTTGGCCTTCTGCAGCTGGGCTTTCCGCCACTGGATCTCATTCCGCAGGTTGGTGGCGAAGCGGTCACTGCGCCGGCGGATCTGTGCAGAGCGCTGGTGGCCCTTCTGGGCGGCTGGGAGGCCCCTTTCTGCATCTGGCAAGTGATCCACGTGGGGGCTGCCTGGAAGCCTGGCCGGGGGTGCTGGCATTGCCAAATGGAGGCAGTGGTGGGGAGCCAGTCAGGGTCAGGAGGGGGCTCTGGGGCCTCCCCTGTGCCGTACAAGCGCCCCGTCCGGAAGGGGAGCCCTCTTCTGCAGCTGAGGGGGAATCCAACTCTCCTGCCGGCTCACAGGGCTCCTGGTCTGGGTTCAGCCACGGCTCTGGGGGCTGCCGCTCCTTCTGCTCCTTGTGCAGCGGGGACACCGTCCAGCTGGGGCCCTCCTGGCCACGGGAGACATCCAAGGCCTGCAACTGGGCCACCAGCAGGTGTTCTGGGACGCTGTGGCGATGGCCGAAGGGCCCGGCCCAGCCAGCCTTCCAGGAAGAGGGAGGCTCTGGCTCCACCTCCGGCCCCTTCTCTTCGGGGGCTCTCAGCCAAAGGCGAGGGGGTTTGTGGGCTCTTCTTCATCCCAGGGTGTGGCTCTGTGTGTGAGCTCAGCAGGTAGTACTGGTCAGGGAATGGAGGGTCCTTCAGGGGGCCTGTGGTGGTCAGCTGTCCCCCAGGCCCCTGGGGATCTCGGCCAGGGGCACAGAGGGAGATGTCCGAGCACCACCGATTCTCGGGACACAAACCACCCTCGTGGGTCGGGGCTCTTGGATCTTCCAGAGGGGAGTTACATGCACGCAGGCTGTCCTGTCTCACAGGCGGGCGGGGAGGGGCAGCCGCTGCTTTGGCAGGGCTGGGAAGAGAGCCCGGCGGAAGGCTGGAGGGTCCCCGGGCAGCAGGAGCAGGGGACGGCAGGCCTGCAGGCTCTCTCCCTGTCTGCAGATAGCGAGGCTCGGGCAGCTGGCCAGGCTGGGTGCCGTCCACAGAGCCGGCCTCCTCAGGTCGCAGCGCAGAGTCGGAGGTGCTGGAGCTGGCCGAGAAGGAGCTGTAGGCAGAGTCCCGCTTGCTTTGGTACATGGCCTGGTCAACGGGGGACAGGCTGCCCTCATAGTAGGTCTGGCTGGCCGGGTCCAGACTGTCCATGCTGCCGAGGGAGCTGCTCTTGTCTGTGGTGCAGTGGGGAGAGAGAGGGTTCCACGGCAAGGGCAGGTCACTGGGGGCGGGAAGAAAGGGGAGGCCCCCACGTCACAGGGGCAGGGCAGCCCTGCTTGGCTCCCCAAGGCCTGATGGTGCCGCAGCAGCCCCCCTCCCCAGGCTCTCTCCAGACCTGGCTTCCCTCGACCCTCCGTCCTTCCTATCAGGGGCCCTGCCTGGAGGTGGGAAGGGGATGTCCCGCCATCTACTGGGGCTCAGGCCAAGAAGGGCAACCCGAGGTGCCACCAAGGACCCACCTGGCCTGCCTGCCTGCTGCTGAGGAGCACCAGCAGCGATGGCATCAGGGGCACGTCGAATCCCCGTCTTCCCAGGGCTCCAGAGCAGCCCTTCCTCTCCAGCCACTGCCAGGCTGTAGCTCCCATTGGAGAGCCGGTGCCAACCGGGGGGGGGGCGCTGTGGGTTCTGCACTGCAAAGACCCAGCCGATCCCAATCCAGGGGATGCCAAATAGGAGCAGCTCCTCCAAAAGAGAAGCCCTGCCCAGATTGGCACCCGGCTCCTCAGGCCAAAGGCACGCGGGTCCTGCCTGCCATGCTGTATCCTCCAACTCAGAGAGATTTGGCAGCTCCTCTTGCGCGCTTGGCAAGGAGCTGAAGCCACCCCTCCTTGAAGGGGAATATTGGCAGCTGAGGGTCCTTGGGGATGCTACCTGCAAGGAAGCAGCCCTGCCCTGAGAACTCCTCTGCTTTCTGGCAGCCTGCATGGCGCTGGGCCACCCCCTTCCTGATGGGACAAAAGGCAGGCAAGGCTTCCCAGGGAAATTGTGCCATCGCCCCCCTTGCTCAGGAACGCTCAGGATGGGCACAATGGTGCCCAGTCCAGCCAGAGCTCTGGGAAGGGGTCAGCTGGCCAGAGAAGTGGCACCGGGGCTGCCCCAAAAGCCCTGCAGGAAAGCCAGGCCTCCGGAGCTGTGGGGCCACCACCAGGGCCCTTCCTGTCTCCCCAACTGGGGCACAAAAGGCGGCTGACTCTCTGCAGCCCCAGCGGATACGGCTGCGCTCTCAGCCCAGGATGCCCGGGCTCCGAGAGGAAAGCCCCCTGTGCCCCAGACAAGACAGGGCACCTTTCCCTCTGCCGATGGAGCAGACCCCCAGGAGCCCCTCAGCCCCCCCGCCCTTCTTTCCTCGGGCACTCACCTCGTCTCGCAGCCCAAGTGCCAGGAGAGACTCAGGGGGTCTGCAGGGAAGGTCATGACGGCACCCTCAGTCGGGACTTCGGAGAGCTTGGCCAGATGCCATGAGTGGGGCCGGAGGATCGGCACATTCCTCCTTCCAGGCAAAGCAAAAGGAGAGGGGGCGAAAGTGAGGGGCACCCCACTCGCTGGGTGCCCTTCCCCACCTCCCAAGCCCCCTCTGGCTCTCCCAGGGCCGTCGGAGCCTTTTCCTTCCCAGCCCCACCCAGCTGGACGGCCCCCCTGCCTGACAAAGAAGCTGCGCTCTGAAGGGGAGGAGGGGGCTGGGCCCCGAATCCCCACGTCCTGCCAGCCCAGCCAAACGCCACCTGGTGACCTTCAGCTGGAAGGGAACGGTCCGATGGAAACCTCTGGGCTGGTTGGGGTTGGTGCCGCCGAGGCTGAGCCCCTCTGGCAAGGCAAGACCCGCCCTAGGTGGGAAGAGCCCCCTGGGCCAGGGCAGAGTGGAGGAGGCCCCGCCTGGCCCAAACCTACTAACCATGCCATGAACCCAGCAGTCCCCAGGCGAGACCCCACAGAGGGACATCAGCAGGAGCCGTGTGCCTCCGCCGGGCATTTCATTGCCATCATTCCAGCCAGTTAGTTCTCCCCCCAAAAAAAACCCCAAAGCCATGCACAATCAGACCCAACCTGCAAGTTCGATACACACCTGTCCCGGGCAACGCTTGGTGAGGTCTGGCAAGGCAGCTGTGCCCAGGCTCCAGCCCAGCCCAGCCCAGCCAGCCCCCGAGGCAGCTGAGTGGGACTGGAAGTGGCCGGCCCAGCAGGGAGGGCTTCCTGCCTCCTCCAGGCTCCTGGAGCCAGTTCGCATCCTTGTCTCCTCCCAGCCCGGAAGCGGTGAGGAAGTGATGTCCAGGCAGATAAGTTTTGCTGGCAGCGGCAATATCAGAAGCCGAGACCCCAGGGAAGGGGCTTCCTGACCCCTCCCCTCAAGGCAGGGGGAGGAAGCCTCTCTTCCTCGGGCTCCAATCCTCTGGCCACCTGCCTCCTAGGGGAGAAGTGGGTGGGCGAGGATCTCCAGGGTGGGGAGGGCAAGCCTGGCGCCTGGCCTGGCGGGGGAGCAGGGGAATTCCAGAATGCCTCTTGCTGCTTTAAGCAGCGCCTCCAGCTGAGCTTCAGGGCTGCCCCACACCCTCCCACCCACCCACAGGAAGTGGCTGGGACAAAGTGCAGGAAGGATGAGGTCATTGCCAGCTCAGTTTGGGGGCAAAGAAGAAGCAGGAGCTGAGGAGGAGCAGAGAGGCTGTGGGGCCACAGGCGAGGAGCTCTTCTGGGCTTCTAGCGGGCTGTGGATTGCCAAAAGAGGCTCCCTGCCCATGCTCCACTCCAAGGCAGGCCAGATGTTCTGCTGCCCGCTCCATGATGCTCAGGCGGGAAGCGTCAGGTTTGCTGGCTCTTCCCCCCAAGGAAGACAAATAAAAGCTTTTCAACCTTCCTGACTCCAGAATCACAAACCGATTCAGACCTACAGGACGACAGTGGGGATGAGCTTTGCCCAAATGGCCGCAGCCGCCCACTTCCCCCAGCAGCCCCACTCCCAGAACGGAGAGGGCTGCATAGGAGGCCCCCTGCCTGGTATCGCCCAAAGGGCCTCCGACCAGGACACCCTCTCGGCTCTTCCTCCTTCCAGGCCCTTCCAGTGGCAGGCAGACTGGGGGGCGGGGGCAAGACTTGCTGGCCCCGGTCTCTGGCTATCCTGGACTCTGGCCACGCAAGACCCTGCGAGGTTTGACTTACTGAATACGGGGCCTTCCGGAGCCCTTTGGCTTCTCAGGATTCTCACCAGGGGGGCTACTAAGCGCAGCGGTTTCGGAGCTACGTTCGAGTGGACCAATGAGGCCTGCTTGCTTTTAGGGACGTGGTCAGAAAATGTGCGCTTGCCGGTGGCAGCGGCAGCAGCAGTTACTGGTGCTTGGTCAGAGCTCCAGGTGGACCCGGACCCAAGGCGCCCTCCTTGGCTGGCTCTGGCCGCAAAGGCCGGCAGAGGGAAGGACCGTCCAGGGTTGTTGGCTTCTCTGCTGACCGAGTCAGTTCTCGGACAGTTTCAGGGCAGCCAGGCCCCGAAACAGGCGTGGTTGACCTGGAACTGATCTGTCCGTGTGTGGAGAAATCCAGAAAGCACACGCGTCTCCGGACTCATTTCTGTTTCTTAATGAGAGACCAGGCCGCCCCCTGCAAAACCTTCTCTTGCCAACAGCATCGTCCTGCCAGGCGGGGGGGGGGGGGGTCTCTTCTGCCCTCAGAGACATTCAGCTCTTGCTAGCCGCAACGTTCAGAACTTGACCAACCTGAAGGACTGGCGTGCTTTGGAGGCAGGAGAGGAATAGAGGAGGAATCCAACCAAGTTCTCCAAAGATCAGCTGCTACCCCGGGCAAGGGGAGCTTCTCTCTGCCTTTGCCAGCTCAAATTGGGGTGCAATCCCAAATTCCTGCCACAGGATGGCAGCTGCAGCCAAGGTCCAGGCGCTCCAGGCACATGCTGCCTCCCCTCTCCCCGCCCAGCTGGAAATCTGGCAGGAGCAGCCCCTTGCAGACCGGCCTGCAGCCCACCGCCCTCTTTTGCTGTGGTGAGAACAGCGCCCCCCAGCCCCGGAAGAAGGCCATGCGCCCCCTCACTCAGGGAGGGCTCTTCCCTGGCAGCAGAGGCCGGTGTGGGCAGGATCCTCAGAGAGGGAGAGGGAGAGGGAGAGGGGGAGAGAGAGAGAGAGAGAGAGAGAGAGAGAGAGAGAGAGAGAGAGAGAGAGTTAGTTCTCACCTCCGGATGATCATCTTGAGTGCGCGGTAGGAGCCCTTGATCAGGATGAGGGCTTCCTGCCGAGAGCCGTAGAGAGGGGTGCCGTTGATGTTCACCAGCTCATCGCCGGAGCGCATCTTCTGTGAGAGGGACGCCTTCCCCCATCCTCCACCTGGAAGGGTAGAGAGAGGGTGGGAAGGGTTACCTGCCAGCCCCCGCAGGGCAGCGGCCGGGCTGAGGGATCCACTTGTATGTCCATCTGGGCAGCTCACAGCAAAGACATAGAAGAAACAGTAAATGATTTGAATCAGCTCTCACTGTCCAGCTGACGTGGGGATTGCTTGCAGGGGAGAAGCAAAGGAGACCCACCACGGAGGCAGCAGATCCCCTCAAGGACTGCCTGCAGGATCAGCCCCCGCAAAGAAGGGCCCTGCTGGCGCCAGCCGGTGCCCTCAGACCAAAGTAGGGCTGAGGCCCAAGCCGAGGAGGAAGGGTGGGCAGCCCTTCCCTGCTGGTCACATGGTCTGAACCAGGGCCAGTGGTGATGAGGACACGGAGCGCCCACGAGACCTGGGCACATGGCTGGAGAAGAGCCACACCCAGCGGCCGAGAGGAGGCCGAGTTAACCTTCTCCAGCGGGAAGACCTGGTTCAGCTCCATGCAGAGCCCTGGTGCCAGCTTCAGGCACCGTGGCTGGCCGGTCTCAGAGATGGGCCACGGGAAGGGGCCTCCAAGGGGCCCCATGCTGCAGCCTTCGGCCTGGGGGGGCAGCCCTGAGACTCCCACCTGCTTCGTCAGAGGGAGGGGCCGGGCCCCGGGCTCCCTGGTTTCAAGAGGGTCAGACACCCACCATCGCTCCCACTGCCTGGAGGCCTGGGACTCCCCAGCTGGGAAGCTGCTTTGTTCTTCCAAAACCAAAGCGTGGAGACCAGCTTGTGGGCTGCGCTGATGAGAGTCCCAGGCGGGGAGGCTTCTCTTCCGTTCTCACCCCGAAGCCCGACGACGGTTGCAATTCCAGCAGAGACCTGTGCCCTGACCTTCTCCCGGAGTCCAGAATAACTTTTAGCTTCTCTGCCCAAACAGAGAACATCTTGCCCGCCTCTGCAGGGCAGCCTCAAGAGGGGACGTGGGGATCCTCAGGGGGGGAGCGCCGACCTCGGCACCCCTCCCTTCCCCTCTCGCAGCCCCAGCAAAGACGAGTTTCTTCTGCCTCAGTGAAGTCAACTCGACCCAGAAGCCCCCGAGGCCAGCGCCCGTCCTCTCCCTCCGGGGCACCGTGGCAAAGGCCAGCGGTCAGGGAGCTCAGCTGGAGAGGCTTCCTGGCCCGGACCTGAAGGACACCGTTGCCTCTGCCCCGCTTCCCCGCTTGCTTCAGGCTCTCTAAGAGAGGGACCCAGGCCCCTCCCACAGCGGAGGAGACCTCTGGCCTGGAGCCCCTCGGACAGGGGGAGGAAAGGCTGTTTTTGATCCCCAGATGCTTGGAAGCTGCAGCTCTTGGCTCCCCCAACATGGCCCTGTAGTCCAACGGAGACTGCAGGGACTCCCAGCACCCAGCCTGGCTTCTTCTGCCTTCAGCTCAGCCCGAGGGCTCCTTCTTGGGGGGAGGACACAGCTTAGCCTCTAGTGCATGCGTGGGCGGGCGGCTGGTCCCTCCTGAGTGCCAGGAGGAGGAGGAGGAGGAGAGAAGACAGGGCCCTCCTTCAGGGAACCGTGGGAGGCAGGCCCCACAGAGCTTGGGGTTTTGGAAGCCCTAGCAAGGCAGCTCTCCCGAAGGAAGCGGAGAGAAGCAAAGCCAGCCCTGAGTGCGCAGGGAGAAGGGAGTTTGCTGCTGATTATTGCACAAAGCAATCCTTGTTCCTGCTCACCATTTTGCCAGGCAGCAGAAAGGCTCCTACTCCCTGGTCTGGAACCAGACCTGGTGGGAGATACTTTGCCCCCCGGCGGGGGAGGGGGCAGGGGGCAGCGAGTCCCGGCTCCCCCAAACTCCAGACGGGTCAGCCCTCTGGGGCTGGGTACCTGCAAAAGCCTTTGGGCCTCTTGACGAGGGCAAAGAGCGAGCACCCAAGTGAGGCAAAGATCCCCACGGTGGAACAGGGTGCTGCGTTGTGGCCCAGGCATGGCAGAGGAGCGACCATGAACACGCCAGTGCAGAGCGTAGGCACCAGTGGATGCCAGCAGCTGCAGGAGGTGGGCGCAGGGACAGAGAGAGAGCGTGGAGAGGAAGCAGGCTGCAGGGACTCCTGGGGTGCTGCTCCCCAGGCAGAAAAGTTCTTGGCCTGCCCCCCTTGCTGAGGGCCCCAGCAGGATCTCCTCTGGAAAGGAGGGCTGGGGGCAGCCGGGGGGCTCAGGAGAGACACCTGACAGGTGAGGCATTTTTGTGCGGTGGCGAAAGGGAACCTGGCAGAGCCCCCTCCCCCCTCCCTGAAAGCTGCTTCTTCCCCAGAGCCTCCCAGCCCAGGGGAGCCACCCAGTTGCCCGTCAGGAGCTCCAGCCCTGCTGGCACACAAGGGCAGTTAATCATTCATTCGCTGCCCCGGGGCTGTTACTGCTGAGCACCGGCTTTGAGGCACCCTCCGGGAGAGACCTGGCATGCGGCTGGCTCCCTTTCCTTGGGGAAACCCTCCCCCAAACCTCCTCGGGGAATTCCCGCTGGGGGCGGGGCTGCTTTCCCCGATTGGCGGGCGCCCGGGGGCCGCGGCCACTCCGCCCTCAGGTGGGGCTGAGACGCGCGAGCCCTGCGAGCCCTCGGCTGGCGGCCGGCTTTTCTCTGCGCCCAGCCGAGCCCCCCTCCCCCGCCGTCCTTCAGGGAGGCGGCCCGGGCATCCCTCCGCTCGGGAGAGACGCCGGACCGGACTCCGCCACTGGCGATCCGAGGTCGAAGCGGGGCAGTTCGTCCCCAGTGGCCCCTTCAGCAACTTGCCAGTCCCGGGGAGGGGAGTTCTCACGGCGGGGAGGGGGAAGGTCTCGGAGCGTTGCTGCGGCCCAGAAGCGCTGCCCAGCCGGGGCCCGCCGCCGCTCGCTGCGCTCCAGGCCAGCCGGGCGGGGAGGACACGAGGCGGGCCGCCGGGGGAGGGCGAGCAACGCCCAGGCAGCGAGGGGGAGAGGCTCCTGGGCGGGAAGGCGGACTCGAGGCAGGCAGACAAAGAGCTGCGGCTCGCGCCGGACCCCGCAGCGCAGGGAGCCGCACGGAGGGCTTGGCCCGCGCTGTCCGGGGATCCTGCGCCGCAGACTCACCTTGGAGACGATGAGCGGCTCGCCGTGCTCCAGCCCGCCCCTCAGGGTGAAGCCCCAGGGCGCGCCGCCAGCCAGCTGCACGTGCAGGTACTGGAAGGAGACCAGCAGGCGGCTCGCCAGCTGGGCCTGCGGGGACGGCTCGGGCTGCAGTTGTCCCGACGGCCGCTCCATGGCACCATTCCCTGTGCCGGGCCTGACCCGCGGCGGTGCTCGGCATCGACGGGACGCGGCGCGACGCTAAGCTCTGCCTGCTGGAGGGCGGACCGGCAGGCGCCCCCGGTGGGCGTGTCGCGGGCGAGTGGAGGCTCCCGGCCGGCCCGGATCCTGCAACGCCCCGGCCGAGGCGCGCCCCCAGCAGCGGAACCGCTCCGCCTCCTTTGCTGGGCTGTTTTGGCGCGCGGACTCCTGTGCTGGGCGGGGGCCGAGCCCGTTCCGGCCGCTGCCGCGGGCGAGCAAGTTAAGCCGGCCCGGTTTAAACGAGCTCCGGGCGAGCACATCCTCGCCTCCCTGCACGCCGAAGATATGGAGGACGGGAGTGGAAGAGCAGGCTTGGGATGAAGCTGGGCCAGCCGGGCTGATCCCCTCTGCCCTCTCTCGTGCCTAGTAGGGCTTTTTCAGGCGCCTCGAGGCCGAGAGAGCAAGTTGGCCCTCCGGATCCAGGCTGAAAAGCACTCTGCCCGCTTCCAGTGCACCTACCTCCAAGGATAGCCCTGGTGCCAAGTAGATTGCTTGGTTTGCTGGTAGCTTAGAGCTTCCTGGGTTGGTGCTGAGCGCTGAAAACTGGTTTTGCCACCCTGCCTGCCCCTCGGGGGCAGCGCTGCCAACTTTCAGCAGAAGGAGTTACATTCAGGCACCCCCAGAATGCTCCTTTGTTCCCCAACTGCTCCAGAGTAGGTGCCACCTTTGGCTCTGAGAACGCCACAGTCCTGGGCATTGGCGAGCAGGGAATGTCTCCAGATTTGCGTGGAGGAGGAGAAAATATGCTGTCAAAGTCTCCACATCCCCTTCAGCGCAAGAGGGGTGGGGACTGTGTGTGTGGGGGGAGGGGAGAATACTGGGCAGCCCTTTGGAGCCACAAGGCAGAAGCAACCGCCACTCTCGTGGGGCCTTGGCCAGTGCCCAGACTGGCTTCATCCCTCCGTCCTGGAGTTGCTTCTTACAAGCATCAGGTGCCTTTTGTCACATACATGCAGTGGTGGGATTCAATTTTTTTTGCTACCGGTTCTGTGGGCGTGACTTGGTGGGCGTGGCAGGAGAAGGAGACTGTGAGATCTCCAGTCAGAGGTGGTATTTGCCAATTCTCTGAACTACTCAAAATTTCTGCTACTGGTTCTCCAGAACCAGTCAGAACCTGCTGAATCCCACTCTGCATACATGCGTGTACAACCCCAACCTGTGCGCTTGAAGGGTTGCCCAGGAGTAGCAGGAAAAAAAGAGGGGGGGATGCTATAGTTTTCAGGAGCCTCAGGCATTACATGGAACTCCCTGCCACAAGAGGTATTAGATCAGAAGGGGATTATGCAGGGGAGGGGTGTGCGAGAGACAGAAACATTGGTGCAAGGGCTGGAGGCTGCCCCATTGTTGGCACTGTGATATTTCAGCCTATAGTACCCCAATGTTCTGGATGAAGAAGCGGGGTAGCCCCCGCCAAGCTCCAGTGAAGAATTCCTGGTTTCCCAGAGCCTGAATGGGGAAGGGTTAATCCTCCTCTTGCAAGACTGTGCTTAGACCCACAGCGCTCCTTCCAGCCCTTCCTAGAATGGGGAGAGGCTGATCTTTATCCCACACCTCCCTCCGCAAAAGGGTCTTGGCCATTAATTGGGGACAGCCGCTCTTTGCAAAGTCTCTGGGGGCATATTCGTCCTTCGTTGCCCTCTGAGGTTAATCTGAAGTATACCTGAATGCCTGCCTGTTTGTTTGTGGGGGTGGCCAAGCCAAGTGAGCAGGGGACCAATTGCTGGGGGGAGGGCTCTGCAAGCCGACCTCAGCCCCCTTCTCACTGCCTCCCTGTGCTGAGGGAGCTCCTCACTGGCTTTCTTCAAGGCCAAGGAAGCGGCCAGGCCTAACACTGCCACCTCCTTCTCCTGCAGGCTGCTTTGGCTCCTCTTCCCAAGGGTGAGACAGCCCTTTATCCGGAATGTTGGGGGGTGGGGGTGGGGGAGAATTCCTCAGCTGGGGGTGCAAGGCAGCAGGCAGAGAAATGTGCAGAGAGAGCCAGGCCACCATTTTGGGCCATAACACGGCTTGCTTTGGCTCATGTGACCAGAGCCCACACTCCGCTCTTTCCAGCCTGCTTTCAAGGGAGCTCTAGGATTGTCCTGGTGAGAACCCTTCTTCAGGCTGGCTGCTCTCTTGGAGAGCTCACCCTGGCCATGGGATGGCCTGGGGAGGAAGGTCAGCCTGATGGCTCTGGTCAAAACCCAGGAGACTGAGGGAGGAGAAATTTGCCAAAACCAGTCATTTCACCAAGTTCTGCTGTGATCAATCTGAGTGGATCTTTAGGGGTCCCAAAGACTTTGTGGGCTGCAGCGACTGAGTGTTTCTCGGCTGATCTATGGAGAACCCTCTGTGGACCTCTGTTTTTCAGGCACATAGTTGGCTTCCTGCCTATATAAGAGGCATAAGGTTTGTCTTTATGTACATAAGAGGATTAGATGCCGACTTGAGAGCAAGTTTTTGGACTGTTGTTTGTGCCGGGAAGGAGCTTGGCTGAGCACCAAAAATCCCCCCTCCTGGCAGAACCCGTTGGCAAGTTGGCAAGGACGTGCTTTATGTTCAAAACAGGAAGTTTGCAAAATGACTGGGAAGTCCAGAACTCTGGGCTTTGGAGTCCCTCCGGCGTCCAGAGATTCAGTGGTGGGGAGGAAATCCCTTTCTGCTGCCCCAGCAGGACTAATGGGCTGCTTCTGGCTGCCGAATCCCCTGGGCTGCCCTAGCCTGGTGGGCTGCCTCTGCTCCCGCTGCTCTTTGCCCATGAATCCTTTCTCTGGGCAGCCCTTGCTCACCTGTCCCCCCTGCTTTGGCCCAGGGCTGTTCAGAGGCTCCCAAGGTGAATCCTGGATGGACCCAACCGCCTGACCTCTTTGGGTGCAGAGCAAGTTTCCTCCGTGGAAACAAAGCCGGTGCCCCAGAAGCAGCAGCAGTCCTGCCCAGACCCCTTGGGGGCTTCGGGGGAATCAGCTTCCGGCAGCCTCGGGTGGAAGGAGAGGCGCCTGGAGAAAGAGGGGAGCCAGTTCTGGGCTGCTGTGGAAGGCAGATGCCCAAGCTCTGGACCTAGATCGCTGCCCCAGTCGGGAACGGAGGCTCTCTAGTTGCTAGCTCAGCCTGCTCCCCTCTCGGATTTTGGGTTCAGCCCAAAGGCAGAAAGACACTCCCTGCCCGGGAATGCAACCCTGGTGCCAGGGGTGGAAGTGGGCGGGAAGGGCTGTGCCAGTGCAGCTGGGGAGGGAGGCTCCAGTCTGCCTTGCCAGGCCAAAAGAGAGGAGAGAGGGCAGCCCCCAAAGGCCCCGAGACCGTTCTTCGGCCCCTTCTTCCGATGCTTTTACCCCTGTGAGTCTGATCCCCACCCCACCCCCGGGGTTTATTCCGCCTGCTTTTGTGTTCACTGTTCAATGCATTTGGCTAGGATTTTTTATTTTGTTTACAACTTTGACTTTATACCTTTGAAGGGTATAAAGGCCTACATAAATAATGAATGATCATTGTCAGTGGTTTGTACAGGATAGTTTTAAATCACCCTGTAGAAGCCAATGCTGAAAACAAGTCATAGAAGGGCACCACTTCACTCAGGTTTATATACACACAAAAGTGCCTCGTTCACCAAGCCAGTAAAAATACTTTGCACAAAATGATAAAGGCTGGATTTTTTTGGCATTGTGTTTTGGGGATCAAAGTGTACTTAGCTGAAGTTGCAGAAGGCGGGAAAGGATGGAGAGGAAGAGGCGGGCTAGCACCAAAGATGTTTTCCTGTGTTTCCAACAGCCAAGATAATTAGGAGCCTGGCAGAGGGACAGAAGGGTAAGAAGGGCAGAGATTCCAGGCAGCCGGGCCTGTTCAGTGGAATCCACCCCACTGCATGCAGCATGCAAGCCCAGGCCATCTTCCTTCCTGCCGGTTGAAGCGCCAGCAAAGGAAGCCCCTTCTGGTTGTGGGTCAAGAACCGCCAAGGCATCGCTTTGGGCTGATCGGAGGTCATCACAAATATCCGCCACAAGGGGGAGCTCGAGTAACTGGGTGCTTTCCAGATGTGCCTGGACTCCAAATCCCAGAGTTCTCGGTGGGCAGCTGAGCGCGACTTCCCATTCCTGCTCCGGGCCTGGGGCGAGAGTAAGGTGCTGCCCCACGAGCGCCGCCTTGCCAAAGACTTTCCTCTCAGGTCGGGCGGCTGCGCTAGCGGCTTCCGGGGCCAGAACGCCGTCGAGCAAAGCGAGGGAGACCCTGCGGGGCAAGGAGGGGCCTGAGCGCCCGGCCCACCTGGCACCCCGCAGCCTGCAAGCAGGCGCTTCCGGCCCTTTAAGGTGGAGCGAGGCTCGCCTTTAAACGGAGCCGGCGGCGGCGGCGGCGCGCTGCTGTTTAGCCCGGCGCAGCCGCTCCGGCTCCCCACCCCACCCCGCTGGCCTGGCTGCGGCTGCTCGGGGGCCTCGCCTGGGACTGCGGGGCTCGCCCGCCTCCCTGCCTTCTCTGCACCACCACCCCGAGACGATGCTCCCGTCGGGCTGCCCGGCTCCTGCCTTGTGACCCCGCGCCTCAGCGCAGCCGGAGGCCGCCATGGCGGGGCTGGAGCCGTGCAGCGCTTCTCTCCTGCTGGCGCTGCTCCTCCCCCTGGCGCTGCCTTTGGAAGGCGGGAGGGAAGCGCGAGGCTCAGAGGCGCCCGCTGCCCCCGCCGCCCCCGGGACCCCTTCCCTGCCGCTGATGCAAAGGCTCCTGGGCCAGGCGCCCCCCCGAGCCTGGCTCCCCGGTCGGAGCCGGAGGCGAGTCAGCGGGCAGCCGCTGCGCTACATGCGGAACCTCTACCGGAGCGTGGCGGACCCGCACGGACGGCCCCGCCGGGACGAGCGACTCTCCAGCAACACGATCCGCCTGGTCCGGCCCTCGGCCAAGGCCCGCCAGGCTGCGGCAGGTGAGCTGGGGCCGGGTCTCCCTCCGGGGCTGCCTGCTGCCGGAGCTGGGACTGGGTGCCTGCTCGACAGGACTGACCGGGGGAAGGGCGTGGCCATCGGAAGTCCTGGTGGAGGCCCAGGGCCGCCTGCTGGGCTTCGGCTCTCTCTCGAGCAGGCAGCTGGCCGGAGGAGGCCCAGCCCACAGCTCCACTGGCCGCAGATGGGGGGGGGGGGCAGCTGCCCAGGCTGCAGGGAAGTTGCCAGCCTGCTGTTCGGACTGCCAGCCCTGGCCAGGGTGACGCTGCTCTGCCCAGTTGCCTCCAAGCAGGAAGGAGGCTTCCTGGAGCCAGGCGTTTCATGCACCGAGGGGGGCATGAGTGGGGCATGAGCGCAGGCACGTCTTGCACACCACAGTGAGGGGAAGTTTTGGACTGGGGCTCGCTGACTGAGTCCTTGTTCCAAAGGCTCTGCCTCCCTCAGGCTGAGGGCTGCTATTCTCTCATAAGGGCCTCCAGAATTGGGGCGGGGGGTTGCTCAGCAAGTCCTGAGGCGAAAGCGGCTCCTATGATTTTTTTTATTGCGAATGCCCCAAAAGTGCCATGCTGCCCACCCCAATTGGGGAGATGGCATCACAGAAAAATGGGCAGGGGCTGTGTTCTTTAGGAAGGTGTGGGCCCTAAGGATGGCTCTGGGGGCCGGGCAGCTTCTCCTGCTCCAGTTCTGACCCCTTCTTTGTACCAGCAGGCCCCTGGTTCATCTGGGCCCTTGACTACCGCCTGGAAGTGCAAGCGCCAGCCCAGCGCCTTGTCCGAGCTGTTGCTGTCTACATCCAGCGTCCATCCTCGCCTCACGGTCCCCTCTGGTGCACAGCCACTCTGCTCCCTGGTGGAAGCGCCCTCCCGCAGGTGGTGATCAGCCCAGCTTTGCTGAAGAATTCCACTGCCACACCTGCTGCGGACAGCTGGGTGGAACTGGACCTCTCCTCGCACCTCCAGCCGTGGTCCTGGGCTGCCCAGAATAGCCACCTGCTCCGCCTGCATCACGCCTGTGCCTTCCTGGACTGGGCCTGGAGCTCTCCCCGTGGGCCTGGTGGGGGAACCCCCTCCCTGGAGGATCCCTTCTTGCTGCTCTACCTCAATGACACCTGGACACCCCTCCGGGCTCCCGTGGGAGGGGAGCTCCCCCAGAGCTCTGCCCGTGGCCACAGGATGCGCCGGGCTGAGAAGCTGGACCTCGACCCACCCCGCTACAGCCGCCACAGCCCCAGCACTAAGCAGAACGCGTGTGCCCTCTACCCGCTGCGTGTGACCTTTCGCCAGCTGGGCTGGGACCACTGGATCATCGCCCCCACTCGTACCGGCCCCAGTACTGCAAGGGGACCTGCCCCCGGGTCTTGCGCTATGGCTACAACTCTCCCAACCACGCCATCGTCCAGAACCTGATCAATGAGTTCGTGGACTCGAACGTCCCTCGCCCGTCCTGCGTGCCCTACGAGTACAGCCCTGTGGGTGTCCTCATGATTGAGCAGAATAACAACATCCTGTTCAAGGTGTATGAGGACATGATCGCCAAGTCCTGCACCTGCCGGTGAGCATCCTGACAACAAACTCTGTGAGCTGCCCCGCCTCCCTGGGCCTCCGCTCGCTCCCACCCACTGCCTTGCACCGAGAGAGAATCCAGATTTTAAGGCATTTGGCAAGTTTTCACTTGGATCCAAGACTCTTCTTTCCGAGGGGCACAGAGGACTAGCACCTTGGTTGGGCTGTTTTACAAAAGGATTTTTATGCACAGGTTGGCAGATTCTCCTCCTCTTCCTTTTTACCAGAAAAAAAGTATGCAGGTACTCCTGGAATGATTTCATCCTGCCAGAACTTGGTGGAGAACAGTTGAAGGAAGCGCAGCTGGAACTCCTGGGAAGGGGTGCAGTGAAGCAGGTGGGTCCACGGGAGGCAGGAGATGTGAGGATTGGCTGTCCTGGGGTCGTGCTGAGGCAGGAAGGCTCCCTCACCAGCGCTTGTCTCGTGGCCTGCATGAACATCTTGATGCCGGGGGCCACTGTCCCTTTTGGCCCAGCAGGGTGGCTCTATCCTGCAGTCCAGTCCGAAGAAAATGGGTGTGCAGGTGCTGCAGCCACAGGTTTCTCCCCCCCCCCCAGGCCCTCTTCTCCCCCCAGCCAGTGCCCCCTCCCCCAGCAAGAGCTGTGTGGTCTCTGGACTACTCGAACCTCCCTTTTCTGTTCCTGCTGCTTGAGGGGTGCTGCTCTGTGGCCAGTTCTTTGCTCTGCTGCTTCTACCTCTCACTCTGCAAATAAAGGCCCACTCACACCTGCAACCCTGGGAGATGCCAAGCAGTGAATTCCCAGAAGAATTTGAAAAGAAGACTTTCGGATGGAGGAAGAGCCCGCTGGAGGTGCTCTGCTCTCCGAGAGGGCTGTTTTGGAAGCAAAGGGGCCTTTCCGACCAAGGGAGAGGTGTTTAGGGGTGTGTTGTCTTTCTCTTCACCCTTATTTCTTTGCACCTGTCGCCTACCTGACCTGAAAAAACTGCCATAACTTGGAAAAACTTTCTATTTATTAAATGGTGTATTTAAATGAGATCCTGCAATATAAATATAGTTTCTGTTTTGCTAAAGATGAATCCAGCCTCTCATTTGGGGAAGAAAAATTGGGTGCTGGACAAGGGAAGGGGGGGGAGCCCAGACTGGCCCATCTGACCCACAATTCAGCTCCCACACCAGGCGATTGTTGCGTTTGCAGCATAGAATCAGCCACTCCCTAACTCGTGGCTAGTAGGTACTTCTCTGCAGCCACCCAGGCAGCCCAAGCGTTTGCCACCAGTTGCTGTTCCTCTCTTCCCAGTAGGGCTGCTGATCTGGGGCACTGCAGGGCCAAGCAGAAATTGATGCAGAGCAGCACAGACTGCCCAGCATGTTTCCAACTGGCAACTGGGTGCAATTCCAACTTCCCAAGATTAGCAGTCCCACCTTTGCCGTCCCAGCTGGAAGAGGCATCCCGAGGAGAGCAGCCTCTCTTTGGCTCTCTGGGTCGGCTTCCCTGGAGGCCCCAGAGTCGGGCTGCCATCCGGCTGCGGAGGGCGAGCCATTCACTATTTCCCCTATTAAGCACATAATGGTTTGGGAGGGTGAAATGTTCCGTCCCAAAATGCAGACTATCAGTAGCAAGAACATTTGAGGAACATGTTGTTTATCAAATTTGCAGGTGGCTCAAGTTGGAGAAAACCCTGATACTTCAGTGTCAGAAATAAATGTCAAAACAATGTTGCAGGGGTGGGCCAAAAACAAGGGAAATCATTGCAAGGCTTTTCAGGGAAGAGAGGAGGGAAGGGACTCCGCGGGGGAGGATACCTGTCAGTAACAAGAGACCATCAACATAGCCGAACGAGCCCTCTCAGTTCCCGCTCTCGGCAGCAGGCGGCGCGCGCGCGCCTCCTCTCCGCCGGCCCCCAAGAAGTAAACTTCCGAAAGGGCGCTGGCAGCGGCCGGTCCTGGCGGGGCGCTGGGCTTCGCGGGCCCGCAACAGGCCGCCGCACGAGCCGCTGGAAACGGGTCTTGGCCACGCCGGGTTCCTCGTTCCACTCTCGCTGAGGAGCGCCGGGGGCATCTTCCTCCCTCCCCAAAGCGAGCGGGAAGGCGAAACCTGCCGGCGGCTCTACAGGGCTTCCAGGACCGCCCGGGAGCCGCAGGTCACCCTTTCTCCGCTGGGGCGGCGCCGGCGGCTCGCAGGGGGACTTCCAGCCGGTGCCAGGAGGGAGGGGCGGCGGGAGCGGGGCGGGCCCTGGGCGGAGCGGGCCGTGCCGGGCGAGCGGCGGAGCTCCGGAGAGGCAGCCGCGGCGGGGCCGAGGAGCACAGCCATGCGGAGCAGGAGCAACTCCGGGGTGCGGCTCGATGGCTACGCCCGTTTGGTGCAACAGACCGTCCTCGGGCACCAGGTGAGCCCTCGGGGGCAGCGAGCGATCGAGCCAACCTCGCCAGGCTCCTCCGGGCGGCCGCCCCGCAGCTTCCGATTCCCGGCCTCCAAAGCGAGCCCGAAGTTGCCCTCAGCTGCTCGGTCTGGGGCTGCGCAGCCTGGGCCGACGGGAACTGGAATCCCGGCACGGCCAGAGAAGGCTCAGGGCACAAAGGTGGCAGCCGCGGTCTGGGGGGCCCCGGGGGCCCTGCGCCTTGCAAAGCGGCCCCTCCTGCAGCCCCTTTCCTTTGCGCTGGGAAGACGCGCCCGGAGCTCCCGGAAGGTGAAGGAGGGGAATTGGGGAATTGTGAAAGCATTCCCCCCCTCCAAGACTTTACCTCCCCGTGTGCTTCCCGGACAGGCGGAGGGGGGGACACTTTTCCTCAGTGGCCCCTCTTGTCAGACCAGCCCTTGTGAAACCAGTGGAGTCTCCCTTGGAGATGGAAGAGGAGCTTCCTAAGAATGTCCGTCCCTGTTTGGCCTTTTGCCAAGGGTTTTGTTTCCAACAGCCTCGTTTTCCTGGTGCCACAGTTGGCTGATGCTAAGCGCCAGGCGATTGTGGCTCCGTTAGAGAGTCTTGGGGAGGGGTCCCACTGGGGGTCTCTTCAGGAAGGCCTCCTTTCCCAAGGGAGCAAGAGGGGCCAGAGGCTCTTCTCATCTCCTGAAAGGACGGGACTGAAGCTGTGCCAGGGAAGCTGGCAGAGCAAGCCCAGAAGGGATGCCAGGAGGCTGTTGGCAACCAGGAGAGCTGTAGTCAGGCGCTGGAGCAGCCGGTGGCACAGCCCATGGGGGAGCCACGCTGGACCCTTTGGCAGAATGTGTGGAAAGGGTGAAAGCATTTGAAAGGGTGGGGTTACTTTGAGCAAGCTCCAGCAGGCCCAGAATCTCCCCCCTCCGCGTTTGCTGGTGACTCTCTAGATGTTGGCCCGAGCAACTTCTGGGGTGGTCCTGAGGAGGTTGGCTTGGTCAGCAGCCTCTGAAAGAGGGTTGCAGTGGCCCCTCGGTCTGCAGGATCAAAATCAAAGGCACCTTCTGGGCAACCGTGATCTGCCTTGCTCAGACTGTGGCCGCAGGAGCACAAGGAGCAGACATCCATAGCAGGTGTCTATGGAAACTGGTTGGCACACTTGAATTGCCACCTCCCGTCTCTGGCCCTCCCGTTTAAGCCACCTGCCCTTCTTGCCCTTCCGCTTGTGGCCCCAGAATCCCATTACAGGGCTGCTTCCGGCCAGCTGCGACCACCCCGACGCCTGGGTCCGAGATAATGTCTACAGCATCTTGGCCGTGTGGGGGCTGGGGTTGGCCTACCGGAAGAACGCAGACCGTGACGAGGACAAGGCCAAAGCCTACGAACTGGAGCAGGTAAACTGCTCGCAGTGGAGAGTGGGGGGTGGGGAATGTGGGGCTGGCTGGCTGGCTGCCCATGGCGAAGCCCTCATCCTCTGTCACTGGCCAGTCCAGAACGGCTCCCGACCCACCGCCTCTTGTGGGGCTGAGCTGCTGAGGGGCGTTTCCCTAGGACGACAGCTTAAACTGGCGAGATTTGGGGGATAGACGCGCCCTGTGACCCCCAGGAGCCGTGCAGGAGGGGAAGGGCTACCTGGGAGTAAACAGGCCTTGCCCGAACTGCCAGGAAGAGGGAGTCCTGGGACAAGCAGGCTCCTTCCTGGCACCACGAATGCCCTGCAGTGACCCCGGTCATCTTATCCCCTGCCTGCAAAGGTCAGGCTGTAACACTGGATCTGGGGGCCAGCGCTGTCCACTGAGCTCTGTCCTCGCCTGGGCCTGAGGCAGCTGCTTTGCCACACAGGGTCCGTCCCTGCTCCTCACCCTCCCTGGGGGCCAGGTGCCTGGGGTGTCAGTGACCAGTTGGCTGGAATCGAGCCCAGGAACCCGAGTGGCAGCCCAAGGGTCCCTCCACTGCTCCAGCTGCTGCCTCGTCTTTCAGGGGCTTCTATTTATGATGGCAAGACAAGCGGGGGGAGGGTGACAGGTTGCCTCGCATGAACGCAGGAAATGAGGCTGCAGAGATCCGGGTGTCGATAGCCAGGCTGCCTCAGCAAGTCAAGAACAGGCTGCAGCAGATGAGCCGCCTTTGGTTACAAGCTGGACCTCGGAAAGGTCACCTCGCCCCTTTGGCCGCCCTCCAAACGCTGCTCTGCCCTTTCTTCCTCTTGCAGAGTGTGGTGAAGTTGATGAGGGGCCTCCTACAGTGCATGATGCGGCAGGTAGGGCTCTCGAAGGGCAGCATGGCAGGCAGGGGCCGTGCCATCCTGGCCCAGGGCGAAGGTGGGCCCCTGGCCTTCTGCAGGCCAACAACTGGCTTGCCAGGCCGCTCGCTGGGGCCAAATGCCAGGGCAGCCAACTCCTCTTGGCCACGTGCTCCTTGTCCAGGTGGACAAAGTGGAGGACTTCAAGTACAGCCAGAGCCCCAAGGACTGCCTGCATGCCAAGTACAACACGCGCACCTGTGCCACCGTGGTGGGGGACGAGCAGTGGGGCCACCTGCAGCTGGACGCCACTTCCCTCTACCTGCTGATGCTGGCCCAGATGACGGCCTCCGGTAAGGCCTCTCGGGGCAGGGGTGGGCTCTGTAGGCGGGAGGAGGGCACAGCAGAGCGCCTGGGAGGTAGGGGCCCCAGCTGCACCTCTCCTCTTCTCTCCTCCAGGGCTCCACATCATCCACAGCCTGGATGAAGTCAGCTTTGTCCAAAATCTTGTCTTCTACATCGAGGCCGCATACAAGACTGCGGTGAGCGGCATACGGCTTGGTGCTGTGGGAAGCTGAGGGGAGCAAGCCATGGGCAGCCCTGCTTCCCGAAGGCAGGCTTAGTGGGGAACGGCTTTAATCGGCAGGGACGTTTGGGAGTCAAGGGCAAAGGGCCTCGGCCAGTTGGCCCCCAGCAGAGGAAAGCGGCTACCCGGCTGAAAAAGCACGGCTGCTTTCCCAGGGATGTTCGTTGCTTTTGTGGGCTTGGGGGTGGAGTCCAAGCCAGGTGGGGCACAACCTGGCAGCCCGGCTGGGTACCCACTTTGGGCAGGGAAGCCTCCTCTGGTCCCTGGCTGGGCAGCTGAATGCTCTGGACCTCCCCGCCGAGCAATCGCCTTCTGTTCCATGTTGTTTGGCAGGACTTTGGGATATGGGAACGTGGCGACAAGACAAACCAAGGAATTACGGAGCTGAATGCCAGCTCAGTGGGCATGGCAAAGGTGAGGGGACCTCTGGGCTGCTGGAGGGGCTCAAACCCATTGCAGAGCAGCAGGCAGCGTGCCCGGTAGGCTTTCCAGGGTCCAGCAGGTGTAGAATGTGCTCCCCAAAACTTCGCTGTCCCCAAAGCTATTCCCACTTTTAGGGAGCTGCAGGACTCCCAGGGCAGAGGCATTTCCCCCAGTGCCCTTCTGCTCCGGCCAGGAGAGGATGTTGTTAGCAAGCCACCTGCCCTTCCTTTCCTGAGCCTTCCGGTGAGCCAGGCGTTCCAGGGTCAGTAAGGAGGGACGGTGCCCACCTTGCTAGCTGTACATTATCTCCAAATGCTCCTCAGGCAGCTCTGGAGGCCTTGGATGAATGTGACCTCTTTGGCGCCGAGGGGGGCCCCCAGTCAGTGATCCACGTCTTGCCAGATGAAGTGCAGTATTGCCAGGTGAGGGGCAGGCTGAACCCCGTCTCCGGGAGGCCTTGGATTGAGGGCAGCTGATATTGGCAGAGGCCCCACTTCATGGGGCCCCTTGGGTCTGCCTGCCAGGCCTCCAGTCAGCGCCTGGGGTCACCGGGATGTGTCCTGTGCCATAGCCCAGAGCATCTGGACATGGCCAGTTGCCGGCTGGCCTTGCTCAGTGTCCTTTGACTCTGTCCTGGCAGTCCATTCTGCACTCCATGCTGCCGAGGGCCTCCACCTCCAAGGAGATTGATGCCAGTCTCCTCTCCATCATTTCTTACCCGGCGTTTGCTGTGGAGGACACGGCCGTGGTGGAGAAGACCAAGGAGGAGATCATTGCCAAGCTGCAGGCAAGCTTTGCTGCCCTGGGCTGCCAGGCTGTGGCGATGGGGGCGGCCCAGCTGCCCATCAAGTGGCTGCCCAAGAGCTCAACGTGTCCCCTCTTGTTCTCAGGGCCGCTACGGTTGTTGCCGGTTCCTCCGTGATGGCTACCGAACTCCCAAGGAGGTAAGTTCCAGCGTGCCGGTTCTGGGTCCCAAGAGGCCTTGCCTGCAGTCTGCTGGCCCCTTGGCTCAGCTTGGCCCCCACACGCAGCCAGGGGGAGTCTTTGCCTTTTTAGAAGTGAAGCCGTTGCATACCTGGACTGCAGGCAGAGTGGAAGTTGACCTGGGCTTGACTGAGCCGTTGGCAACTTTTTATTGCTAGAAATGTGGTTTGTTCCAGGATCAGACTGGTCAATATTTGGAAAGTGGGCTCTGCCCTGTGCAGCTCCTGGTGCGGAGGCTCCTCTGCCCAGGTGCCTTGGAGAAAGGGAGCGAGAGGCTGCCCCACTGATCGCCCCCCTCCCGTCCCTCGCAGGACCCCAGCCGCCTCTACTACGAGCCTGCAGAGCTGAAGCTCTTTGAGAACATAGAATGCGAGTGGCCGCTCTTCTGGACCTACCTGATCATCGACGGCCTCTTCAGCGGCAATGCGGAGCAGGTGGAGCTGGGCCGGAGCATCCCCGGGAAGGGGGGGGGCTGGCCGGGAGAGCGGGACCCGCACCAGCCTGGGCCTCGGTGAGCAGCAGCCTCTCCCCCCCCGCCTGAGAGCCCCCCGCCTCTCTTCAGGTCCAGGAGTACCGCGAAGCTCTTGAGGGAGTCCTGGTCAAGGGGAAGAACGGGCTGCGCCTGGTCCCAGAGCTCTACTGCGTCCCCCTGGAGAAGGTCAGCGAAAAAGGAGCCTCCCCACCCTCAGCCCCCCAAGAGGAGCCCAGGGCTGCTCCACAGGCTGGGGGTTTAGTGGACACGTTTATATCTTCATTTTATTTTATTTATTTATACTTACTTTATTCATTTATTTTCTGCATGCAGATAAACAGGCACAACTGTCTCCACTCCTTTGAAGCGGGCTTTTCTTTGAAAGCATCTAAAATGTTCTGGAAGTTTCTTCCATAGACTTCCAGGGCTTTGCCTTCTCTGGCTTCTGTCTTTCCGTAAGGGTAACCAATCTGCAGCTCCCGGCCTTTTTCTGCTCTCTCAAATCCCCGGTTTTTCTTGGTCTGTCCTGATAGGTTGAGGAGGAATACAGCCACCCCCACACTGTGGACCGCCTACCCGTGGGCAAACTGCCCCTGATGTGGGCCCAGTCCCTCTACATCCTGGGCTGCCTCATGGCAGAGGTGAGCTTTCGCCCCGTCCTGGAGCCCTCAGGAGGGGGTGGCAGGGGGCATTGCCATGCCCGCTCCCTGGGAAGCCCAGCCCAGCCCAAACTGCCTGCTTGGAGCTCGCCTGGATGCCAGCTGGCAGAAGATCGGCCATGGGTGGCTGGGGCAGGTCTGCTCTGCGCACCTTGCAGCTGCTGGCTCCCCTGGCTTCCCAAGATCCACATCAGGTATCAAAGAGGTTTTTCCCAGGTGCTTTGCCTGCATCCCGGCGAGGTATTCTCAGTGCCACAGGAGCCCGTTAGTGCAACGAAGCCTCCACCCTCAGGAGCAGTGTACCTCTGTCCACCCAATGGCAGGAGCAGACTTCTCCTCTGGGTTTTGTGGGAGGCCTTGGGGTGGGGTGGGGGGCAGAATGGGCCCTTGCCGTAATCCAGGCCTCTCCTCGCAGGGATTCCTGGCTCCAGGAGAAATCGACCCTCTGAACCGCAGGTTTTCCACCATTCCCAAGCCGGTGGTGGTGGTGCAGGGTGAGAGGGAGCAGGGGACTTCCGGGGTGGTTCTGCACCAGGACCTCCCTCATAGTAGAGGCGGGTGCGGGAGGCTGATGCTCTGGAGGGGCCCTGGGTGGTCTGGAGAGGGGTTGCCGTGGGCTGCCCCCGCCTCCCCACGCGCCTGGCCTGGCCTGGGGCTGCCCCTCCTGCCAACGGCCAGCCCCCCACCTCCCAAGCCTGCAGGTCTGCCCTAACCCCGCCCTCCTCTCACCTGGCTAGTCTGCCTCCTGGCCGAGACGAAGGCCATCCAGGCCATCCTGCGTGAGGAGGGCCTCCTGGTGGAGACAGTGGCCGAAGCCCACCCCATCCGGATTCAGCCAGCCAGGATCCTCAGCTACATCTATGCCCGCCTGGGTGAGCCCAGCGGAGGCTTGGAGAGAACCCCAGGGGCAGTGGGAGGGTTCGGGGTTCTCTATGTTTGACCACCAGCTGGCACCCAGCAGCCCCTCCTCCTCTTCTGCCTCTTGACCAGCTGGGGAGGGGAGGGAGCTTCTGCAGCTGAGCCGCCCGGCCGTCCTGTCTCTTGGCAGGCTGCAACAAGCGCCTGGGCCTCAGCGGGCGCCCCCTCCGACACATGGGGGTCCTTGCCACTTCCAAGTTCTACGACCTTCGGAACAACATCTTTGCCTTCACTCCTGAGGTTGGTGAGGGGGGAGAGGGCAGGGCCACGCTCATTGGGATGGGGGGGCAGACAGCTGCAGAAGGAAGGACCTTGTCTGTGTATGAGGTGGGGGTGAGGGGCTGTATTTTTAAGCGGGGAAGGGCTGGCTCAAGTACCTGGCAGTTCCTCCCTTTATTCCTGGAACACAGCCAGAGCACAGCCTGACACGCATCTCCCCCCCCCCCGAGCCCCCTCCCTTTAAGCCCCAACCGCTCTTGTATGCCTTGCTGGACCGCTGAATTCCCCCTTCTCCTTGGGAGCCTCCCTCCTCTGTTCTCTCGTGGCATTTCATCCTGCAGTTCATTGACCAGCAGCAGTTCTACCTGGCTCTGGACAACGAGATGATTGTGGAGATGCTGCGGACGGACCTTTCCTACCTGTGCAGCCGCTGGGGCATGACGGGGCGGCCCACCATCACCTTCCCCATCTCGCAGACCATGCTGGGTACGTTGCTTGCACAGTGGAGGGCTGGCCTTTCAAAGGGGGAGGCAGTGGCAGGCCTGGTGGGGCACCGTTTGCCTGGCCTTCCTGTGCCGAGTCGCCAACCCCGGCTGCTTTTTCTCCTTTGAAAAGACGAAACGGGGACCACCCTCCACCCAGCCATCTTGGCTACACTGAGGAAGTTGCAGGATGGGTATTTTGGAGGGGCAAGGTAAGCCGAGGCGCCTTTTCCTGCCAGGGGTGGGTACTGAAGTGCCCGTGGGGAGTTGGAGGCCATGAGCCCCCCAAGGGTGTTCCCTGGGAGGAGGGGATGCTGCGCCCTCTGGCAGGGGACTGTTTCCAGCCGCCCCTCTCCCTCCCCTTTGGCTCCTGTAGGACCCAGACCGGTAGGTTGTCTGACTTCCTCACCACTTCGTGCCGCACCCACCTCAGCTTCATGGATGCAGGGCTGGAGGGTAAGCTTTATGCGGATGACTATGGGCTCTGCCCTGAGAGCTTCCAAGAGTTAGACCCCGAGGACTGGATGCATGGCTTTCAGTTGGCAGAAGATGGTAAGGAGATGGGGCCACCCCTGCTTCCTGCACTTGGGTGTGCGGTGGTCAGGAATGCCGGACCTCTTAATCCAGACCGTAACACCACAGCCTCCTAGCTGGAGCCTAACTCAGGTTTGCCAGCCATGGGAATTAACCTCCCGCCCGGCCTTCTAATGTCCCTCCTGGGCAGGGGCTGAAGGGAGCCGGCGGCGTCCTGCTGGTTCCTGTGGGAGCTCCGAGGAGGAGGAGGAGGAGGCAACCCGGGCAGAAGGCCAGAAGGGAGAGGGGTCTCTAGTAAGGGTTTCCCAACCGATCTTAAGACGTCCCCCCAACACTCACACCCCGAGGAACCCCAAGGGCTCTCGGCTGTCTTTCTGCTCAGCTAGGAGAGCCGAAGGCAAAGGAGGCAGTGGGTCCCTGTTGAACTGGGGCCTCCCTGGGCTGGGATGGAAGAAGCAACCACCAGTTATGCTGGCGCGTTGCCGCTAGGCAGGTCTAGCATGAAAAACTTCCTGGTCATCCCAGAAAGGTTTTTTCCACCTGACCAAGCGGCTTCCCCATGAAGCCGTCAAAGGGTCTGTGCCAGTACTTCGCTGCCCCTAAGCCAGGTGGGAAGCAGGCACTGGGTGTGTTCACCTCCTGGCGTCCATTCATTTCCCGACAACAATGGACGTCTCCACCGGCTTCTCCTGCTCCCACCAATGCCCTCCTCTTCCTCCCTCTCCTCCTTTCCTCTGGATTCCTCCGACTCCTCACCCCATCGTAACAATGTCTGTAACCAGCCTGCGGTCACCCCCTCCATACCACCTCTGAATACTGGCAGGGAGGCTGCATGGCTGCAATGGGGGCCAACGCTTCCCCTTCTGGGGTGCATGCAGGTGGTGGTGGGCTGGGTGCTGGTGCTGAGCAGGGCCCAGCATGGGTGGGTGAGTCACCCAGGCAGCCTTGGAGAAGCGCTTGAGCATCATCGCTCAGCCGCTCTCAGCCTACGGCTTGCGGGAGAGGGCCAGACTTCTTCCCGGGGGAGGGGGGCTCTGGCAATGAAACGTTGGGGGAAATGGCTTTGCGATCATTTGCTGGCCAGCTGGTGGCCCCAGGAGTGTGGAAGGGGCCATGGTGGCTCTTGGGCCATCTTTCAGGAGGGCAGGAAACGGTGCTCCTTCCCTGCTTTGTCAAAGACGTGCCTGGCTGGCACCATCAGGCGGATGCCACCTTGCAGGCCTCGCAACAGGGGCTCATCTGCCTGTTGGGCTTTCTGGGGCTTGCATGCACACACGTACACACGCCGCCCCCGGCCGGCTGCCCTTTGGTTTGGCCAGGAGACCCCTGGATGGGCAGTTCTGCTCCCCGGGACCCTATTCAGGCTTCCTCCCTGTGGCTCCTCTCCTTGCAGCTGAATCCTGCGATGACATCGCCCAGTACCTCGACCAGCTCCTCCAACACTCCGCCCCCAAAGCCTGCCTCCCCCCCCCAGCTCAGAAGGGGGGGCTGAATCGCTTCCGTGCTGCTGTCCACAGCACCCAGGACCTCCTGTCCCTGATGTCGAAGGCAAAGGAGCTGCACGTGGAGAGTGAGCCTGGGCCTCCGATAATAGATAATAGCCACGCGTGTAGCACGCTGAGGGGGTGGGGAAGGGTCCCTTGGCCCAAAGACCCTCCTCTTCTCCTGAGCTCTGCTGGCCGCTTACTCTGCGTAGCAAGCAGCCAGCCCTGCCGGTCCCTGAAGGGGGAGGGGACTCTTTGCTGTCTCTGTTGCAGACATCAACCTGTACATCCCCTCCGAGCTTCTCCTGGACGATAAGCCGCCTGCTCACTTGCTGGGGTCGGCTCCAAACCAGGAGGTCCAGGTGAGGTTCCTGAACGGCCGGCTTGGGCTGCTTCCGTGGCCCAGAGCAGCAGGAGCCGCCAAGGGCTCCCTCCAAACAGCTGCTTGCGAGCAAGTCGGGGGAAGACTGGGGCCCTGGGGGCCACTCCCACCTTCCCCTGCCTAGTTCCAGGCCCATGAAGGGGCCCAGCCGCATCGCTCTGCCCCCTTTCCTGGTTTTGGGGCAGTTTTTCTTGTAAGCCCAAGTCCCCCTGCTGTGTTTCCTCCACAAGCTGCCCGCCCTCCCGGGCAAGGCAAGTCTCCCCAAAGATGCAAGCGGGAAGGTGGATGGCCAGGCCTTGGTGAACCAGCTCCGTGAATGCAAGACCCTGCAGGACCAAGCCAGCTGCCTCCATCTCCTCCACACGCTCAAGTAGGAGCCAGGCAGAGGTTTCCTCCTGGCAGCCCCTGGAAAACTCTGCCAGCAGGGCTGCCACCAAGGGACGAGAGCTGCCGGTGGCCAGGATTCCCAGCAAAGGGGGAAGGCGGGCTCCTCGGGAGGAAGCCCCTTCCCAGCGGCCTGGGTTGGCCTCAGCAGCAGCCACGGTGCCAGTTCTGCTGGGCTGCCCTCCAAGCAAGCCACTTGCTCTGGGCAGCTGGCAGCCCCTTCCCCTAACCGGCTTCAGTTCTGTTTTCAGGGGCCCCGACTGGGACACCGAGATCCATGGCACCAGCGGGGCCACCGTCAAGGGCCTCCTGGGGGAGCTCTACAGCCAAGCTGGCAGGACTTGCCAGTGGGCCCTGATCCGCTACATCTCTGGCATCCTGAAGAAGAAGGTGGAGGCCCTGGACGAGGTGCTGGGCCTTGACCCGGGGTGGCTGGGCTCCCTCCATGGAGCCTCCTGCCCTCTTGACGAGCTGCTCCCTCTAGGCCTGCACGGACCTCTTGTCACACCAGAAGCACCTGACGGTGGGGCTGCCCCCAGAGCCTCGAGAGAAGACCATCTCGGCGTGAGTCCCGGGCGGATGGGAGGTGCTGGGTAGATGGCTTTGGTTACTGCAGAACAGAGAGAAGGAAGGAAGGAAGGAAGGAAGGAAGGAAGGAAGGAAGGAAGGAAGGAAGGAAGGAAGGAAGGAAGGAAGGAAGGAAGGAAGGAAATGTATCGTTCTAGTGGCCGTTCGTTACAATTCTGTAGTTGTGGAACGTAGCCATTGGCGGTGGGCAATTCCCCGCCAGCGCCTCCCACCCTGAGCCTTTCCCTGGAGGAGAGCAAGTCATGTGTGGCTCAGCCCCGCTAGGCCAAGCTTTCCCACAATGGCCTGCGGCAGCCTCCGGGAGACTCCACAGGTGGGCAAGGTGCATCGCCCGACTCCTTCCCAGCCCTTCAGGGGAGAGGCAGGAAAGGAGAACCAGGCTGGGCGTTGGGTTGCTCCGCTGCCCAAGGGGGCTGCAGGTGAGGCTTGGTCCTCCGTGGGCTCCTCGCAATCCCTGGTCCTGCCACCCCCACAGCCCCCTGCCCTACGAGGAGCTCACCCAGCTGATAGACGAGGCCAGCGAGAAGAACATGAGCCTCTGCATCCTGACGCAGGTAAGCCACGAGGGGCGTTTCTCCGGGGCCCCGCCGTGGCCGGGCCTGCCAAGGGCTGCCCCTTCCTCTCTCTGCAGGAGATCATGGTCTACCTCGCTATGTACATCCGGACGCAGCCGGCCCTCTTTGCAGAGATGTTCCGCCTGCGCATCGGGCTGATCATTCAGGTGATGGCGATGGAGCTGGCCCAGTCGCTCTGCTGCTCGGGTGAGTGGGACCGGCTTCCTTGGGGGGCTGCAGCGGGGGCCTTTCGGGGGGGAGGGCTGGGAGTGAGAGACACCTTTCCCCTTCCTTTGGCTCCAGGCGAAGAAGCTGCCGAAAGCCTGATGAGCCTCAGCCCTTCCCATATGAAGAACCTTCTTCATCACATCCTCAGTGGCAAAGAATTCGGTGTGGAGCGAAGCGGTGAGCCACTTGCCTCAGGTGGGGGCTGGCGGGGGGGCAAGAGAGCCAGCCCAAGCGGAGGCAACCAGCTCGGGAATCCCGGGACTTGGAGCGCAGCTACCTGAACTCACCTGCTGAAGGAGCTCCAGGAACCCAGGCTGGCGTTCTGAGTCTTGGGGCCTGATGTTCCTGCAGTGCGGGCTACGGATTCCACCTTGACCCCAGCGGTTTCCATCCGGGAGTTTGGGGCTGTGGGAGCCACGAAGTCGGAGCGTGCTGGCATCGTTAAGCTCAAGAGTGAGATCAAACAGGTGGGCTGCTCCTGCCTGGCCTTGCCAAGGCAGGGGAGGGTAAGCGTATGTCCCACTGGGACTGGCAAAGGGGAATTTCTGGAGAAGTTGCAGGTCTCTCCACCCTGGCAGACACAGCTGCTCTGCTGAATCCCAGACGGGCACGGGGGCTTCCTTCCCTTGTGGGGCAACCAAAGGGAGGGGAGCTCAAGGTGGCCGGCAGAACTGGAATGGTTGGGGCAGGCTACAACTGCCCTGGCTGACTCCTCTAGTAACACTCTCCGGCCCGGGAAAATTTGCCCCTTTCTTCCAGGTGGGCTGGGCTTCTGCATCGGGAGGGCAGGGGGTGGGGTGGGGGTGCTAGTGCCAGGGAGAGCAACTCCCTCTCCACATCTTAACACCTTTTTTCTCTTCTAGCAACTGGATAGAAGTAGGCGGTCTTTGTCCAAGATTCAGGTGAACCCCCCTGTGCTCCTGTCAAAGGGCGGCTGACTCGTGGCTCTCTCCCCTTCCCACAAGGGGTACCTGGGCCTGCAGGAGCCACAGAGGGTCTTGAGTGGGATGGGGTTGGTGTTGCAAATGCAGCTGCTACTTCTGGCGGAAGGAAGGGAGCAGGAGTGGGCTGGCTTTGATTGGACAGGGCTTCCCTGGCATCGGGTCCAGAGAAGAAGGCAAAACCAGCGGAAGCCCCTTGGCTCAGCTCCCCTTTCCAGCCAGATCCGGAGGTGGTGGAGGCAGCTGGCTCCCTTAAAACTGCCTGTATTTTAAGGGCTCCTTGTCGAGCACCTCCCCAGAAGTGGCCAATCAGCGGGAATCCATGCCCCAAGAAGCCAGGGGAAGTGGGGAGCAATGGTGCAGCCCACGGGCCTCCATACGGAGCTGGGTTTGCCTGCCTGCCTGCCTTCCGATTCCAGGGGAGCCACCAGACGAGCCTGGACTGGAGCTGCCTGGGCTTGCTTGACTTCACTTCCCAGAGCCCACAGCTCTCCCCTCCTCCGTGCTGGCGTTTGAAGAAAGAGCGCCTGCTAATTTTTCTCACAGCTTTGCTTTTAACAGAAGAGCCAGCCGTAGCTTCACGGGTCCACTCAGCTCTCACGCCACGTTCTCCTCCCTGTGCGGGGGCCGTGGCTGCCACCCCTCTCTTAAAAGGGCTGCAACTGGTCTTCTTTCTTTCCAGGCTGGGGCCCTGCATGCCTTGGAGGCCGGAGCGGGCCCTGCCCAGGCAAGTCCTCCTTCCCGAGCTGCTTGGCCACAAGCTGCTTCTGCGAGCACGGCCAACCCTCTGGCTTGTTCCTCCGCAGTTGTCCGGATCCTTCCTGGCTCCAGGCAGAAGAGATCCCACTCAGGCCCCGGTGGATTCCTCCGCCAAGGACGGGCGCCAAGGGCAGTGGCTGCGGAGGCGGCGGCTGGATGGGGCCCTCAACAGAGTCCCAGTGGGATTCTACCAGAAGGTCTGGAGGATCCTGCAGAAGGTGAAGGGGGTGGCACGCGTCTTCTCCCCCGCCCCCAATCTCAGCTGCAGCATAGCAGTGGGCCACCTGAGTGGAAGTGCCTGCCAGGCGTGAGAAGCTGCAAAGAAAGGAGCTCTGCAACGGTGCAGCCAGGCTGAGCAGCTCCTGTGGCCAGCTCCAGGCTCGCTGTCGGCTGCCCTGAGGATGAGCCAGGAGCTGGCAGAATTGGGGCTGCAGGCTGGGTCGATGGCCTGTGGAAACAGCAGCCTGGGCCTCCCGAGGGTAACTGCTGCCCCCCTCCTCTCCTCCTGCAGTGCCACGGGCTCTCCGTTGAAGGCTTTGTTCTCCCTTCTTCCACCACCAGAGAGGTAATGGCTGCACTGTCCCTTGATCCTAAGGGGGAGGGGGTTCCTGCTGCCCAAACATGGTGCCTGCAGAGGCTCCTCCCTTGCTCCTCCTGGCCCCATCGGCTACCCCAGGCCAGACCGCCTCGCCTTGGAGGAAGACTCGTTCCCCTGTTTTGGCCCTGGATTGGGTGCCGTCCATTCCTCCTGACCAAGAGCCCCATTTGGAGGCCGTTTAGGGTCTGCTCAACTGAAGAGAGGCCTCCTTTGGCCGTAGATGACTCCTGGAGAAATCAAGTTTGCTGTCCACGTTGAGTCCGTGCTAAACCGAGTCCCTCAGCCCGAGTACCGGCAGCTCTTTGTAGAGGCTATCCTGGTCCTGACGCTGTTGACAGATGCTGAGGGTCCCAGCATCGGAGGCCTGGTAGCTGTGGACAGGATCGTGCACGTCGCAAATGACTTGTTCTACCAAGAGCAGGTTGGGGCCTCTTGTTGCTGGGGCTTCCCTGGCCCAGGGAGGAGAGCCGGTTGCGGGGCCCGGCTGTTGGGGGAGCAAAGGCTCTGGAGCATGACTGCTCACCATCCAGCAGGCGGAAAGCTGAGCCTGGAGTCCTTGGGCTCTCCGGCTCTCTGCTGTGGCTGGAGCAGATGGGAGCATGAACCCAGCCAAAGAGAGCAGGGCCTGTGGCAGACACCAGCTGGGGGGGGCTCTTTGGCCCTGGACTCTGGGCAATGACACTCTCTTCCTCTTACGTTGCAACCAGAAAATCCTGGGGGCCGATGACCCCATGCTGGAGAGGGACCCGGCCACTGGCATTTGCAAGCTGCTCTACGACAGTGCGCCAAGTGGCAGGTTTGGCAGCATGACCTACCTCTCCCGAGCTGTGGCCACCTGCGTGCACGAGTTCCTCCCAAGCGGCGGCTGCACCACGCAGTGAAGCTGTCTCGGCTCCTTAGCGCCAAGAGCCCCCTTGGGGTGCAATTCCCCGCACCCTGGAAGCCAGCAGCACAGCCAGCCGCTTTCAAGAACTGCAGCCAGCCAGATGTGGACTCGGAGGGGCCTGGCCCAGACCTTTCCCTCTCCTGAGACCAGAAGCCAGGGGTTGCTGTTGGATGGCTCTGGAAGCTGGAGGACTTTGCTTTCCACCTGAACCAGGAGCCACACTCTGTTCCCGGGAGGATCCCTCCCTTTGAGGGGCTTCCCTTAGCTCATCTTCCCTTGAAGGAAGGGACCTGGAGAGCAATGCCATTCCCTTCTCTGCTGGGAGGGAGGCCACTCGTGCCTGGGGTGGGGGGTCTTTTCTGGCAGAACCCGCCTGATCTCTGGAACCTGCAGGTGGGTGGGGGTGGCAGGGGCTGGTTGGGTGAGGGGACCTCCCTTGGGGGGGAAGGGCCTGATGGCAGCAAAGTGCAGAACCTCAGGAGGGGCCCCTCTTGGCCCCCTCCACCCCTGGTCCCCCTCGCACTGGCTCACCCGCTGCACTCCGGGGCTCCTGAGCCCCCCCACGGAGGGGCCCCCTTTGGCTTTGCGCCACACATTCTGGCCCCGCGGGGAGCCCCGGGCTGCGCGTCCGGCGCCTGGCGTGGCTTTCAATAAACCGCTGAGCTGGAGTGACAGTCGGTCTCTGAGCGTCGTCTTTGCGCGGCAGGCCCGGCAGGCCGAGCGGGACCTTCTAGCTTGGCCGCCGGCCGAAGACCCTCGGGGAGGCGGCTCCCCGGTGAAGCAGGACTTCATTTCCCGGCGCGCCACGCGGCAGGAAGCCCGTCCGGAAGCGCGCGCGAGGCTCGCTCGGCCCGCGGCGCTTATGGAGAGGCCGCCGCCGGTCTACGTGTACGGCGCCGAGTACGTGGCGCGATGCGACGCCCTGAGCAAAGTCCCGCGGCGGGTGCGTGGGGCGCCGGGAGCGGGGGGTACGGGGGCGTTCCCCGCGCGCGGGAGTTGCTCAGCCGGCGCCCGTCTCTCCGCAGGCCAGCATGGTGCACGCGCTGGTGGAAGCCTACTCGCTGCTGCCGCACATGAGGTTAGGGCGGGCGGGCGGGCGGCGGCGTGGTTCCCGGGCCGGGCGGGGGTCTCGCCGCGGACCCCGCCCGCCTGAGCCTTACCTCCCTAGGGTCGTCCAGCCGCGCCCCGCCTGTATGGAGGAGATGGCGGCCTTCCACACCGACGCCTACCTGCAGCACCTGCAGCAGGTCAGCGAGGAGGGCAACGAGGACCACCCGGACTCCGCGGAGTTCGGCCTCGGTGAGCGGCGGGCGGAGACCCCCTCACGCGCTCCCCCCCGCGCCTGCCCCCCGCTCCCCCGCTGATTGGGCCCCCGCCTCGCCTCTCCCCTCCTCCTCTCCCCGGCAGGCTACGACTGCCCGGCCAGCAAGGGCGTCTTCGAGTACGCGGCGGCGGTCGGCGGCGGCACCCTGACGGCGGCGCGGTGCCTGGTGGAGCAGAAGGGCCGGATAGCCATCAACTGGGCCGGCGGCTGGCACCACGCCAAGAAGTACGGGCGGGGTGGGGGTGGGGGGCGCCCTTTGCCTCTGCGCCCGGACGGCCTGGCGGAGCTGCAACGTCTCCCTGCAGGGACGAAGCTTCGGGCTTCTGCTACCTGAACGATGCGGTGCTGGGGATCCTACAGCTGCGCCGGAGATTTGACCGGGTCCTCTACGTCGACCTCGACTTGCATCACGGGGACGGTAAGGCTCCCCCTGCTTGTGCGGCCCTCCCCTCCCTAAAACAGGAGGTGACCGAGGGAGAGGGAGCTAAAGGGCCCCAGCTCGGGGGGGGGGGGAAGCCGGGGTGGGCTGCCTGGCCTGCCTGGGGAAAAAAGGGGTTTTGCAAGTGGAAACAGTCAAATCACCTTAGGATATGAAACTCTGGATGGTAAAGCCCTTCACCCTGGCACGGCCTGCTTCCAAAGAGCGGGGTGCCGTTGAGGACACTGTAGAAGGGGATTTCCCAACTGGGGACCGTCTAGATGTCCTCCAGGGTTTCTTCCACCCCTTTGATCCACTGGTTGTATCCTGGGGCTTCCAGTTGCCAGAGAAGTTGGAGCCCTTTCCTTGCCTTCCCTCGTCTTCCTTTGCCTGTTTGTGGACTTTTTTCTGTTGCTTTTCTCAGTCCCTTAAAACTTCTCAGAGAAACTGGGCCTACCTATGTCCTGACATAATGCAGGTAGTCATTGACTTACAGCAGTTCATTTAGTAACCGTTCAAAGTTACCACGGCACTGAAAAAAACGGCATTACCATTTTCACACGACTATTGCATCGTCTCCAGGGCCATGCGATCAAAATTCAGGCGCTTGGCAACTGACTCGTATTTATGACAGTTGCTGTGTCCTGAGGTCATGTGAATGGGAAAGCCAGATTCACTTAAGAACTGTGGCAAGAAAGATTGCAAAATGGTGCAAAACTCACTTAAAAGTCTTGCTTTGCAACAGGAACCTTGGGCTCAGTTGTGATCGTAACGTGAGGACTCCCTGTGGTAGAGGTGGTGCTCAGTTAATACCAGGAACGCTTAGACTTGTATACCGCTTTCACACAGGGCTTCAGAGCCCCCTCTAAGCGGTTTACAGAGTCAGCCTGTTGCCCCCAACAATCATTTTACCCACCTTGGAAGGACGGAAGGCTGAGGAGTCAACCTGGAGCCTGGTGGGATTCGATCTGCCAAATCGCAGGAGGAGGAGCTTGCAGTACTGCACTCTAACCACTGCGCCACCGAGGCTCCTATAGCGACCCCTTCAGAGGCTGTTCTGAACAAGTGGTACTTGCAACCAGTCCTCGGAGTTCTGGCCGCCCTGAGGCAGTCACGCCATGTCTGTGAAGGCTGGGATGGCTCTGGCTGGGAGGTCACATCCCAGTTGCCACTGTTAACTGAGGGCTGCCTGGCTTAAAGGCCCCCGGGTTGGCTGCTGAATCCTGGCGGGAGTTGGGCGAGGCCCCACGGAGCTCTTTGTCGCCTGAGCAGGTGTCGAGGACGCTTTCAGCTTCACCTCCAAAGTCATGACGGTGTCCCTGCACAAGTTTGGCCCGGGATTTTTCCCAGGCAAGTGATTTCTTGACCAAACAGGATTCTGCCTCTCGTTCTGCTTCTTTTTTGTGTGTGGGGAGGGGGACGACAAAGGGTGACCCACCCTCGCTTTTGCATGTGCTAACCTGAGCCTTTCTGCCTACTCAGGAACGGGAGACGTGACTGAGGTAGGCTTGGGGAAGGGGCGCTACTACAGCGTCAACGTGCCCCTTCAGGATGGCATCAAGAACGAGACCTACTATCAGCTCTGCGCGGCGTAAGCCCCCACTCGCCTGGGCCCCTCTGCTGCCTGTGGGAGGGAAGAGCCGAAAGGCTGGATGGGCCCTTCCCTACCCCGGAACCCAAGCTTGCCTTGCCTGCTCCTGAGCAGGTGGCCTGCTTCCTGGACAGCTGCGGGGCCTCTCGGGGTCAGGAGACATGGGGGGGCTTTCCCCTGGCAACTTTGCTTCATCCTCTTTTGGGGTGATTCCACTTGGCAGCCCACAGGGGAACTCCACCTTCCCAGGCCCTTGGAATGGCCGGCATGCTTAGTGTAGCCTCTTAGGTAGCCTTTGTGTGTCCCCTCCCCCCGCAGCAGGGCAAAGGATCCTCGGAGGAGTCTGGAGGGAGGGATGGCTGACCCTCAGGAGGAGATGGGGGGGTCCAGCAGCTTCCCTCCCTGTTTCGTTCTGCAGCGTGCTGAAGGATGTGTATGCTGCCTTCCACCCTGGAGCTGTAGTCCTGCAGTTGGGAGCAGATACAATTGCGGGGGACCCCATGTGTGCATTCAACCTGACCCCGGAGGGGATCGGCAAGTGCCTGAATTATGTGCTGCAATGGCAGCTGCCAACCCTTATCCTGGGGGGAGGTAAGCAAGCGAGAAGTGTGGCATCAGCCAGGCAGGCGCAGGGAAACTTAGATCGGGACGGAGCCCCAAAGGCCGGATGTGCTGATCACAGTCGGTTTCTAAGCCCCGAACGAAATGCTTGTTCTGACATTCAGAGTGGGAGGTGCTTCAACTTGGGGCAGCCTGGAAACTCTGCTTTTTACAGTCAAATTCTTAAGATTACATAGAGTTAAAAGTGAATTGGCCCCAGTGCAATGTTTTGCATCGCCTACAGTGATTCCTGCTGGGTCAGTGAAGTGGCTTGTCTTTTTTCTGTGCCACTGAGCCGGCCGGCTTCTGCAGCTGGGCAGTGCTTTGTGCATTTCTAACGGGGGCCAGAATGGAGTGGCAGGGCAAGTGCTTTTCCCTTTGTTTCTCCTTTGCCCTCTTCCTTGTGTCGTGCGGTGTCTTCTTCCCTCCTGGAGACAGGAGGCTACCACCTTGCCAACACTGCCCGCTGCTGGACATACCTGACTGGAGTCATTCTGGGGAAGACGTTGCCCTCTGAAATCCCCGATCACGAGGTAAGGCTCAAGCTCAGGAAAAGGGCTGTGAAAATAGCCTCCAGTGGCCGAGAAGGCTGGAGACCCCTGCAGCAGCACACGCAGGACGTACCTTGGGAAGAACTCACCACTGCTCAGGCCGGGGCTGGGAATGCAGGGGCAGAGTGGGAGGCCGGCCCGGGGCTGCCAGGCACGCACAGGCGACCCCAGGCTGGCTCCTGAGGAAAGGCCTTCCTCTCCTCATGGAGCAACCCCAGGACTTGTTGGGATATGCCTGAGAGGGACGGGGGCGCCAGGGTTCCTCCCCTTTTCCCTTCAGCCTCCCCTTCCCTCTCGGGCAGTTCTTCACAGAATACGGCCCTGACTACGTGCTGGAAATCACTCCCAGCTGCCGGCCAGACAGGAATGAGCCTCAGCGGATTCAGGAGATCCTTGGCTGTGTGAAAGGTGGGCCCTCTCTGCTCCAGTTTGGAGGCCGATCAGAGGGTGGGCCCTGAGGGCTCCAGGAGGAGACGGGCTTGGCATGTTCTCTCTTTGCAGGACACCTGAAACATGTGACTTAGTGGAAAAGAGGGCTCCCTTCTCTCCAGAGCCACTGCACCTGGGAGCAGCTGTCGAAGAATCTGCAGAGAAACTGCATTGAAATGCCAGGGGGGCATCGGAGTCCCCCAGGCTGCGGCCCGGGACTTGTTTATGCCGCATGGAGCAACAGGGAGTTAAAGGAAGCCTCCCCCCCAACACACACAACCCAGCCAGAACTTTCAGCCTTGTCCCTTGCAGAGGAAGCTCATTCTGGAAGGAGTGGAAGGCCCTGGCCTCTCAGACGGGCAGGAGCACAGCAAGATGAGCCCCCCTCCCCTCTCTCTGGGGATCCTTTTTAAACAGCTGTTTGCCTTGAAATAAAAAACTGGACAACTCCGCTTCTTGTCCTGGTGTGTGTTCCTTGCGTTCTCCTTGGACTAAGGCTGTCAAACTCATGGCCCAAATGCGTCATGTGCTGGCACGGCCATGGCCAGTTAGCAAAGCGGGGGAAGTCGCGATATGTCACGTGGCAATGCGAGTTTGACACCCCTGGACTAAGCTGCTAATAGCATTTTCCATCTTGTGGCAATGAGTCCCACCGGTTTCACGAAGCAGAGTGAGCCTCAAGATTGTAATGATTTATAAAACCCAACGCATCTCCCTCTTGCTTCCCTTCTCCATTTCCCAGTCCTCCAGTGTTGCCAGGTTCCCTGGATGTCCCTTCGGACTCTGCAGTCAGCTGTCCGCCCCCCCACCCCCCATTCCTGGCAGCAGTGGCCTGGGCAGGAGACGCCGCGGACTGAAGTTCCAGATGTGTCGTCAGTAGTGGCCACAAAGAGCGCCCTTCTCCAACTGCATTTCGCACGCGCATGCGTGCTCCGACTTTGGAGGGTGTGTGGACCTGCGCAGCAAGGGCGGGTGGAAGTGATGGAGAGCATCTGCTCTCGGAGTAAGAACCATCGTGGCCGCTTGGGGGAGCTGCTCGCTGTCGCCTCCGAGACTTTCTGGACGCGCGGAGCCGCCGTACTTCAGGCCGGATATCCGGCCGTGGGTGGAAGGTGCGGCCTTTTCTCGGGGGAACGCGACCATGGTGAGTACGCGGCTCTTGGCTCGCACCTCCCGGAATCCCTCGCCATCCGTCGGCCTGCTCTGAGCCGAGCGCCCCGGTTGGGGGCAGGAGGATCGGCCGCCCGGCAGAGCCCCGCGCGGCCGCTCTTTGGCAACAAGCGCCCTTCCCGCTGCGGGCGGGACCCCATGAAAGGTCCCCGGTCCCAAGGAAGGCCGGCCGCGGAAGAAGCTCCGGGCAGGGCCGCGGCAGCTCCGTTCCGGGGGCAACCCGGGGGTGGGGCCCGGAGCATCTGGAAGGGGCTGGCTTGCCTTAGCCGATCTGGCCTCCGCGGCGCATCTCAAGCTGCTGCTTTGCGCGGTTCTTGCAGGCTCGTGGACCCAAGAAGCACCTGAAGCGGGTGGCCGCTCCGAAGCACTGGATGCTGGACAAGCTGACGGGAGTCTTTGTAAGCGCGGCCGTTCAAGCACGCTTGCGGTGGGGGTGGGGTGGGGGGATAGTTCCCTGTAACGCGGCCCTGTAACGCTTCGACTCTCGTGCTTGGTCGGCTGGAGCTCCCAAGCTTTGAGCTACAGGGGTCTTTCCTGTATTCTTGCTCCAGACCACAACTTTGGCGCGTTCTTGTTAAAACAATGCCACAATTTGTGAGCGTGGCACACACTGAGTGGAGGAGGAAAAGAGCCTGCTGAGTGTTGGGCTTTGAGCTCCTGAGCATCTCTGTGGTGTGGCTCCCTTGACGCCTATGTGCTGAAGGGGGGATGCCATAACAGCCCTGGGCAGGCAGGAGGGCCAATATAATGCTATGGCCAGAGGGGCTAAGAATAGCAACAACACCCACGAGGGGAGGAAGCACCCTGGGAGATGTTGGCTCAGCCGTGCACACTCGGCCTCTTGCACTTCTCCGGGGCAGAGTGCTGTCTTGAATACCAGGGGGTGAGGGAAAGTCGGGCTGTGGTTCAGCTATATAAATGGTGGCAGGTTTCATGGCTCGCTCCTGCTTTCTTGAAATGGGAATGTTGCGGGAATATTGTGGCTCTTGTGTGACTTTCCACTGTCTTGGTATTTACAGGCACCCCGTCCATCCACAGGACCCCACAAACTGAGGGAATGCCTCCCACTTATCATTTTTCTCAGGAATAGGCTTAAGTACGCCCTGACTGGCGATGAGGTCAAGAAAATCTGCATGCAACGGTTTATCAAGATTGATGGCAAAATCCGCACAGATATTACCTATCCGGCTGGATTCATGGGTTAGTGAAAGTTAGTTCATGCAGGTCTGTGGAAGGCAATCTGTAGATTAGAAAGGGGAGAAGTGACCTTTTGATAAGGTTGCTGCTCATCCAGGAAACGGTTCTGTTGTGCTAATTCTAATAAAATGCTTTCATAGAGTCTGAGAAATAATTTATCCAGCATTAAATAACCGAGCTCACCTTCTCCAGCCTAGGGTATCCTCAGTTGTTAGATCTCAACTTCTGTAAACCAGGGCAGTTTCTGGTTAAGTGGTTAGGGAACCAACCTGGCCCATTTCCATTATGCAGTTGCCCTCATTTGCTTCCAGTTTCCTCCAGGTGGGCTCTGACTCTCTTTGGCCTCTTTGCTGCTCAGCCTTTTGCCTTTGAGGTGTGCCATGTTTCACTCTTCACGCAGAAGAGTCAGAATCTCCCCTGAGATCTGAAGAAGAAGCAACACATCCAAAGACAAAACCATGCAGTGGCAAAGTCATGTGTGTAGCCTCCTTTCTCTCTTGGAAGCTAAGGGTGTGTCTCCCGATGCCTTTGTTTTTGGCTGATTCCTTGGCCCGTGCATTCTTCTTATCAGATGTGATCAGCATTGAAAAAACAGCTGAGCACTTCCGCCTCGTGTACGATACCAAGGGACGCTTTGCTGTTCACCGCATCACACCAGAAGAAGCCAAGGTAAGCCTGCTGGCCAGCCAGGATTGGAAAGACGGAATTGTGTTCCTTGACTAAGAAACTGAATAAATATGCTCTGAAACTGGGACTTTGTTGCTCATAAACTTAATTATTGTTGTTGCCTTATTTAAGTCCTGTTTTTGGAGGGTGGTGACTAAAATTGACCTCTGAACTTTCTGGGTAGCAGATGGGTGGGGGGAAATTCCTTCATTTCCTGGAGTGCGTTTCCTGCTCTGAATGTTGAGAGGATCTGGGGGTAGGACCGTCCTCACAAATGGTTTTTCATGCTAGGCCTTGAGTCCCAGAGTAGACTGAGATTTGTTGTGATGCTGGTACAAGTTGGGGGTTTGTGATAATACAGTCAAATATGGTGAAAATCTTGTTCTTCAGACCTGCTCCCCAGCCCAAAGGATTAGTGGAAGCTCCTTGATCCTCTCCAGATCCTCCATCAATTCTAGCCTGCTGCCTGAAGGAAAGGGATTGGGAGAATTGTCTGAAGCATCTGGTGGGCTTCAGGCCACCTCCCCTGCTCTAAGCAGGGTGTGGTTCCCGGCATAACAGCAGTTGGGCAGCAGATCAACACTAGGGAAGGCTGTGTCTGCTGTCCTTTTAAAAGCTTTGTAATGGCAGAAGCCCCTTCTCGCAAAGAATTCCTGGCCCAAGTAATTCTCTGTTTGTCTTCCCAGTACAAGCTGTGCAAGGTTAGAAAGATCTTTGTGGGCACCAAAGGAATTCCTCACCTTGTCACTCACGATGCCCGAACAATCCGGTACCCAGATCCCCTCATCAAAGTGAATGACACTATTCAGATTGATTTGGAGACAGGCAAGATTACAGATTTCATCAAGTTTGACACAGGTTTGTTTTTTAAGTGACTTGTGGGGTGGTCAGCCTTTCAGGGGTTGTAGTTTGTGCCCTGAAGGAGAGCAGAACCCCCGCTCCTTAGATGTGGGAAAGTTTCTGTGTTCCTGAAGGCCGTGCTGGGGCCAAGGTTTAGCCTTTGAGTTGAGACACGTGGGAGGATGACTGTAGGTGCAACTTCTTACTAGTCTCCTTTTCCACCTACAGGCAACTTGTGCATGGTGACTGGAGGAGCTAACTTGGGGCGTATTGGTGTAATCACCAACCGGGAGAGGCATCCTGGTTCATTTGATGTGGTTCATGTTAAGGATGCTAACGGCAATAGCTTTGCCACCAGACTGTCCAACATCTTTGTGATTGGAAAGGTAAGCTGCTGGCAGCGGTTCTGCAGTGCATGGTAGACAACTGGCCAGGCACTTATCGCAACTTCCTCGGGCAAGACGTGAACAAGAAGAGCCACTGTCGGCCCTCCTGACTTGCGGGGAAGAGGCCTGATCTGCCATCCTCCTCCCCGCTTGGTTGAGCAGCTGTGGTTTTGGTTTCTACCTGCCAAGAGGGAACTTGTGCAAAAGGATACATTCTTAAATCATACAATCATAATTTTATGATTTCTGAATTTTTATTAAGAATTTTATAATTTATCAAATTCTTAATAAATCAGAACTCATAAAACTTTGAAAATGAAAGCCTAAATATCCAAATAGTTAGGGCACGAGCTTTCACAGATGGGAGCATTAACGGCCAATGTGATTCGTTAGATAACTTCTAGGCTAGAACTAGTATTAGTCCATCTGGTGAGAGTTGCCAGCTTTATTTTTTTTCCCTATCAATAATTTGCTTTCTCGGTTTGTTAGATTGTATCCCTCAAATTTAGTTCTATTTCTTTGCTAAGGCTGCTTAATCCGAGAAGCACTGCAAGCTCCACTTCTGATCTGACCCCTGCTGATCTGGCAGTTCTGGGGGTAGTCAAGTGGCTTTCCAGAGATAAATCTGGCAGAGCTGGAAGTGGATCCTGGCATTCTGGAATATCTAGAATCCCTTCAGCTGGGCCCAAAAGATCATTATGGTTCCGAGGAAAGATAGGAGGTTTTGATTCTAGCATTCCCAGTAATGGCGTGGCAATGTATTTTCCCCTAACGTATTTCCCTTTCAAACTTCAGGGTAACAAGCCTTGGATCTCTTTGCCTCGTGGAAAGGGAATCCGCCTGACGATCGCTGAAGAGAGAGACAAGCGGCTAGCAGCTAAACAGAGCAGCGGTTGAGCCCCCGAGGCGTTTGGGCAAAGCCCCGTCCAGATTGATTTCCGGTTTGATAAATAAACCTTTTCCATACTTCTCTCTGGGCTTTTCTCGCCTTGGCTGTCCTAGAGCCTTTGTGCGTTCTGAGGCAGAAAATAGGACATGGGGTGAAGGGGATTTCCCATGGCTTCAGTCCTTGGGGCTGCCCTAAGGCCAGGCTGCCTTCTGCACTTCTCCTTCCTCTTGGGTTAGTGGCCACTTCCGGCAGAGGTGAGTTAAATATCTCTGTCCCTTAGGGGGAATTATTGCTCCTCTAAGCCACCCTCAGTAGAGCCTTTTTAGTCCGTTTTCTCTGTCCCTGAAAGAAAGAGCCGGATGTGCCAGGAAGCTCAGTGTGTAGACTTTATGAACACGTGTGTGTGTGTGCGTGAAGGGAACATTCCAAAAGCATTGGAGGAATGAGGAAGAGGAGGCACTTACTGAAGAGATTGCGGTGGTTTTATCCTTAGTAAGTCTTGCACGTTTTCTGAGTCAGCTCTTTCTGGCAGTTCTTTATAAAATCTTTTTACAAAAAGGATCGTGGTTCAGGCTGCACAAGGATTTGAATCTGGGAACAGAACAACTAGGCTGGTCCTGCATTGCAAAAACCTTTACGCTGAGATCTTTGGGGGCTGCAGATGATGGTTTGGGAAGGTTCACCGGAATATCCCGCCTTCACCAATTTCCAGGGTTAGCAGGGCCGGCTGCAGCCCCTTACGGTCGCTTTGGTTTGCATCCGGTGTTCCCCTTGCCGTGTTCCAGATCTAGACTTTGCAGGAAACTGCCGACCTCGGAGTGCTCAGAGTCTTCCAAACATAACAGCTGCTCTGAGTCCTTGGAGGTGAAGCTGCCGGAGTCACTTCCACCAAAGTCGCTGTCATCTGAAAATGGAATGACACCAAAAGCTTGGTTTGTGATTGGCAGCTGAGCTCCCCACCTGAACCCTCCGCGGGGTGGGAGGGGGCAGGCGCTTTCCTTTGGCCACCGCGTGCGGGATCAGAAGAGGACCAGTGAGTCAGTCAGCCACTGTTCTCGGGGAGGGGACGGACGGACGGGGGGACACCTGTTGAAGCCAGCAGTAGCAACCTGGTCCAGGTGAGGAGGACGGGGTAATTTGCAGAGGAAGGCCAAACTGAGGAAAGGGGCTGGCAAGGAAAAGGTTTCAGAGGTTGCAGCGGTAACAGAAAAATAGCAGTGGGGGCAAATAAGATCCCCTTGGGCAACCGAATGTCTTGAGTTGGCAGCAAAGGGTTCTGGTGTTGCCAAGGGATTCTTGCAACCTTGAATTAACCAGTGACCCTACCAGGCTAACTCAAAATGCTGTGTGCTGGTTAGCGCTTGCTGGCTCGGCTCTGGTTAATTCCTGGGTGGATAGGAGCGTGCCAGAGTTGGAGGCCAGACTAAAGGGTCCAAGCAAACCCCAGAAGAAATGGCAACGTGCTCCGTGCTGCTGCCAGGGCAAGCCTTGGGGGTGCCCCTATGGCCGGAGGAAGGGGGGCTGCTCGGAGGCCTCCCCTTAGTGGGCGGGTCAGGCAAGCGGAGCTGAAGGAAGCCATAGACACTGTGGGACAGAGCGGCCTCACCCAGGTGCTTCTGCAGGCTCCCAGGGGCCGAAGAGGACTTACTATCTTGCATGGCCCATTCAAGCGTGTCCACCGCATCGGCCAGGGCCGCCTCCTCCGAGTCCTCAAAGTTCCGGGGCTCCCAGTTGTCCTCGGAAGCTGCCAAGAGGAAAGGGAAGTGGGTTGGTCTGAGCTGAGATGGTCCTTCGTTCTCCGGAGCCGTTTCCAGCCCAGAGTCTTTGGCTCTTTTCGAGAAAGACTCGGCTTCCAAGAGCAAAGTCAGATGGGTGCCTAAGGCTTCAGGAAGGCCTGGTCCAGTAAGGGACTCAACATGCTCCTGCTGGCCACTCTGCGTTGGGGTGTGCCAACAAACGTTAGGGGGCCTGGGGAGAAGAAGGCGGCTGTATGTAGGCTTGGTGCCCTGCTTGCTTTCTCTTTAAGAAATGCCCCAAGGATGCCAAACAGCAGCCTTTGGTCTCCCACGTTATTGACAAGCTGGCTGGGGCTGTTGGATTAGAGCAGGGCTGTCAAACTCGAGGCCTGCGGGCCGGATCCAGCCTGCTGGGTGCTTTGATGTGGCCTGCGGGGCCGCCCTGTAAACAGCCGAGGACCGGCCCACCGTGCCTCTGCCAGCAAAAACAGCTCGGGAGGACCGCATGTGGCCCTCCTTAGCTTCATTTTCTCTGGCAGAGGGTGCAGGAGGTCGTCGTGGCCGAAAACCGAGTCTGGGAGCCTGTTCTCACTGGCAGGGTGCTCGGACTGCCACAGGCGTCCCTGACACGACTGCCGTCAAGCTGGCCATGCCCCCCCCCCCGGCCCCTTGAGGTCAAACACAGCCCTGATGTGGCCCTCAATGAAATGGAGTTTGACACCCCTGGATTAGAGGGACTTCCTCGCCTCATGGTTTGCTCCAGGCTGCACTAAACCGCCCAATTCCCCAGAGGCTTTATGAGTTCTCCCCCACACGATGACACTTAATGAGCTTGGCAACCGAGGGCACACCGGGTGCCTCCTGCAAAGTAGGCAGGTGAGCCGTGCTAGTCTATGTAGGCACAGCCTTTCAGCACATGGTTATAAGGCAGAAGACTTTGGGGGTCTTTGTATCTGGCGAAAAGGCTTACAGGTCTCGATTGCCTCCGTGTTGATGGGCAGATCTGCCTCTGAGCTGCTGCCGACGGAAGAAGTGCTCGTGTCTTCAAAGTCGGCCGAGTATTGCGAAGCACTGCTGCAGACGCTTAGGCTGTCTGCGAGGTTCCAGCCGTGCTGCAGAGCAGGGAGCCAGGCGGAGCTGGGTGCCTCGGTTGCCCCCTCTGTGCCAGCCTCAGGTAGGGTGGGCTTAGCCCCCTCTCCTTTGGGAGGGGCTTCTGGCTGCAGCTGGTGGGGCAGCCGAGGGTCCCGGTGGAGGAAGTAAAGGCTGAGGTGCTGCTGGACGTAGGGGAAGGTGAGGATGGTGCTGGCACTGGGCCGGGCTTCGGGGTCCTTCTGCAGGATGCTCTGGATGAGGCCGTGCAGGGAGGCCGGGTAGCTGGCTGGGACGGGGCTGGGGCTGCAGTTCACAATCTTGTGGAACAGGCTGATCATGCTGAAGGCCTGGAAGGGCGGCTGCAAGGCACACATCTCGTAGAGGACGCAGCCCAGGGCCCAGATGTCTGCCTTGGAGCTGTAGGGCAGGTCCCTGCAGAGCTCGGGGCTGAGGTAATAGGGCGTGCCCACAAAGGTGCTGGCTAGTTCCAGGGTGCCGTCCATCACCTTGGAGATGCCAAAATCCCCCAGCTTGAGGACGCAGGTCTGGGTGAGGAAGACGTTGGAGGCCTTGATGTCCCTGTGCAAGATCCTCAGGGCATGGATGTACTGCACCGCCAGGGCCAGCTGCACGAACCACCGCATGATGACGCTCTCGGGGAAGGGCCCCCCTTTCTGGATATGCTGGTCGAGGGAGCCCCCGTCGCAGTACTCCTGCACGATGAAGACATGCGCCTCCTCGGTGTCCAGGAAGTGGCCGTGGCAGGCCACCACATGGGGGTGCTGCAGCTGCCGCAGGATGGCCACTTCCCGCAGGATGGCCTCCTTGCTGCGCAGCCGCTTCCCGGGCACCGCCTTGACCTTCTTGACGGCAAAGAGCTGCTTGGTGCTGGCGTTCCTCATCAGGAAGACTTCGGCACTGGAGCCCTGGCCGATGCTGAAGATGGGCTCATACTGCTCCATGCTGCCCCCCCGAGGCCCTCTGCCCTCCCTTGACCCATGGCCAGAGGAAGAGAGGGGCAGGAGCAGGGGATACTCACCACCAGCCTGGCCTTGGCCTCCAGGGCATGGCTGAAGTCAAGCCAGAGGGGCAGGGGAGCCTGCATCATAAGAATGACTATGACACCGCCGGCCCCACCCCCCTCCCCAAGCTGGCCTGAACTGCAAGGCCAGGGAGGGGCCCAAATCATGGGCCCATGGGAGGGGGAGGGGGCTCAGAGGACGCTCTGGACCTTTCTCTGCAGCTGCCCAGGGAATCCCCTTCAGACGTGCAGGCGAGGATGTCAGCAGCCCAGGGTGGAAGCAGCAACTTTGGGGGGGTGTCACGCATCAAGCAAGTGCTTTCTGCGGCCCCTCCCCGCTCACGGCCCGCAAAGAGCACCTGGCAACATTTCCCCCATAGTTGCCGTCTCCCTGTCAGGGGCCACCGCCTCCTCCCAGCCCCTCATTGAGGAGATGGGGGTCTCCACAGGTGTTCTGCTGTTCCTAGCTTGGTCTCCATCTTGGCCGGGACAGGTGCTCCTCTCAATGGCCCCAGCCTTCAGGCAGGAGCGCCGAGCGATCCACAGCTCCCCCGAGAGTCCTGCAGCTGCCTCCCCACCCCCGTTTCATGCTCAGACCCCTGGAGCTGGAGGCCGCCTGCCAGGGGACGCTGCTGCCTGTTTGCCACACGAGGGAACTCTTGCCCTGCGAATATGGTGGCAGCCCAGGAGGAGGGTTTCCAGATGCTCCCTGGTGTCCCCCCTCCTCCGGGCCAAGGGCCCAGGACGCATTATGCTCTTCACTCCCAGCCCGGCCTGCAGACTTGGGAAGGCAGCTGAACCATTCCCAGCCAGCAGGAAGACTCCGAAGACTGCAAGACCAGACCTGGGAAGCCAAAAACTCTTGTCGCCCATTCAGAAAAGGCTCATCCTTGGTGGCTTATTTCACAGCTGTCTGGTGCAGCAGCTCGGCTGCTCCTTGGCAGCCAAGCAAGATCTCCTGCCTGCAGAAGCCCCTGCAAGGAAGACCTGCTGCCAGCATCTGGCTTCTGGCAGATGCGGGGGGGGGGGTGATGGTCACGTCAAGTACTGGATACATGGGGAAGGGTCTTTCTTTTGGCAGTTCAGAACATCATGTGGCCCCAAAGAGGAGTTTCAAATGAAAGTCAGGGACTGAACCCATTTCAGCAACCTGCCCACCCAGTGCTCCTCCTCACAGGTGGTCTAAGAGCCTCAGACCAAATTCTGAATTGTGGCGGTTTGATACCGGTTGCTTCGCCAACCCAGCCCTCTCCGGGAAGCAAGCAGGCAAGGCGGCTCATTTCTTAGCAGCTTCCCCACGGCATGGAAGTGGGCACAAGAAGAGCTCCGCCTCCTCTGGGTGGGGGGGGAAAGAATGGGCATCTCTTGACCTTGGGCCCCTCGGCCTCTCACCCTCATGGGGCCTTCCTGAAATGGGCTGAAGCTTTGCTTGGCACGTCCAAGGCTGCAGGAGATTTAGGGTTGCTTAAGTCTCAGGGCCCCCCCTGCTCCGAGGTGATGGTAGAGCCCGAAAGGGGTTGGTGCACAACGAATGCACCTCTGGAGGTAGGGCACGAGTCCTCCTTTGGCAGAAGGGGCGCCATGCGCACAGCCCGGAGCCCCCCACCTGCCAAGACCAAGGCGTTCCTTCCCTGCTCCGCCACTTCCTCCTGCTCTGGTCCTTTCAGGGCTCCCCAAGGCTTTGGGGAGCATAGAGGCGTGACCCACCCTGACGTCAGGGAAAGCAGAAATAGGGGAAGTGGAGGGCGGGAGGGTTGGGCATCTCAGCAAAGAACAAAACAAATTGACGACAACAGAGAAAAATGTTCTCAGCTCCACACTGTTATGTAAGAAGACTCTGGAGGGGGGGGAGGGGGGGAGCACCCTCCCAAGGTCCAGGCTTGCAGCCTTGGCTTGTCTCACAGACCACGTCCCGTTACAAGAGGTTACATAAAAGCCCCCTGCATTCCGCCTGCCTTGCGGTTTGGAAATTGCCAATTGGGCAAATTCCACGTCTTGGCACAAAAGTGCCCGTTCACATTGGAGAGGGTTGGCAAGGGAATGGCAGCCCCTGGGGTGCTTTCCTCAGCATCGCTTCCCTGTGTTCGGGACCAGGTTAAGGAGACACATTTCTACACCTTCCTCAGGTAACCCTGACACGCCCCTCAGCTCAGAAGGTCAGGCCACAGACAGTGCAGAGGAGAAAATAAACCTCTGAAATTGCACGGTCTGACCAGGGGGCTGCCCTGCTGCCCCCCACCCCACCCACTCAGGCATTCTGCAGAAAGGGGATATTCCTCTGTGCGCAGGGCTGGGTGACCAGGGACCAGCACCCTGGAGCCTCCGCCCGGGGCCATTTGAGGCCCCTGGAGCTCTCGTGGGTGCTTGAGCTGACCCGAATGGCCTTTGTGCCTGACGCAGTGGCAATCCACTTGGGGGGTGGGGGGGTTGAGGGAGAGAGGGAGTTGCATGCCTGCCTTGGCTGGGTTCAGAAAGCCTGCAGGCTGGGGAGCGCCTACCCCACCCCACCCCGGGTGTCATCCAGAGGCTGCTGCAATCCTGGCACGGAGCTGCTTCCAAGGAGCCGTTATGCAACCCGTCCCTTATTAGCATGGAGGACTTCTTGTTCTCATCTGCTGCTGGCAAGTCCTTTGTTTTGGTGCTGCCGCTGCTCTCACCAAACAGGCAAAAGAGGTGGTGCTGAAGGGTGATTGCTCAGGGAGGAGGCGGGATGCAAATGCCCCCTCCAGAACAGCCACCAAATAGCCCTCTTTTCCAGCCAGGGAGGCCCCAGAGTGGACACCGCTTGCTGTCAGCTGCAGAGGTCCCAGTCAGAGAAGAGCCACCAACTGGGCACCAGCAGCTGCACCTCATTCCAGGTGGCCCCCTTGGCAAAAGCAATCTGCCCCCCCCCCCATCTTCTGAGGCCTCCCTTTTCACAGACAAAACAGATTTTCACTTTTGGGACTTTAAATCTGATCGTCTTTAACAATGAGAGACTCTTTGTTATTGCTAAGAAAGAGGTCATGAATCTTTGTGCCAATCTTACCCCTGACAGCCTGCCAAGTGGAATAACTTACATAAGTTATGATGCATTGGATCTGCAAATAAACAGAATGAGAAGAGGCTGTTTACTCAGCCTGATGTCTGCACACTTCAAAATGCGTTGCCAAACAAAGACTGCAGGAACACAAGGCTGCAGAGAGGAAAGGGGGAGGTGCGTGTGTATTTCTCTCCATGCCCAGCCACTCAAAGTCCCTGCTGCACCATCAGCAGAGTTGTAGAAGAAGGAGCCCCTCGGGGGGGGGGGTAAGGAAGGTGGCCAGCAGGTGGCAGCCCTCCCTCTCCTGCGGCTGGGCAGGGGATTCCCAGGTTGACCCTGCTGGGCAGCCGTCTGCAGCTGGGTCTGACGGGCAGCCTGGAGGTGGAAAAAGTGGCTTCACCAATGTCTGGGGTCTTCCCTCTGACCCCCACCTCCCCCCCCAAATAAATTTAGCAAGGTTCCTTTGTGAGACACTTGGAGGCTGGAGAGGAGTTTGGGATTTGGCCGGAGGGGTGGAGAATTTTTTTTTCTTTAGCCCCAGAAATCTTCAAGTTTTGGAGCGTGTGAACAGCTGTCAAGAACGCGGCTGATTCATTTCCCCAAATATTTTACTCTGCCATTGGGGCGGGCAGGAATAGCAAGCTAGAATAACAAAGTCACAAGCAGTAGATTTTTTTTTTTTTTTTTAAAGGCACCGAGGCTCCAATGTTAGCTTAGCCGCAGCGACCCTGGGCGATTCTGGCTCAGGGATGCTGTTTTCCTTCTGCCTGGAAGACAAAGGAGAGTAATCGGCTGCTTTAAGGGAGGGATCCTGCCCAGAGCCGCCTTGGGGTGCAGCCTCCCCACTTTCTCCTCCCAGCTAGCCCTCGGAAGCCAGTGGCTCGGCTCTCTGAGAGCCTCCCCTTGCTTGCCAGTCCCCCAAGGAAGGCCACCCACCCCAGCGCCAACCCTCAGGAAGGCCTTTCTTCCCATGGAGCTGGGTCCGGGGCAGAATGGGAGTGGGAGAGATGAAGGGAGGCCGGCCCTTAATCCCCCCCTCCCCCGTGCAGGGCTCCCCGCTGGGGCTTGGCCTGGCCGTCAAGGAAGCAGCCGATGCCCAGCAGTGGCTGTTTTACGGGCTTGCACCCCGTCTGCAGGGCTGCTGTGGAAGCCAAAAGCTTATGGCGCTAACCTCCAGCCCGCTGGGGAGGAGCCAGCAGAACTGAGCCAGCTGTTTTCTGCCTCGGCAGCCTCCTAATTGCTCGCTCCCTTCTCTACGGCTGTCCTGCGGTTTGCAGATAAGGTTGTTTCTGAACATTGTGTTCAAGAAGTAGAGACGTCATTGCCTCATTATATAACTGCTGAGGGTCTTGTTTATCTGCAGCTTCCTTGCTAGGGCAGCCTCTGCCTGCTTCCTGCGTTGCCGCCTGGAGCTCACCTGGCAGCTCTGCAAGACCAGCAAGACCCCGACAATGGCCAGGTGGGCTTTGGTGGGTCCAAGGCAAGGCAGGATTCGGCTCCTCGTGATAACAGGGGCTGTGAAGTAGCAAGGCTTGAGAAAAGCAACAAAGCACCCAGGTGTTGCAATGTTGTGACTGGAATTAATCACTCCATTTTGTTTGTACCGATTAGAAGCAGTATTTGCATACACACCTCTTCACTGGGTTTGTTTTGCTTCTCAAGCGCCCCTTGCAGAATCCCTAAGGGAACACAAGACTTGCTTTGCCCAGCCTGGGGGCGTGGTGGGGGGGTGTCAAGTGGTCTCTGCACTCTTATGGGACTTCGCCTGACTCCCATGCATCGTTTCAGCCCTAAAGGCACACAAAAGAAGGAGAAAAACAACAGCAGGGCCAGATTTTTGTGCTGTTGATCTTGAGCTTTGCCTCAGGCAATGCAAAAGGGAGGGGGGGTCTGGCTCTGTGCCAGGATTAGCCACAGTTTCTTTGTAGTTAACAACCCCTAGAAAGCGGAAATCAGAAAGAACAAACTGGTCTGGAGGCAGCAACCGGTCTCTGCTTCTGCTTTCCAGGGTCAGCAAAACATGAGACAGCCCTCCCTCGGTGCAGCTATTTTCTTGGGGGCTCCCCAGCTGGCCTGAGGGAAGGACCAGGACAACACCGCTGTGCCTCTGGGGCAGCCAAGCGGCTCTGCCTGAGGATTGCCACGGTTGGCATTGGCAGGGTCGGGGGTGGGGGGCTTCCGTGCCAGCAGGGCTGCTGCCCTTCAGCACCAGAGGGGGTCTTGGGGCTGGGAGCCCAGGGCAGCCCACAGCATCTGCTAAGGCTGGGCTGGATGCGTCCCAGCCGGGGGCAATTTTGCTTGCCAACTACCGCCTGTCTGCAGTCCTCTCCTAGGGTGGGCATGGAGTGTGGGCGTAAGGTGCCCAGTTGCATGGTTGCCTTCTGCCGGCGCCCCCACCAGGAGGGGGCAAGCGGAATAAAAGAGGCTCCTGCCCTTTGGAGTTTGTTGCCAGCCCCGACCAGCTCGCCAGAGGCCTGGGCTCCAGGATCTCCCGCAGGGCTTCCAAGCAGTGAGCTGGGCCTTTCCTAGGCAGTGCAGAGCCCAGGAGGGCAAAGAAGCTCCCAGGGGCTCCGTTGCCGCCTGTCTCCCCTTCCCCAAAGTGCCTGCCCCGGTTTCCATTGGTCTCCATTCTGGGGTGTGGATTTGTCGGGCAGGTGCAGGGGGGATGCAGCCTCTGACTGAGGGGCTGGGCCTTCCCAAGAGACCCCCTCTCCCTCCTTCACTGCTGCTGCTGCTGCTGGGGGGAGGGGCGGAGCCTGTTGCTGGGCGGCAGCAGCTGTGGGAGCCGCAGGGGAGAAGCTGCGGTTTCTTCTCTCTGAGGCAAACAAGGCAGCAGCTGCCTCAGGTCTCCTCAGAGGAGTCGAATTCACACATGGGGGGGCGGGGGTGTTGAGGGGGAGCCTGACGTCAAAGGGCTCTGGGCTTCCTTCCTTCCTCTTTCTGCACCACGGCTGGTATAAAAGGGCCAGAGCTATAATTACCCATCTGCTCACAGACGCAGCCCAGGGAGCCTCTCCCTGAAATCGGGCCGGGGTTAGGGGCTGGGAGGCACAGCCCTGAACGCTGCCAGCAGGAGGATCCTCGGGGAGTGGGGGGAAGGGCAGGTCAGGCTGCAGGATGCAGCTTCCGCCTCCTGGGGAGCCCAGTTGGGCCGGCCTCAGTTCAGACCGCGGGCACCGGGGTCTGGCAGGCTAAGGGCCTGTGGGGCAGCAGCTCTTGGGCCATGCTGCCCTCGCCCAGTGGCACAGAGAAAAGGCCTGCCTTGGCCAGGCCCCCATCCACAGGTCTCCTGGCCGTGGGGCCTTGAAAGTCCTTTCTTAGACCGCCTGTCGTTTTCTCCTACCACCAGAGGCAGGCTAGCTTTTGGCTTTTTTCCTTGCCTCCCACTCCCACATCCCCGCTCGGCCTCAGGAACCTCCTGGATGCTGAAGGGTTGGGATGGTAGGGAAGGACCCCACGGCTTTCCCAGAGGAGCTGCCCTCCTGACCCCAAGGTTGTGCCACTCTGGCTTCTCCCAGTGGAGGAGGCCCAGCGGCCTTGAGCACAAAGGAGGGCTGCCGAGTGAGTCAGTTTCCCAAATGCTTCTCCTCTGCTCCAGCCCAGGAGGCTCCCAGGACACCCCAAGCCCCACAGGGAATGGCCACAGCGGGGGGGCCGTATTGACAGGGCCACCTCTGAAGCAGCCGAGCATCCCACAGAGGGCAGGGCAGGAATCAAACCGCCCCACAATCAGGAAGGTTCTTGGGCCGCTTCCTGCCAGGTCCTCAAAGCCGCCCATTGATCCCTCCCTGCCTTGGAGCGCAGTTCATGCCTGCGGGCAGAGGGGCCAAGCATACCTGGCCAAGTGTGCTCATGAGCGCCATGTGCTGCCAGCCTCACGCAAGCCAGAGCTTCCGCCGTCAAGGGAAGGGGAGCTTGCTCAGCCCAGAGAAGGAAAGAGGGCAGAGCCAGCCCTGGGAGGAGGTGGGGAAGAGGAAACGAGCCATGGTCCGAAGTGAGATTGTAATGCAAGGAAGGAGGCAAGGCCGAAGGAGGTGGTAAGAGCGCCTGGGGAAACCAAACGGACCCCTGGGCCCACTTTTTGCAGAAATTGGCAGGACTGGGTGGGAGGCTGGCAAAAGAATTGGATCACACCGAGCTAATGGCCCAGTGAAGAATGGACAGATCCCTGAAGAAATGCACGGAGGTTGTGTACTTGGCCACCCCCTGTGTTTTGCTTATAGTGTGTGAAACTGGAACAGAGGTCACCACGGGTTAGTCAGCCACGCCACTATAACTCAAACTTCCTTAAACCTTGAAACATGAAATTGACCTCTAACAAAAATAGGCAGGTTGATAATGCAAACCTTATCGGGAATCTTTGCAGGATTCAGTGGGATGCAACACAGCTTTTAAAGGGCCACCAGGAACCTCCCACCAGAGCCCACTGGGCCTGAATGACCCAGGCCTTGCCAGATTCTGCCTTGAGCCTGGAAGCCCAAAGCAAGTTTGGACAAGGCCCTCTGATGGAGCCTTGATTTCTGGGGAGGTGGGAGGGAGAGAAACCCCACATGAGCCCCTTATTAACAGGAGTTCAATTAATGGCTACCAACACATGCAAGTGAAACAGGTGGCTACATGAATTAAAGCAATCCATTAAATAGCAGAGGAGTTTCAGCCGCAATCCCTGACTGGCAGAATTTCCTCAAGTATCCTCCTGCACCTCTAAAAATGTGTTATATTCACGGTCTTCCTTCAAGACTGAACTCCAGCGATGCTTAAACATTTATATTCCTGTGTTGCACTTTGTGTTTCATTTTATTGCTTGCCTGAGAGTTGAAGTCCTGAAGGGCAGTTGAAACTTGTGCTGGTGCAGCCAGACAAGCTCATTCCAGGGCAGGGCAGCTTTTGGGGTGGGGGTGGGGGGGGCAGTGCCCAGGCAATCCATCAATCAGAACCCATCAGAATTGAGCTGGAAGGTACCTTGGAGGTCTGTCCTGCTTGCCCGGAGAAATGACAGTGTTGCGTCTAACCAAGGTGAAAAGGGCTGCAGGTAAGCATCTACTCTCGCTCCCTCGGCTTTTCCTCCGCTGATCCCCGCTGTTCTCCCTGCGCTTCCCCTCCAGGCGTTCCATGTGCCGACTGCCTCCCACCGCCCCCAAAGCTCTACTCATGCTGATCCGTCTTCTGCTTGTCCGAGACATCTTTAGGATGCCACTGCGAGGCTGAGCCACGGCCTGGCTGGTTGGCAAAATCCCCGCTCTCCTTCCCCGCTGACCTCTACGCTGGGGGATGCGGGGGCTTTGTGGGAGCAAGTGGGCCGGCAGCAGAATGGAATCCAGCCTGGGGGAGATTCCCAACGCACGGAATGGCCTTCAGCCCCACTGATCCATCAGACTGGGAGCCCTTTGCAAAGGGTGCCTACCTCTCAACTCCAGGGAGGCCAGAAGAAAGAATATTTTTTTGTCATTTGTAAGAAAGGCAGCCCGGCCCTCGCTCGGTGTCCCGGGTACGCCCGGATGCGTTGCGCGTTGAGGCCGGAGAGACTCGGGGGATCCCGCTGCCCATGCAGAGATGGGTGCTCGCCGGAGCCCTTTGGCTTGGTGGCAACCTGTCTCGCCAGTCGAAAAGGGGATGACGCCCCCACCTCTCCTGCCAGGGCCCCGCAGACCCCTTTGAGCCTTGGCTGGGGGCCTCTGCAGCTGCCCTTCCCTTCCTGCTGGTTGCCCGGCTGCCATCCGCCTGGAGTTGCCGTATCAGCAGAAGCCGCTTCTAGGCCACGCCGAGCCAGAGATTCCAAGAAATGTGTCCCTGGGCTCTTGCCCAGTGGAAAATTGGGATGGACTTAGAACATCCCAGAAGAGAAGAAACGGCTTCAGAAAAACAGGCAGAACTTTGGCTCAAGCGGGGTTGTTGTTGTTTTCAACCTTTGATCTATAAATAGCATTTCCTGCTCTCCCTTCACAGGCAGCTGCCCCGATTCCTTCCAGATGATGCGATCCTGGGAATTGAGGCACGACGGGTGCCAGAGCTGCCTGGCTGGCCAGGGGAGCAGGGTCGGGGAGGGAGGGCCCCCCTGGGGATCCAGCCTGTGGCCCCCTCCTTTGTGGGGCCCTAGAGGAGCTCCAGATTTCTCTGATCGGATCTTTTTCACCTTGGCTCCCAAGAGGTGGGGCTGAAGTCCTCCTGGCTTTGAAGATCCCCCAAGGCACCCAGAAACTCGAGAGAGGCTGCCAGTGCATTAACGCTACCCCTGCCAGGCAGTGTTTCTATGCCCCTCCCCATCTGGAGGGAATTGTAGCTGCAGAGACTGGCTCCCATTTGGGTCCCTGAGTCCTTGGTTGGGCACAAAGGCTCTCCCACCATGTGTGCATGGGTACGTGTGCGTGTGTGTGTGTGTGTGTGTGTGTGTGTGTAGGGACTCCGTCTCTCTTGAGCCTTCCAGTCACCAGGAGAGTCAAGAAAACAGCTGGGGGGGGGTGGGGTCTGGAGAGGGCAGAGGGCAGGGTCAATCTGCCTCCCTAGTGAATGCAGAGAAACAGGAGAGCCCCCTCAACTGCCCATCAGCTTTGCTGAGGCCACTGGGCTTGGACCCCTTGGCAAGTGGGCAGTCAGATCCCAGCCTGGCCAAAATTGGCAGTTTTCCTGGGCCGGTCACTCCCCCTAATCTCCCGAGCAGGGAAGGGACCTTTGAACATTACACTCCCATCTTGCAAGAAAGAATAATTCATTAAGTGTACCGTAAATATACCGATAGCAAGACACCCATAGCACCCGCTGCTCCAGAAAGGGGCCACTGGAGAACGCTGCTACCCTACAACTTCAGGAAGTGGATCCCCTGAGTTCCAGGGCCCCCCTTGTGTGAAAACGTGCAGCCGCTTGCGTAGGAAATCTGGGTTTCTAGGGCATGCCAGGGTTTGTTTGTGGAGGGCGGTGACCCCCATGGCTCAGGGTGTCCAGGCTCCCTCTCTGGGCACTGCTGCAGGAATGGCAGGCGGGCGAAGGGCTACGCAGAGGAGAGCCACATCGAAGGCACAGGGCTCTCCCTCCCTTGGCTGCCTCCAGCACAGGCCAACAGAGGCCCGGAGAAACCGTGGCTCTTGGGGGCAGGAATGGGAAGGCATCGTAGGAGGGCCCAAGCAAAGTAGCCACCCTCAAGGGGCAACTCCTCCTTCCAATTATCCAACTTGATGAGAAGATCCCGGTCACCCATGAGCATTGTGGCAAATCCAAGCTCCTGGCTTCTAACTGGGGTGCCAGGAGGAATGGGAGAATGCCTGAGAGGGGTGGGGAGCAGTTCCAGAGGGAGGACCCAGACACAGTGCTGGAGCAGCTCCAAATTGCCCCAGCTTCACTTGGCTGCACTCGGGCCTAAGCAAAGGCCATAAAACCACCCCAGAGCATAAACCAGCCTGGAAGCTTGCAGGGACAAAGGCTGAGGCGGTAGAGGGATCGGGGAGATTTTCCTCCCCCCCTCCAGGTCTTTTGGCCCCCACTTCCTGGAGCAACCAGAGGTCATCTTGACAGAGGAACTGCTCTTTCTGCACACCTAAACTGCTAGTTGGGGGAGTTCCACACCAGCCCACAGCCCTGCAAGCATGCCTGGCAGGAGGAAGGCAGAGCCTGGGCCAGTGGGATGCCTTGTGCCCTCCATCCTTCTTTCCCAGGAAGCAAACCGGGCTCAGCCATGTTCACACAGGGAGGCGAGTCTGCTTTCTGCTTACATAACTGGACTGCTTGTGCTGCCATTTGGAGCGAGGTCTGGGGAGGCAGATGTAGCAGCTCACCAACACTCTGGGGCAGGAGCCGTTTGCGGCCCCCTTTCCCCCCTGAGCTGACTGGGATCCGGTGGGGGGAGGTCTGGCCCAGATCAGGGCTCTCCTTCCAGGAGTCTCCCGCTTTGGGGGGCAGGTGGGGCTCTTGGGCACTGCTGTGGTTGAAGAGCCCCCCTTGACCCCTTGCCCGGCTCCAGCAGTGGGAACTGACCTCCTCTTGACAACAGGTGAAACTTTAGAAAGTTAAAACATCGTGGATCAGTTAAGAACCAAGAATAAGGCTGGGATGCAACAGGGCAGGGCAATCTACGCCCCCGCCCCCACCCCTCCAGGCCAAGCTTAGGCTAATCCCTGAGCCTTCAATGCAAGGGATTGGCAATGCAAGCAGCCATTCTGTGGAGCCCCCAGAAAAAGGCACAACCCTCCCCGACAGTCCCCTCGGGCAAAGGGCATTTCCACTCTGTTGAAGAGCTGCGGGTCAAGCCTCTCTAGTTCCAGGTCAGGGGCTGCCTTCATCGGCTGGGTCACATCAGCTTCCTGGAGGCTCTGAAAGGCACCTCTGCTTTCACCCCCAAAGTCACCCCAGGTGTCTCCTGCCCGGCCACTGCTGCTGCCAAGGCGCTGTTCGTCTGCAGGTGGGACAGAGTCCCTCCCATCCCCTGCTAACAGCCAGGTGGCCTGGAATGGGGCCCAGTTCAGGGTGATGGATGCCTCTAAGCCTGGGGGTGGGTGGGGGGTGGACAGTCTCTGGATCTGCCCCATGCATGGGGGGGGGGCAGGGAATGGCTAACTGGGCAGGCTTCCTTGGAATTCTCCGTTCCCAGCCGGGTTCCTAATACCTGACTTGCAGCTAATTACAGCCTGGATGGGTAGGATGGCAGTTCCCCACCAAGTGTAGCCTCCCGGGACTTGGTTGGGGAGATGAGCCAGACAGTTGGGGCAGGGGCTGATCTGAAAGGGAGCCTGGGGCACCAAAGGAAAACCGGGGCTTATTGCTGGCTAGAGAGGAGCTGAGAGGCCAGTCGGTGCTGCATCAAGGCAACCAAATGGCCTCCTTCATCAGACCTTTGAACCCGGAAGGTCCCTCTGTGCCCATTTCCCAGAGAAGGGTGTGACAGAAGTCAGCCAATCAGCCAAGGGATATGGGCCAAAAGCCCAGCAGACGCTCACAACTGGCAGCCAGAGTCTGCAGGGCATTCGATCAAAGGACCCTCTTGGCACATAAAACAATAAAAGTGTTGGAAGGGACCTTGGAGGTCCTCTAGTCCAACCCTCTGTCCTGGCAGGAGACCCTATACCATCCTGGACAAATGGATGTCCAGTCACTTCTTAGAAACTTCCAGCGTTGGAGCACATTATTATAAGATTGTTGAGAGGCTCCTGACAGGGACCAGGCCGAGGTCCAAGCCACGTCCTGGCCCAGGATGGCAGCAAAGGAGTGGGTGGGGTGGGGTGGCCCACCAAGCCCTCTTATTGGCGAAAGAGAGCCAGGGCTGGGTGGCTGCTGTTGATTCCCTAAATTGATTTGGGGGTGCAAGAAGTTGGTGGCCGGGAGCTCAGCCAAGGGCATGTGTGCCATGCCATTAATAATGGAGACGGAGATCAGGGGAAATGCCAGTCGGGGGTTAGTCCAGTTCTGATCCTGGGGGGTTACGTGGGTGCACTCTCTTCCCCTTGTGCAAAGCCCTGGGCTGCCCAGCCCCCCCCGTTCTGAATGCTCCCTTCCTTCAGCTGGGCTCTGCTTTGAAGGACCATCTTGCTCCCAGTCGGCCCCTGTTCAGCAGCTGCTGCCCCCTTGGGCCCTTTGCCTACTGCCTTCTCCTCCTCACCGGGGTCTGGCTATTGTGCATCCACTGGATTCTTTCGTCTGGCCATAGGGAGAGCAGGGGCAGCTGGTGGAACTGAGAAAGGGGTTTCCACGCCTTCCCCTGCAGGAGAGTCTCTGGCTGGGCGACCAGGGACAAGCGGCCAAGAGGCATTTGCTTCCTCAGAGTCCACCAACTCTTTTCTGCACACCACCGGCAGGGGATGAAGGACATTCCTCGCCTCAAGAGCCCAAAGCCTTTGGAGGGAGGCTAGGGGCCATCCAGGGGCCCAGGAAAGGTCTCCTCCGGCTGGCACCTGGCTCACTGGAAGAGCATCTGCTTCACCGACCTCTTCCCAGAAGCCTGCAGACACCCCTCCCTGCCAGCCTTTCTCTCCCCTAGCCCCACTGCATCTAAAGGGAACTGGCTCAGAACCAGGATCCCAGGGCCCCCTCTCTAGGGCCAGCTTTGGGGACGAGAAGCCTCAGCCATGAAGCTCAGACCTGAGACTTGGGGGGCGGGGGGGAAGACAAGGTTAGATGGGTATGAATACTATGGCGCTTCTCTCTTCCTGCTGAATCTGGTTCTTCTCCATTACTAGGTTAATAACAGATGTGTGCGTGTGTTTGTGTGTATGTGTGTGAGAGAGAGGGGGGGAGGGGGAGGGAGGGAGAGGGAGGGAGGAAGTTTTGTCTCTTGTTCTTCACCATTGTTATGCAGCGGAATAGGTTTCAAAATGACAGGAGTCTTGGATCAGACCACCCCAGAAAAGTGCTCCCCTCCAATTGGGGCCCTGGAACTTAGCCAGGCTTTGTCTGTCCTGCAGCCACAGGTGACAGAATCAAATTATCGACCACTTCTGGCCAAAGCTCAGCCGTTTCTCTGAACTGGGCAGTGCAGCGTGTCCTGTTGGAGGCAGCGTGGGCGGGTGGGCCCTCTGACCTTGTCCAGCCCAGGGCTCCAGGCGGACCCACCGTAGCTCTTTCGCTTCCTTCCGCAAAAGGGCGTTGGGTATGACAGCCAAAGAGAAGGGACCGACCCTCTTCCTACCTCTCTAAGCGAACTGCCAAACCGGCCCATTGCAAGCAATCCTAAGCTTTGCTTTCCGCAACCGATGCGCCTGGGTGGGGCTGAGATCGTATCTCCCACAATTCCCCAGCAGCCGGAAGAAGCGGCAGCCGTCAGAACAAGCCGGGGGGGGCGGCCCCAGCATCGGGACGCCTCCTCCCGACCTCCCCCCCTCATGGCCCAAATACCCCGAACGCAGAAGGGAAGCTGCCCCGGCATCGACCGGGAGAGGGGCGGGACAGCTCAGCCCCCTCCCGCCCCAAGGAAGCTGTGCGGCGGCAACGTCAGATCACCTGCCTTCTCCCGGGGCCGCCATTGGCCCAGGCAGCCTCTTGCCAGCTGGTTGCTGCGGTGACAGGCCGGTCGTTTGCAAAACAAGCCGCGAGCGGGTGAGGGGCGCCGTCGCCCAGTTCCCCAGCTCTGCGGAAGGCGCGCCCCCGCTTGGCTCCATGGAGCCGACAAACAAACACGCGGCGCGCCCTGGAACAGCCGCAGCGCCCGGGCCCAGCGGATGCGCGGGGAAGTGGAGCAGCGAGGAACGGAGGCCGGGCTCGAAGGGGCCAGGCTGGAGCGGCGCGAGAAGGACCGGTTGTCGGGGACGAGGTGGAGATCGGGCCAGGCCGCTAGTCCCCAGGGCGCGGAGGCGATCAGCCTCTGTATCTCCCGGCTCGTTTCCCACCAGCCGCCATTCACTGCTCCGAGTCACTGTTTCTAGCAAAAAGCACCTTTGATGAGGCGTCGTGGCGCCCGGCTTCCAAGGGCACCGTTTCCCCAACTTTAGCCGTTCGAGCAGTGCAGGGGCTGCCTTCCACAGCTCACAGCTGCTGATCTTGCCCCAAGGGTGGTCGGTCAAGCCGTCCAATCTCTTTACTGGGCACCTCTTGGCAAGCGCCCTTCAGACCTTCCCCATCAAAGCCAAATGCTGGGCTGAGCTGAGCTTTGCAAGCTTGAAGGTGTGCAATCCGGCCTTTGAAAGTGGCCATTATGACCCCTGCCTCGCTTGAACCTACCTCTCCAGTGGGAAGTGGGCTCCCAGTGATCACCAGTCACACCAAATGAGGTGTAGCTGGTAATCACAGCCGGTCTTCCGACAGAAAAGCGCTTCTGCAGCTGGCAAGGCTTTACCTACAAGCCTCCATGTGCTCCACAGAGTTCCTGGCTGGCGGCCGCTGCTTTCTCAACAGGGGTGGGATGGGGTGGTGTATGTAAGCACCCCAACTCTTGAGCCTGCAGGATGCTGGCCTCTGCCCCACTTCAATTACCCTTCAAAACAGCTGCATGACCAAGATCAGGGGCATCTTTGATTGTTCTGAGTCCTCTCTCTGTTTTTGCAGGGAGGGGGGCAGCTCAGCTTGTGGCAATGATGGCAGGTGGTGGCAGCTTGGTAGTGTCACATCTTCAGCCCTAATTTAGGATTTCACTGAAGAAGCCAAAATTGGGTTGAACAAAGTACAAGCAGATTAATCATAGCTATTACCATGAATACAGTGGTTTGTATTAATGCTGAAAGGTAGCAGTTCTGCACCAGCCACCAAGATACCAGTACACACACACACACACACATTTTCCAATGAATAATGGGCAAGCTGCAGCCTAATCAGGTAGCAGGTCCTTGGAGATTCTCCTAGTCACTGGAGAAACTCCCCTCCTGGTTTCTTCCCAGCCATACAAATTGGGTTGGGGGTGGAGAAATTGGGATGCCTCTCCCACATGCCTCCTATGCTTAGTCCCTCTGCCAGTGTCCACTACACATTTCTGCATACCCCCCTCCCCTTGGGAAAGAAAATTGATTAAACAGGTGTGTACAACAAAATTTATTGCATTATCTCATTATGCACCCATCCTCAGAGTGCGCTACAGAAGCAACCTTCCCCTCCCCCAGGGTGTGTGTGTGTGAGAGAGCCCCTTAGCCACCTCCTCCTGCTCCTCTTTGGTCCCCATCGACAGATCCAGGGGCTGCAGGGGCTGCAGGGAACATCGATAAAGGAGAGGAAGTCTTTCTCTCCCCTCCCCCCAGGCTGTTGTCAGTATACAAGTGTCAACGGACAAACCACATCAGGAGAAGCCCCTGTCCTCTGGCTTACAGTCCTCATTCTAGTCCGCATCTTGGCAGCTGCCCACATGCCCAAGTCGGCAACAGGTGGGTGCTGCACACAGATGCCTGGCTCTTGGAGCAAGAGGGCTAGTGAGGGGCAGGGGCCCCTGTTCCTATCCCCGGAGAGGTGGGGGCCACCTTTTCTCTGAGCAGCTTGACAAAAACCTCCAACTGGATTCTTCTTAGCCAGCTGTCGGTGCCCCCACCTTAAGCAGTTTCTCTCCTCTAGGGCTGCTGGTGGGGAGCAGCCATACGCCCGCAGCAACTCCAGAGTAGCCTTGCTCCTTTTTCTCAGGAGAGTCTCTGGCCAACCCAAGGAAGGGGCCACAGGTGAAGGGCCCCCTCTGGAGTCCTCCAAAGGAGATGCGAGGAAACCACGTTCGCTTGGAGATCAAGTTGAAAGAGTTCCGTGGCTCTGCCCACCCCATGGACAGAGCCACCTTACACTGCAGAGCCCGCCCTGTGTTGGGCTGGGGCACAAGGGCTCTTCTTCTCGGGGCCGGCTGGGCCCTCCAGGGGCAGGTGGGAGCGGAACTTCTGTAGCTGCTCAGGGCTGGCCAGGTTCTTCAGCAAGCTGTTCTCGAGCTCCAGGCGGGAGTTCTTCTCTGCCAGCTCCTTGATCTGCTCCTTCAGGACCTCCACCTCCTCTCGCACGGCGTACATCAGGTGATTCTTGACCAGATCCTGGAAAGAGGAGGGACAAAGTCCCGGTGAGGAAACGCAACGGCAGCTTCTGCGCGAGTCCCGCCCACCCACCGCAGCCCGACAAAAGTCCGAGCGGCTCAAGGCCTCCCCAAAGCGCCGAGCCTGCATTCTTGCATCAGAGCGCGCGCCCGCGAGAGCCGCAGCTCAACGCGGCGGCGCGCCTGCCGCCCTCCAGGACAGAGGCCCCTCCGGGGAGAGGGGAGGCCCGTGGCCTCTCGCTGGCCCGACCATTTCTCCGAAGCCTGGGCGCCCCCGAACACTGAACGGCAGGAGCTGGAAGGCCGCCGGTCTCGCCTCTCTCCGCTGAGCTCTCCCTGCGGGACTGCAGCCCCTGACCCGACCGCAACTCCCTCGCCTCCTCTCCGCCAGCAAGGGCCGCGGAGCCGCAGCGCAGCCCGTCCCCGCCTCCCCGAGACACTCACCATGGCCTGCTCGATCTTGTTGTCGATGGCGACCACGCTGGCCCCGGACGCGCTGCAAGAGACAAGAGAAGAGCGTCGCCGTCAGCCTCCGAGGCAGCCCGACGGGCCTGCCCGGCTCCCCCGCTCCCCCGCCCGACGGCTCCTCTACCTGTTGTCTAGCTTGACCGAGACCACGTCCCCCCAGCAAGGAGGAGGAGAAGAAGGAGATGGAGAAGTTGTGCAGCTGGTAGACAGCCACCTCCATCGGGAACGGGTACACGCCGGTACTCATGGCTGGGCCGAGAGCCGAAGGAACACAGTACCACGACCGGAAGAAGCTGCGGCTATTTCGGTGTTCGCCCGCCTTATATAGGGAAGCTCGCCAGACGTCACATGGTCTTAGCGTGCTATGCAAATAAGGCCACGCCCCTCCTGAGGGGCCGCGCGCACCTGCGCCCGGAGGCTTCGGTGCAATCCAGCCGCCTCAGCCTCGAGGGCGCTGCAGTCCCAGGGCCGGAGGCGCAGTGGAGGCGGCTGCAAATGGGGGCAATAGGGCCAAGGCACCTAAAGGGCACCAGGTTGGAGACGCTGCTGGCCCTGGACTCTCCGCGGGAGCAGCGCTTCGCTTTCCCCATTTCTGCGGCGCCAGACCGGTCGTGAAAGCGGGTAGCTTCATCCGCCCCCCCTCTCCCGCTCGGGACTCGGAGGCAAGTCCCGGGGCTGCAGGAGCCATGCGGGACGAGGCCGCTTGCGCCCTCCTCACCCCCCGCATTCACACGTGCGGCCCCTGGAAAACCCTGGTAACCGCTGCCCCCACGGAACCTGCCTTGGCTACTAGCGAAGGCGTGGCAAAAACGGAGGCCGAGTCCGAAACGGCAAGGATTGCCCAAGCGCAGCGCGGAACTAGGTCGGAGTTATGTAAGAAACCACCCAAACATCATGGCGGTGGTGTTGCTTCTGCCGCCGCCGCCGCCGCCGCCACTGGACAGGCCGAAGGTGCGCCAAGCAGCGGCTCTGTGAGCGTGGGAGGGGAATCTCTGGCGGCCGCTCCCTGTGCCGGCCCTCCGCCTCTCCCGAGAGGAAGAGAGGGCTCCTCCCCCGGCTCTGAGAGCCTCCAAAACCTCCTCCCACTCCTGGCCTCCCTCTGGCCCAGGAAGCAGTCGTGGGAAAGGGGAAGGGAGCCCCCTCCCTCGGCAGGCCACTCTTGCCTGGGATCTTGGGGGGAGGGGGCGCAGCAGGCGCAACTGGCTCTGTTCCTTGGCCCTGCCCTGCCAGAGTGCTCTGGACTCTCCTGCTGGCCTCAGGGCAGGTGTGTCTTTCCCTTTTCCACCAACACTGCTCCCCAAAGGGGAGGGTCTTCCCTGCAGGCAGCAAGAGGACTTGTGGTGGCAGGTGAACAGACCAAGGCCTGTGCTTGTTGATATGCGCAGAGTCCTCTGCGGGGCAGAACCCCCGTGGTGGGCATCTGCCATCGGTGCCCTCTGGCAGTAAAGGGGAATGCTGCTTGGGATCCAGCCAGTGGCTGGAGGAGACAGCAGCTCCAGAGAGGTGGGAGGACGAGGTGGCTTTCCTGGGGAAGCAGCGGCTGTGCCAACCTCTATCAAACCAGGCTCTCTTCCTCCACTTGTCTCAGAGCGAGGACTTGCTGGCTGGCTCCGTTTCCAGCTGCTTGGCGGCCACTCCCTTTGATGGAGGCCTTGGCAGAACTCCCAGTTCTGGGCTTCTTGGCACGCCAGCACGTGGCCTGGGCGGGGCCTACAGCACATGGTTGCCTTGTGCTCGCTCACTGCACAGTCTGGGAACCAGAAGGAATTCCCTTCCACCTCCACACTCTTCAGGCTATTAAGGGGGCAGCAGCCCCACCCTCTTTGGCTGGCCTTGTCAAGGGCCCTGCAACTAGGTTGCCTAAAGGAAGGTATTCCCTCAGGGGGAGGTGGGGCGGGGGAGCCCGTTTCGGGTGGGGACCTCTTCCTTCCCAGGACTGAAAAGGAGACTTTTTGAAAGGGCAAAAAGAGCTACAAAGAGGGGCTACAGGGGGCACAGAGGGAACCCACATGCTGCCCGGGAAGCTTTTTAACATCCCCCATTGCTAAACCACAGAACAGGACCTGCTGAGCAAGCTCTGCTGTGCTGTCAGCAAAGTTGTCATCTTAAAGGTTTGTTTTCAAATCAGGGCACTGAAAACCGAGCCTTCCCAGGCGTTGTCATCTGCATGGGAACCTGCACACTATGCAGAGTCATGGCAACACGCCTATCCTGTTTCTATTGGTACCACTTGAATAGGTAACCTTCCTGCTACCTGGAAGATTTGTGCAGCTTGGTGGGGTGGGGGCATCCCCTCGCCATGCATACTAAGCCACAAATCATAGCTTGCCAATCAGAAAAGATGTTCTGGCTTGATATATGGTGTGAATGCAAATCCACTCTGAATCGGATATCATTCTCTGACTTTCAGCCACTCTTTGGGGCCCATAAGTGGCTTAGGCAGAAGAGCACCCCACGTTTTGATAAACTTCTCATCCTGGATCATATCCCAAGGCAGGGTTGGTGGTGGGGAGAAGACTCCTTTAGCAGCTGCCCACTCTATCTGCTGGCCCACTCAACTGGCTGTAAAATCAGGAGAGTATGGGGGCTCCTGGGGAGCACAGAGAAATGGCCCCCTGTCCAGGGAGCTGGCAGGCCTAGAGGTTGCCACTTCCCTGGAGGACAGAGCAGTGGCAGCATTGCGAGTTGTGGGTCACAGTTGTTGGAAATGGTGTGCCAAGCCCAGGAAAAGGGTCTGAGGAGAATGCCCCCCTTGCAACAAGCTGAGATTTGTAAAAACACCTTCTCTGTACTCTCTTTGGCTGACCTCACTCTCCTCCCCAAATCCCAGGCCATCCCAGCTTCTTCCCTAGCAAGTGACCAGCATTCACTCTGCTTTTGCCTGGCTTTTAAACTCAAGTCCCCACTCCCTGCGCTCAAGGTCTCTCGCATCCATAAATGGCTTCATGCTTCCATGCATGTATCCAAAGCAAGGGTGTCAAACTCAGGGATCCGTGGGGTGCTTAGATCTGGCCCATGGGCCTGTCCTGGAAACAGTGAAGGACCAGCCCGCGGTGCCTCTGCCAGCGAAAAGGGAGCTTGGGGAGGCCACATGCAGCCCACCCGGGGTCCCTTTTCACTGGCAAAGGGCTGCAGGAGGCCGTCATGGCCAAAAACAAAGCCTTCCTTCTGCACTGTGCCTCACAGCTGATTTTCAGCCGGTTTGAGGCCTTTTTTGGCCTCCCAGAGGCTTGAGGGAGGCTTCTACAGGCCGAAAACTAGCCCCGTTTCATCACTTCCGGTATTTTCGGAAAAATAGGAAGTGACAAAATGGGGCTAGTTTTCAGCCCGCAAAGCCTGCAGAAGCCTGCAGAAGCCTTCCTCAAGCCTTTGGGAGGCTGAAAAAGGTCTCAAACCGGCCGAAAATCAGCTGTGAGGTATGCACATGCCCAGTAAGGTAAGTTTGCCTGCAGCTCGTGTACTGGCACAAATGGCTTTGTGTGCCACTTGTGGCACGCATGCCATAAGTTCACCATCACGGCCCTAGTGGCTGAGTGGTTCCTTCTCTGGCACCGCTGATCCCATTCATTCCGTGTGGGAGCAGTTAAACCTGCCAGCTGCTTTGTAGGTGCCATGGTGAAGTGCTCTTCACTCAGCTGAGGGGATCCTGCCGAGCCCTGTCCCTTTGGAATCATGGGGGGCTGGGAGTGGTGCTCATAGCCCCTCCCAGCCCAGTCCTGCCAAGAAAGCAGGATGAGAGGGGACCTGGGAGATCTGTCTTCTAGTTGGGGGCCCAGCAGAAGAAACAATGCGGATGGCTTGTCACCACCACCCATCTCCCCAAGTAGAAGCCCAATTGCCTTGAGCCAGGTACCAGTTGTGGCCAGCTTTGCCTTCCCCAAAAGTTGCCATGCCCATTGTGCTAACACCTGCACCCCATTCAGCCCGTCTCACATCTGGACGTCTGCCATCCCCATAGTCTCTGACCAAGATAGAAAAACTCGGTGCTCCCAACACGTCACTCCCTCTGAAGCAAGCCTTCGGCTGTCCTTTGCAACTCCATCGCAGCCACGGAACCTCCATCCCGGAGTTTGGCTCTTCCTGCACACTCCTGACTGCAAGGCCTTGGCCATCTCCAACTGCGTCTCCTTTGATCAAATTCAGCCCCAGGAAAGTCTCTTGAAAGCTCGAAGCTGCTATGTGACCGGCCTAGTCCTTCTCCTCAGCGGTACCTGAGGTGTCAAAGGAGGCCACAGAGGACAAGTTCCAAGCCTCTGAAACGGAGCCATCTGCTCCGGCCAGCTTAGTGCAGGGCGAGACTCTGGGCGCTGCTTAAGGAAACTTGGCCCAGAAGGCCGAGCAGAAGAGACTTCATGTAGCCAAGCTTGATGATACCATCAATGAAACCAGGAGCCACACTTCTGGCCGGAAGGTCTGAGGAGAGCTGGGTCGTCTTTTCAGAATTGGCAGCCCTTCCCCCTTCGTGGCCTCACAGCCCGCGTGGACCTTGCATACCTAGAAGGCGCCAAAGAGGACGGGGGAGGCACGTTTTGCTGCCCAGGTGCCAATCTCTTTGATTGTGTATTTGGGAGGAATAGTTGCCAGGATCTTCTCAGGCGAAGGAGGCCTCAGAGGGAGCAGGAGAGTCCCTGCTCGCCCGAGCAGCTGATATGAGTGGCTCCCACATAAACAAGCCCAACTGTGACCAACATGCTTACCCCAGGACTTTGATCGTGCCAGACTCTCACACTCCCTGGCCGGCCTATGCCACCAAGGGAGGGGGCACAGTGCACCAGCTCTCGGGGGAAACCCCTGATAAGTCTCAGCTGCCCTGGGGGACCGACTCCCAATTGGCGGGGGTGCTTGAGGCAGAGGGGCAGCCCGGCTGGACCCTATTCCCTGGAGCCGGTTCCTTTGCCCCAGAGCAAGCCCTTCTTCCCTGGCAGCACTCAGGCTGCAGTCTCTTCCAAGACCAGAGGCAGGGGAGCCTCACCCAGCCTGTCACGAGGAGACCTGCCTCCCCTGCAGCAGGCAACCAGCCCAGGGCCTACAGAGGTGCCCTTTTTCCTGGGAAAGAGGCCCCGCCCACTCTGAAGGCAGGACCGGTCAGCCACCAGCGGCCCACAGGCACTCCCAGGGCAAAGTCCTCTTGGACACCTGCCAGGCTCCAGCAGCTTGTGTGGTCGCTTAAGCCGCCGTTGGGGGGTCAGGCAGCCCCTGGCCAGCTGATAGCGATGGGGAGACCAGGCTCTTCTCGGCGCCTGTGGCTGCCCACGGATGGGAGGCCCGGAGCCAAGGCAACGCAGGCCCCGTGCCCTCCTCCTTACCCAGGGTGGCTCTGCAGCATTTTCAGGCCAAGCGAGCAGGGAGACGTCCTGAGCGGCGAAGGGTCCCGGCCCCATCCAGGAAGCCGTCAGAAAGGACCTTGCCGTCTAGGTCTTCGTGGCTCTCCCCCAACCCATTTGCGATCGGTCCGCCCGTCCTCCCCCCAGGCAAAGGGCCTTCCCCTCGCCGCTTCACCGGGAGTTCCCTCCCCGGGAGCCGTCCCGCGACCCCTGCCCACCTGTGGAAGAAGAGCAGGATGGATAGCAGCGTCTGGTCGATGTTCCGGTTGCAGATCCCGCGGCTGAGGAGGTAGCGGGGGTCGCGCACCACCGGCTCCAGGGAGTCCTGCCGCACGAGGCGCCTCAGCTCGGAGGCGGCTCCGAGGCTCTCGCACGCCAGTTGCTCGCGCAGCTGGAGGAGGGCGCTCAAGTGGCTGTTGTAGCCGAGGGGGCCGTTGGCCAGATCCAGGCAGCAGCTGCAGCAATCCAGCCCCACCGGCGAGCGGCGCTCCTTCAGGGGGGAGCTCGACATTCCTGTTCGGTCAGGAGGCGAAGCTGGCGGCGCGGACAGGTGGCTGGGGCAGCTGGAGACCGCCCCCCTTCGCCGGCGCTCGGGGACAGGCACTTCACCTCGGCGCTGGCTCGGCCCCTGCCCTCCCTTCTGGCCAGGAGGTGTCGGCAAGGTCTCCCCGCGGCCTCGGCTCCTTGCTGGATCGGTCGGGACCTCGCCGCTCCCTCTGCGCTCGGCTTCGCTTTCCTCTCCGGACTGTTCGGCCAACAGCCCCCCTTTGCCTCCCGCTCCGCCCCCTTCCTTCGGCACCGGACCGGATTGGGGAAGGCTGCTCGGTCACCGCCCCCGGGCGCGTTCAGCCGACACAAGGCCGGTCTCAGGGTCGGAGCCTCCACAGCGGCTGGGGCGGGGCGCTGGAGGCGGGGGAGAGGTGCGCGCTCCGCCTGCTCCCGCCGGTCCCGCCGGGCAGCTCTCCGGTGCGCCTGCTGGCGGGCGGCTGCGAAACCTTTGCTGGCCAGCCCCGACTCTGGCCTCTCTCCTCTCAACTGGTCCCTGGTTGCTTTCAGCCCCGCGCCCCGCCCGCCAGGTTTAGGAGAGGAGAGCTCGCTGTGGTGAGCTGGGAAGAGCGGATGGATGCCCCCAAAAGCAGGCAAGGCGCCCTTGGGGAGGCTCACCTGTCCTTCTGGCATTCAGGGTCACGGGGGTGGGGGGAGGCACCGCAGCCCACGTGCTTGGACATGCTTCAGAAGACCCACCCAGCCTCCAATGCGAAATTAGACACCATCACCTCCTCCAGTGACCGGCCAAGCTCTCTCGGGAGAGGAGGGCGACGTCAGACTTCACGGGAGATGCCCGCGGCCTCTTCTAAGGCGAAGGCTGTGAGACCCGGGCCGCACAAGCCCCTGCAACGGGTTCTGCTCTGGGGCCAGCATTTTGCACTTGGCTCCGTGGGATGCTGGCATTCCTAGCCCTGCTTTCCCTGCCGGGCGAAAGGTCGGCTCCCAGCTGCTTCCTCCATGTCCAGCAGGGGGCCCTCGAGCCCGAGTCCCACCCTGGTTGCCCAAACAGCAGCTGGCAGGTCAGAGGCGGCCCTGCGAGTCCCACAGTTGGGATGCCCCCCCCGCCCCCGTTCTAAAGCCACCAATGACTTTGTGAACAATGGACTCAGAAGTTAATTTTAAGAATGTTAGATAGACGGCATACACACAAAGGAAGTTGCAGAAGAGGCACATCGGCTGTACTGGATAAGACCGAGATCGAACAATGTGGATTTAAAAATGATGAGCTAACAATGATAAGGAAAACATATTTATATTAGACATTCAAATGAAACTGATTGACATGTTAATAATTAAATGGACATATGAATAACAAACAAGAAGAGTGATTTGGATAATGTTTCTGTACTGGATTTATTTTAAAAAATAGGTATGTAGTTATGTCTGCTAACCTTTAATGGACTTTTGCTGTACCAGGAATAATGTATTAGGGTTCTGTTTATGATTAAGAGATGAGAATGGGAAGAAAGGGTTTGCTGTATTTTAAGAGAAGGTGATGTTATTAAAAAAATGTAGTTCTTGTGATAAGGGGAAGTTACTTCTTTATGTTACTTTTTTCCTCTCCTGCCCTGTTTTCTGCACTTGTTTTTTCTTTTTATTCTCAGATTGCTGGAAGTACCACTAGGAATTATAATCTAACAGATAAAAACTCTGTTAAATTGTAATTTCTAGTGGTACTTCCAGCAATTGCTTTAGCTTTCTCTGTCTTGTTGAGCTTCCTCTCCTGGCCACCAGGGGGCAGCAATGCAGAGCAGGCAGGACCAAGTAGGATGGCATTCATCTTTCTCAACCTTAAATAAAACCACTCCGTTTTGCATGCAGAAACTAACCCTCTTCTGGGATGGCGAGCAGAAGGGAATAGCTCTTCCTCTGCCCCAGGTCAAAGGAGGGTTTCGAAGCCAAGACTGCACACCGAATTGGAGCTGGAGGGGGGCCTCCGATATCATTGCCCCAGACAAATGGCTGCCCAGCCCCCTTTGGAAAACCTCCAGCGGTGGAGCAGCCCAGGAGACGAGCTGATCTCCCTGTCCAAAAACTTCTCCTCCCTTCTAGGTTGCCTCTCCCATCCCTCCTCCTGCCCTCTGGTGCCCTGCAGGATAAGTCCATCCCCTCTTTTGAGAGCCAGTCTGGGGACAAGATGGGCAAAGGGAGGCTCTGGTCCAAATCACCGAGTGACTTTGTTTCAGCTCAACTGAGCTCACAGGGATGTTGCAGGGAGAAAATGAAGCGTAAGCGCTATTCATGCTATCTTGAGCTTTGGAGAAAAGGAGGGATGTAAATCAGGAAAGAAAATATTGAAATTTGGCAATATGCCTGCTTCTGCTTCTTAGAGCATGGGTGGCTCTGGGGGTGAATTTTAAAGCATCTCTTGCGCCGGCACCCTTTTCTTTCTGAGGGGAACTCTTGGGGTGAGACACAGACGGAGGGGTCCAGTCCTTTGGACCCTGCTGGATCCCTCAACAGGTCAAGATAGAATTGACTGAGGCATCTTCTGGGGCCCCCTGCAAGGTTGGGGGCTGGAGGCATCATTCCACAACAGTGGCAGTGGTGATAGCTGTGGTTGTTTGTGTAGCTTAGTTCTGGCTCTTCTTATGTAGAGACCTTGAGTTAACAGGAGAGGAAGGAATGGATGCGGCATTGGCCACCCGTTCTGGGGCACCCAGGACTCTCCCAGACTGCTTAACAGGGCTATGCAGCTGCTGGGAGAGGTGGTCCTTTAGCCGAGGGCCGGGTCTCCTGGGGATGGAAGTAGATAGAGCTGCTGCTGGTGGGTGGAGCCGAAGGAGAGGCCCCAAAGATGGGAGAAGCCCAATGGCAAGAATCCAATCTACCAGCAGCTGATGGTCATCAGTCCACATTTATTTATTTGTATCTTGCCTTTTTTATTTCTATACATAGTTCAAGGTGGTGAAGGTATCCAGCACATCTTCCTCCTCCTCTTTTCCCCACCACAACCCCCCTGTGAGTGGTAAAGACCCCTTTTGGCTTCTCTCAGTGTCAGTTTTTCCCTTGAATATTGCTGTGGGAGTTGAGGCTTGCTTGCCACATAGGCCTGGGAGTTGAAAAAGGCTTCTAGGAAGGGAAGGGCAGGAAGGACCCTGGGCTCGCTGCCCCTGGCTCATCTTGCCCGGGCACTCCTATGCAGACCAGGCCCCCTTTGAGGGAAGCAAGAGCTGGGCAAGAGCTGGGCAGAAGGGACACCTCAGGAGCACCCTGGCAGGGCAGGAGAAGAGCCAGGGCAGCTCACAGGAGGCTCCCCTCTGCTGCAGGAGGGAAGACGGAGGCTTGCTTCAGAGAAGCGGGCTCAGCTGCGAAGGCCATCTTGCTGTGGTGCCAGCTGTCGCCAGGCGTGCCAGCCCTCCCTGGTACTGTGGGCTGCTTGTCTGAGGCAAAGGCTCCAAAACAATTGACCATTCTCTAAAGCTGGCATCTGACCAGGAGGAGGAGGAGGCCCGACCCTTTCGCCCTCCTGTCCTGGTGTCCAGAGGGTGTCAAAGAAAGGAGAACACAGAGCTATGTTGGTAGAAGAGGGTGTAGGAGGGGCTGTTCGCAGCATCATCTTCAAAGGAGACCTCTTTCTCCTGCCAGGAAGAGTCCTGGGCAAGCAGTCCTGCCGCTTGGCCTTCTCTCCAGCAGCCCCTCTTTCTGTGTTTGGCCCTTGGTCAGCCAGGAACCAACAGGGTGGTTCAAAGCTCTCCATGCCTCCATTTTCCCAAGGTCTGGGGAGAGAGAATTCACTGTCGCTCCATCTCTGCTGTGGAAAGGAAATGTTGCCTTCAGGAGCTCAGAGCCACATCAGGCCCCTTCTTGGCATAACTTGCGCAGCCTGGAGCAACAGTCTCACCAGCCTGCAGGCAGAAATCAACCAAGAAAGCTTCAAGGATGCAAGGAGGTTGCACCTACACCAGCCAGTTTCAGAAGCGGCAACCCCAAATCCCATCCTCCTAAGGCTGGGAGCAGTTTTCTGCCCATGAGGGGTTAGGCAGCTCAGATCTGGCTCCTGGTCTAGGCACTCCTTGCCACTTTGACAGTGGGAGTCTTTTCCCAATTGAAAAAAACAACAACTTGAAATAAAATCCCCGCAGCACTTTATTTCTACAGGAAAAGCAGAGTGGTTTAGAAATACATTGTTTTCAAACTCTCATTTGGTGCTCGTAGGTGACGGGAACGGGAACCGTTTCTACTTGGCAAACCGTGCAGGCAGACAAGCTACAGCTTTCTCCGGGAAATGGACAGACATTGCTCTCAGCTGCTGGATCTTCCACTTCTGGGAAAACCACACTCACAAGTGGGAAGATACATGTCTGGTCAGCAAACTGGAAAGTAGCAGGGAAGAAAAAAGTGGTGCGGCTCAGGTAGAGGCACCGCAGTGAGCTGAGGAGATGGGGAAGGAAGGGGCCACCAGGCAGAGTTCAGGCTGGCTGCCAGCCTCAGCCCCATTGGACTTCAGGGCCCCGAGGGTGCACTGCGAGGCCTGGGCTGCTCCTGTGGCATCTATTTCAGCTCCAGTGCAACCATTGCCCCTTATCTTCTTTGGCCTTTCAAAGGGGCCCTTCCTTCCTCACTGCTGTTGTTCAACTGTCACACTTCAGGAGTTTTGGCATGTCTTTTTCAGGTATAAGATTGATTTCTTAGGCAAAATGCAATTTTCCTCATCAGGAAGGTGAGGGCAGGAATGGTGAGATTTCCATGGCTCCTGACCTTAATCTCTGTCTTGGCAGCTTCGTTAAGATCTGCCAATAAGCTTCATCCTGCTTGGTAGAGGCTGCCTCAGCCCCAGGGCTGGATCTTAAAGTCCAACCATTTGGGGTGGGGGCCTTCCGCTCCTGCTCTTTCTTGGCAGCCCACCCAGCTGCTCCTGCTCTGTAGGGCCTCTTGCAGCTGAAGCTCTGCGTGCCAGGGAAAGGGAGGAACTTGAGGGGCGGACTTCGGAGTGAACCCATCAGGGCCACCCGGGAGGCAAAGGGCACTTCTAAAATAACTGCTCCACACAGCACATAACGCTGCTCTGACTGGCACTCGGGCAGCTCCGGAGCCAGTAAGCAGTGACCGAGCTGCTGAGAGCTGTGCTCTGAGAGGGAGGCCAAACAAATGTTTTCCAGCCTACATTTCGTGACATGGCTCCCCCCTTGGCCTATAAGCCCCTGGTTCAGGCACATCTCTCAGGCTTGTGGATCATTTCTCCCTTCATCTCGAGCAGCCCTGGATTTCCTGGCCCTGCGATAGCTCAGTGCCTGCACGTTCCCACCGCAATTAGCACAGCCACGTGGGGAGAAGCTGCTCCCGGTGCCTGCCCCAAACCCTTCTGGGAGGGCTCTGAGGGGGCCTAATCCAGGACCGGTTGCCCCTTCCCTGAGCCATTTGGGAAAAATGCTGAACGCTGAACTGTGTCAGAGGATATTCTAGCCGGGCTCTGCTTTTATTCCTGTTTCCTCTCTGGGTTGTATTCTGTTAATTACTGCCTTAAGGGTTTGCAACTGTTACCTGTGGAGAGTTGTTTGACTGCTGTGATCATAAAGAAGCATGCAAGGCTGCTGCCAGGGGCCTGAGAGGGCGAGAGGGCGGATGGCACAGCTCTGGCAGAGGGGAGCTAGGCGGCTCCGCTGTGGCCTGCAGGGGCCCCTCTCTCTTAGCGGGCTTGGGGGGGGTGATGGGTGAGGCGATGGGGCTGGGTTTGTGCACCTCCACCTGGCTACAGGTGGAGCTGTAGGCTAGTCCGAGGGCTGGCAATGGATGGAGCAACCATGGCCAATGTATCAATGACTGCAAATAGGAAAGGGGCCCTGGGGGCTCCCTCCTTTGCCCAGACCACCCACGGTCTCCCCTGGAAGGGATGCTGGTCACAGCCACAGATCACACCTGGGGGGCAGGGGAGGCTCATGGTGCAATTCAACAGGACTGTGACAGGCCTGGACGCCGGGCTGGTCCAAAATTGAAGACCTGCAAGTGGGCTGCCTGGAGTCCCATTCCTGACTCTGGCTGCAGGCCTGGACTGGCAGGTGAGGAGGACCGAGAGAGCGCAGGCCGAACAGGGGCAAAGCCCGCGTTGCAGCTGCTCAGAAGTCGACGCCCTCTTGGGCTGCATGAAGAGCAGCTGTGTCCAGACCACAGCAGGCAATTGTTCCACGGTGCCCGCTGCCGCTTTGCAAAGTGGGAAAGGGGGGCAGCGGGGGCTTCAGAGGGTCACTCCCTCCCAGGGCCATCGGGGCCACCAGGAGCCAAAGCCCTGCCGGAAACTCTTAGAGCAGCTGCACATCTTTGGCTTCAGCAGACCACAAAAGCTGCTCTCGGAGGGATTTCCTCTTGGGAATTGCTGCAAAGTGATGTGAGACTCTTGCAGGGATGCGCTCCCCTTGGGGGGGGGGGGGTTCCAATAGGAGCTGGACCCCCGTAAGGGAAAGCTGGGCAGGGAGGGTAGCCTGGGTGGCCCAAAGCTGCTTTTTCACCCGTCAGTTCCTTAATTCTTCCAAGGCTTCCTGGACCTCAAGCACAACTCTAGAAAAGAAAGGCGCCCACCCCCCAGTGCTCCTCCTTATGAAATACAGCCACCCCAAATCCTATCATGCTCAGCAGTGGTGCATGTCCCATACCTTTCTTTTGCAAACCTGAGCCTTATGCAAAGTCTGCCAAATTTCTCAGCGTGGCATTTGGGAAAGGAATCAAGGCGTGTCTGTCCTCCAGCCCAGAAGCTCCCAAGGAAGCCACCAGCAAGGCAAGTCCCGCCACTTGGGCTTCAAGGGGCCGCTTGGTGCAGCACTCGGTAGAGCACCCAGTAGAAGATGTTGAAGAGCAGGAAAGCGAAGGGGAAGACGGCCCGGGAGACGGTGTCGATGCGCTTGGCCCGCTCCATGTAGCGCCTCCGGAGCATTTTCTCCTTCCCGCAGGAGGGAGGCTGGCGCGGGCGGGCTGCAGGTGGGGCTTTCCACGGCTGCCCCACTTTTCATGCGCTGCAGGCAATGGCCCAGTCCATAGCCCTGGAAGTAGAAGCGGCTCTCACGGACCACCTCTTCTTCCTGGCGGGAGGGAAGAGTAGGAGGGCTGTCGGCTGTTGGTCAGGCTAAGACGCCAAGGTCACACGGCTCAGGGCTACCTTGGTTGGCTGCCAGTTGGACCCGCTTTCCCTCCCCTCATCTTGCCTCTTGTGGCTGGGGGAGGAAAGTGGGAGCCTTCCTGGAGTTCTGTTCCTGGCCTCCGGGGCTCCAGTCCCCGATCTCTGGGTTGCCCTGGCAGAGGCTCTTCTTCCCCTCCTTCAGGACTTCTCTCCCCCCCCCCCTGGCTCTGTCTGTGCACTGCAGGGACACATTCAAGGCTGCAAGTCGGCAGGTCCATGTTCCAGGCCAAATTATTTCCTCTGTGAGTGGCTCACTATTCCTAGCACCCTCGGATGCCCTCACAGGAAGCCCTTTTCTCACATGCTCCCTCCTTTTACCCTGGTCTTCTGGATGCACAAAGCACCCACTTCCACTGCATCCTTGCTGCCTGGTGGGGAAGGGTTGGGGGGGAATTGGCCCAGGTTGCCTGCACATCCCCCCTTCAGTGTGGAACTGAGAAGGGCAGCACCACACGGGGAGCACAAGACGCCGCTGGGTTTATCCGGTTCCCAGGCTGCCCCTGGAGTCCAAAGTGCTGAAGGCAGAGCAGCAGAGCCTCCTTTGCCCATATACCTTTGCTCTGCCAGCTTCCAAGGCACTTCCATGTCCCGCCCCCCAGCCTCTGAATGCCAGCTCCCACCTCCTGCTCCATGGATTGGGGCTCTGCCCTGGGGCTGCTCAGCTCAGCACTCTCACTTGCCACCCTCTTTTGTGGAACGGGGCAGCCTTCTGCAGGAAGAGGCTGGCCAAGGGCTCTGCTTGAAACTGGCGCCTGCAGCTGGTTGATCGAGCACCAGAGGGCAGCTCCCTTCTCCTAGCAGAGGCTGAAAAGGCACAGCAGCTGCCAGGGGGAAGAAGCGCAGGTGGGCCGGGGCAGACCCCAGGGGAAGCCCCCTTGCCTTCTCAGAAGGCGTCAGCAGAGGGCCTGCCCAGCACGCTGCCTTCCTAAACTGGTGCGGCCGAGCATCCCTGAGGCTGGGCGAGGGGCAAGACGAGGGAGGAGCCCAAGCCAGGCCAGCACCAGAGAGGGCCTCCTCTAGGAACCACTTGTTTGAAGAGATGCTGTCCAAAGCACCAGCTGTTTCTGACAAGGGGGCGGGGCTCGGCTTCATGGGGGGGCTTCCCCCTCCACTTCCAACCAGTCCCAGGGCATGCAGGGAGCACCGGGCCTATTATCTGCCCCCAGAAGCCCCCCTGCCCAACCCTTGCTCACCATCCTCTGCCGCCGTTGGCTCCGCCGTAGACGCAGGAGTTCCTTATGCTGGCGCGAGACAAAGTTGACCGCCGCATATTCCAGCAGGGCGGCAAAGACGAAGAGCAGACAGACGGCCATCCAGATATCAATGGCTTTGACGTAGGAGACCTGCCGAGGAGAGGGGCATGGGCAAGAGGCTCCCAGCCTCTAAGCAGCCCCCTCCCCAAGGTCAGCACTGCCTCCCACAGTTCAGACTATCTGCTTCTGTTGCAGGAAACGGTGCAGAGAAGAGCAACGAAGAGGATTAGGGGACTGCGGGCTAAAACGTATAAAAGAACAACTTCTGGAATTGGATACGACTAGTTCAATGAAAAGAAGAAGGACGTGGGGAGACATGATAGCAGGGTTTCAATACCTCCGGGGTTACCACAAAGCAGGAGGAGTCAGGCTATTCTCCAAAGCCCCTGAGGACAGGACAAGGAGCAGTGGGTGGAAACTCATCAATAAGAGAAGCAATCTAGAAGGAAGAACAATTCATCAGTGGAACTGCTTGCCTCCAGAAGATGTGCTCCAACACTGGGAGTTTTTAAGAAGAGATTGGACAACCATTGGTCTGAAATAGTATAGCGTTTCCTGCCTGAGCAGGGGGTTGGACTAGAAGACCTCCTAGGTCCCTTCCAACTCTGTGATTCTGCTCTGGTCTAAATTTGCAAGCTAGCTAGCAGTAACAGGCAACACCCCAGAAGACAGGCTCAAGATCTGGTGATGAGAAAAGGAGGGTCTTATATTTAGGCAAGAGGAGTCAACCTAGAATAGGTGATACCTGCCTCCACAGCAATAACGGGGGGTGGGTGGGGGGTGTCTTGGAGTCCTAGTGGACAACCACTTCAATGTGAGCCAGAATGTGCTGCAGCTGCAAAAAGGCCAATGCAGTCCTAGGCGGCATTAACACAGGGATGGCATCAGGGTCACATAAAGTACTAGGGCTGCTTTATGCTGCACAGGTAAGACACTGTGTCCGATTTTGGTCAACGCATGAGAAGGATATTGAGACTCTGGACAGAATGCCGAGAAGAGCAACAAAGAGGGTTAGGGGACTGGAGGCTAAAACTAGAAGAACAGCTGCAGAGAGTGAGGACATCTGGCGTAACCCAGAGAAGGACGAGGGGTGACATGATAGCATCTGTCACAGAGAAGAGGGGTTCAGCTTCTTTCCCAAAGCATCTGAGGACAGATGGAAAGTTACCAATGAGAGATCCAAGCAGAGCTAAGGAGAAATTCCCTGAGAGGGAGAATGGCTGAAGAGTGGAAAGGCTGGCCTCTGGAAGTGGTGAGTGCTCCATCGCTGGAGGACTTTAAGAAAGACCGATGACTTCACCTACTTTGGGTAATGAACTGACGCACGGAAACAACCCAGCTCAGAGAGCACCAAGGAGCCCTCAGATTGGACAGGCCTTAGTCCAGAAGGGTCTCGGGCCAGAACAAGCCCCTTCCAACTCTGTTATTGGGTTCTTCTATCCCCAAAGGAAGCCAATGATGGCTGCAGGGACTTTAGCTGCTTCTGGACAAAGAGGAGGGCAAGCCGAGACAAAGCCCTTCCGGCCTGTCTTGTTTGCCTCCTCATGTCGCTCTGGGGTTGAAGAGGGCACACTCCCATTCAGAGGCCGTCCCCCCTCCCCCTTCGCACCAGCTGGCACCTGGTTTTCCCAATAAGTCCCCTTGGCCACCTGCCAAAGGTGGAGTTTAACAGTGGCTTTTTCCTTTGGAAACATAAATAGCCTGAACAGATGGGAGGCAGATGCTAGAAAAGATGGGGAGGGAGCTCCCCCAGCAAGAGAGAAGGAAGAAATGGGACTTCTCTTTGCAAGCTCAGGTTTGCAAATGCTCCAATCCAGATGGGGCTGGAAATCTAGGAGGGACGTCTTCCTCCTTTGGGTAAGCCAGAAATAGTCGTGGGAAAGATTCCTTGTTAGGTCTGCAGTGCTGGGCATCTAAACCTTCCCTACCTCCATTTTCCCCAGTTCAAACTACCCCCTTGATGCTGCTGGCCTTAAGAGGCAAACCGAGGTGTTGGGTTGTTCCTGCCTCACTTGCTGTATAAGAGGCATCGCAGGGCACGGTATCCTTGCCCGTAGCACAAAGAAAGGGCTTGATTTCAAGCGGTCATTCCTGGGCTTTATAACAGACTTTTGAAGATGCACAGAGGGTTCATCAGAGACCCCTTGCTCTCCGTGGCAGCCATTGGGTACATGGCATGTGCCTATCTATCCTGGCTCCCACAGGTCACGTGGTGGGATAGGGGAGGTTGCCTCTGCTCTTACCAGGGCAACCTTCCCGGGGTATGAACTTAATGACCCCCCAAAGGAAGGGTACCAAGGAATCAGGTGTGTGAGGAAAATAGTGCTCCTTCCTTTAGCTCAGGGATGGTGCATGGAGATATTTTCTCTTGGCATATTTCCATGCTGTGGTTTGAGGGAACAACTGGAAGCACATAAAGGGGCCGGCTGAGCATAGGAGGGCTCTGATATGACTTCCCCGCAAAGCCCTTGGAAAGCAAGCATACTTCCTGCCCACCCAGAGACTCATGTGCTGGGAAGATGCTCCAGGATCCCTGCCGTGGGCCCTGACCTTAGGCAAGGATGCCCGAGACCCTGCACTCTGGGTGGTCATGGTCAGCACAGTGGTAATGCCCAGCCCCACCCGGGCTGGTGCAGCATCCATGTTGATCCAAAAGGAGACCCAGGAAAGGATGACAATCAGCAAGCTTGGGATGTACATCTGGATCAGATAGTAGCCCATCTGCCTCTCCAGGTGGAACTTCACTTCGATGCAGGTGAACTGCCCTGGAGGGAAGGAGAGAAAGGGGTGAGCCACAGCAGAGCCTGTCACCTGTGGACCCGTTTTCCAGAAGGGCATCTTGAAAAGCAGAGGAGAGACTCCAATGGGGGGGGTGATGATGGAGTGGTGCTAAGGGTGGGACGGCTGATGCATCAAAGCAACGAACTCTCTGGCAGAGCTGCTGGGGAAGTTATTGCGGCTTTTGAGGGAGAGAAGGTAATGGATATGATCCAGGATGGGGGGCGGGGGGTGGGCAAGGGAAGAGGATACCTAATTCTGTCCAAGCCATGATAGCAGGTGGAGATGGTCAGAAGCGAAGGGTGGGAGTAGCAGGGTTGCTGGGTAAGACCTGCTTCATTCTCCAGCTCGCCGGGCTCCTCCCTGAAGCCAGGGAATTGGGTCTGGGGGGCTCCAGTTGCTGTTACAGGAGGCCAGGTGAGGATGCAACAGGCCACCTGTCTCTGCAATCTGGCTGTATCTTATCAACTGCCCCGCTGGGACTTGAGTTTGGCCCAGACCACCATCCCAGGATAGGGTGAGGCGGCGATGGTCCTCCACGAGGCCTAAAGGCCTCGGGGCAGATAATGGAGTGAGACCCTCTGACCCCAGGTGGCCTGACTTTGTTTCAATGGGCCTGTAAAAGCTAGTTCTCTGCCCAAGCCTTGGACTTCATATAGGGTGTTTGGTTTGTCACAAGCTGTTTTCCACTTGTGTGTGTGTGTGTGTTTCCTTTTTGCCCTCTTTGTATCATATTGTTTTATACTGTATGCTTGCTTAGAGTTGTGATAGAGTCAGACAGCGAGTGAGTGAGTGAGTGAGTGAGTGAGTGAGTGAGTGGATGGATGGATGGAGGAAGGGCAGTGCCATAGTAGTTTTTGAGGCGGTCTGCCAACGGGGCCTCTTTAGCTCTAGGAGAAGCGCTGAGCCTCTGGTGAGGCAGATCTGGTCACCTGTGTTGTAGGATTTGGTGCAATAGCCCAGTTCTTTCTCATCCCGCAGAATAAACTGAGGGAGTGTTAAGCCTTCAGCCACCTGCACAGCCTCCTGCTCCTTCTCCCACTCAAAGATCAGGTCATTCATGGTGTAACCAACTGCAAGGCAAGCAGAGACAGGCAGCACAAGGAACCTGGAGGATGGGCCAGGGCAGAGCCAAATCTCTTGCCTCCCTCTCCACCTTCCCTTGCTCCTCCAGTGTACAGGGACGATGTCCACCTGGTGGTCCATTGCTCAGCTTGTGTGACGTGCCCAGGTACCGCGGCTTCCAACTCCCTCTTTCTATTGGGCCTTCCAGACCCCTCCTTACTAAACCATCTGGAACTTTTTGGCTACCCCCATGTAGCCGTGGCTTCAGTCCAGGTTCCGAGTCTGTGCCATGCCTTGAATTATACACTGATCACCCTACAGAATGATTAAGCCACAACAATCATCCAAGATTACTGTTAATGAAGCTCAGCATATTGTGCAAATCCAACCACTATACTTAATCATACTGTGTAAACCAGTCTACTACTCATTGTACCTATAACTAATTCCCATTGCCCATCAAGTGAGCAGGAACTGTGGCTCTTAGGTACAGCACCAAGGACTCTGTTGAGGCCAGAGTTAAATAAAAGTACCTACAGCTCTCCAGCTGCATGGTGCATATCTGAGTGTCCATAGGGAAGTTCTTGAGGTCCATGGGGCAGGAAAGGATAAGAGTCAGCCTGTAGGGAAGAGAAAGGAGAGAGTCAAACAGAACCAGGCTGAACCAGATTTGGTGGTTAAGCTGAGCAAGATGATGTTGAAGCCGATACCTAATGCTATACAGCACACCCCCGTTTCTGAAAATGCGCAGGAGCTTGTTGTCTGTAGTGACCTCATGGAAGTTGGCCCCCTTCTCATTGGCAAAGAAGAGGTCCGGCTTCCAGATGGAGTCCAGCATGGAGGGGTCCAAATCGAGAGAGTTGTCAGGGTATTCCCAATAAGTCAGGCGGGGGTCATTCCAGTGCTGCCGCAGAAAGACATTGACCCGATAATCCTGGAAGAGCCAAGAGAAGCAGACATGGGGGGAGGCAAGGGGAGAGAAGGCAGCCTCTTGGCAGCTGGGACAAGGACTGCGGCCAAGGAGAGGTGCCTGGCAGAGGGGGCCGAGAGGGGCTTAGACCGGGGTCGGGGGGGAGTTGCAAGGTGCGGAAGTGGGCCCAGCACAGGGCTGTTCTTTGGCTCTCCGGTTGCTCTTGCTCCTCAGGCCCTCGCTTGCACCCCCGGGCCGCCAGTTGCTATCCCGGAACAGTCCTCCGAGGTCAGAGTAATCAGGGAGAGTTGGCGCCTGTCAACTGGGCCCCTCCCAAAGCGGAAGCTTCCAGAGGCCCAAGAGGTTGCGGTGGGTTAGGCTGGGTCCAGAAGGGTGGGCAGGCTAAGCCTTACCATGGTCGTTTCTGTGACTGAACCGAAGCTGTTGATGAAGATGTTGCATGTCACATTGACGGGCGGGCCTGTGAGGAAAGGAAATGAGGACTCTGGCTGGCATGTGATAAAGCTATGGAAGTCTGAGGATGGGTGCCAATCAGACAAGAACGGAAGAGCCCTTTGGCTGGATCAGGCCAGGGACCGTCAGGCCAGGGGAGAAGCAAATGGCTTTTCTAAGCAGAGGACATTCCCCACCCCTGCAGTTGTAGTCTCCACTCCCCAGCCCAGACTGGACACGGAGTCTTCAAAAGCAAGAGCTTCCAGCAGAGCAGCCCTGTCCTGCATGGGTCACCCAGTCTCTTCCAACAGCCACCTGTGAATTTATCCCCTGTATGAAGTCAGGTGCCATCACCCCATTTTGTGGGAATAAATTTCACAGCTCAACGACGTATTGAAGGAACAAAGGCTCCCTTTTGCTCTGTTCCCAGTCAGCTTTAAAAGGTGTGTGTGTGTGTGGGGGGTTCCCCCTAATTTTCAGAGATGAAGAAAACAGATTTCTCTCTGTCCAATTTCAGCATGTCATCCCTGTTTCCTACACCCTGATTACCTTTCCCCTCAGTTGCCTTTTTTATGTGATTCTCTTGAGGTGGAGAATCCCTAAAACCACCTGAGAGTAAATCAGACTAGTGGTCTTCTGAATGCAGAGACTCCTGCCCATCCTAAGCCCGTCACATCAACATCCTAAGGTCCATGTCTCCTCAAGATCTCAGGCACTCAGGCCCGCAGCAACTCCCTGGCACCTTCCTTCCGGGTGAATCAACAAGAACAGAGCAGGCAGTTGACCCACAACCACACCATGAAGCCCAACTACCTTCTCAGCCACACCCAGCGTCCTTGCCAATTGATCCCCAGGGGGAGGAGGGGTGCAGTGACCTCTCTTCTAGTCCTGGGTCATCGTTGTGCTTTCAGAGCACCTTGTTTAGCCCTGAAGGAAAACATGAAGGTGGCCCAAAGCGCTTTGAACCAGCTTGTCTTACAGCGGCTCATACGTTACCTTTGAAGTTGGGCCTAATGCGAGCATCATAACCGGACGTTCGGCCCACCAGCTTGTCTAGGAAATCGGAGGGAGACATCGGTGGTGTGAGGCTCTGCAGGGCCGATTTGACTTCTTTCCCTGCCACGAATCTGGGGGTGGTGGGAGGAGAATAGAGCAGGTGTCAGGCTGGCAGTTGTTCCACCTGCACACACCTTCCTCATGGGACACACACTAAGCAGAAGGCCACGTGTGACCTGGTTAATGTATCTTAGAGAGTCGTGCAACTCTAGAACTGTAAGTTTCTCCCAGCTGGGGTTGCCTTCTCCTTCTGCAGCACAAGGAGGGATTTTGGTTTTCACTAGAGACCACCCGCTAGGAATGACCCCACGCAGATCCAGATGGGGAGCAGGTAGATACATCACCATCACCCCCGAGCTGTGGGTTTGGGGTCATAAAGACTGCCATGGGCACCACCTTTGATTGTGGAGTCATTTGACCTGAGCAGACCCAACAACAAGCAGGTGAGGAGGGCTTCGACCACAGGGCCCAGCATCTGCGTGGCATGGAAACACTCGGTTTGGCCTTCAGGGAGAAACAGCTGCAAGATTCCCTCTCAAGAAGTTGGCCCAGAATCCAGAGGGCAGAGCTTGGCTAGTCAAAATGCTTCAACCAAACTGCCACTCAACAGACTGCTGAAACCAATCAAGACTGCCAGTGAAATTGCATCCACATTCTTCTGTTGCCCCAAGAGCTGCAGTCCCAACACTCTTCGGCCATTCCACAAGATCCAGGAAAAGCTCGCCTCAGTGGAGCTCTTCACAGCCCAAAGGGCCCCCTTTTCCTATGGGGTTGCAGGGACGTCTTCCTCCACCCTGTTGTCCAGGCAAAGGAGCACCTCAAGGCTCCCACAGGCCCAGTTTACACCCAAATCTATCCTCGGCCTCTGAGATGAAGGAAGTGCACGTGGCCATCCCCCCCACCCATACCTCCATAAATTCTTATTTGGGGGTTTTCCAGCAATTTCAGGAGGCCTAAGACATGTCTTCTAAGGCTAACCTGCTCCCACTTTGCAATCCTGGACAATTTACTTTAACCTCTGAAAAGAAAATGTTGCCTGTTAAAATACAAAGAAGACCAGAGAAACAATTGGAAAGTTTTCCAATCACAAGAGCAGCCCTGGAAGGAGGAGCAAAGACTGTCTGGAAACTCTGAGGGGAACCAGAAGCACAAAAGTCATAGATCTTCCCAGAGCCAAGCAAACCCAGCTGGGTCCGAGTCCAGGTGGCCCACAGAAGGTGGGTGCCGCTGGAGCTTGTGTGGGCAGCGCTTCAGGCCTTGGGGGCCAAACTGTGGCGCCCATTCATCAATTCACCCTGGAAAGAGGCTCACGCGAACCGCGCACAGCCTGTTTCATCCCCGGAGACTTTCTGAAGAAAAGCAGGAAAGCGACTTATGAGCAAAGGCCACCAGCATTCACGGCCAGTCGCGAAGCCGGGCGGGGAGGGGGAAGGTGCCCCCGCGGCGAGGAAGAGCTGCTTCCGACCTAGGTCGTGCAGGCTCCCCTTTCGGAGCGGCCCCTTCGCCTCGGGAAACTCTGCTGCGCTGCTGCTGCGGGGCAGCTGCAGAGGAGTGGGACCCCGTCGCGCGCGGGCTTTCCCGGCGGCTACATCGGAGCTTCTCGGCTGCTCGGGGAAAGAACGGCGAGGGCTTGGGCGAGGAGGAGACCTAACCGGTCCCAGCCTCAGGCAGGAAACGCCCGCGCCCCACGTGCGGCATCTCAGCCGGGCCTCCAAGAAGCCAGGCCCCGGGCCGGGATCGACCCCGTCTCCACTCACCCGAGGAGAGCGCCCTGCAGGAGCAGGAGTGGCCCTCTCGTCCCGTGGGCCCCGGCCATCATCATGAGGCCGAAGGGGCGGAGGCCGGAATCCGGGAGGTCGCGGGGCTCTCCAGTCCGGGGAGACGAGCGGGGATGTCCCGCTGCTATTCTTTCGGGCAGGATTGGGCGGCGGCGGCGGCGGCAGCAACAGTGCCGAACCGAGGCGTCCGGACTTCGGCCAAGTCCGCCTCGCCGGAGCCCGAGACGCTTGGCTCACTTCTCCCCGCCTCCAGCGGGGAGGGCGCTGCCCACCCACGCGAAGGACAGCCCCGACGGTCGACGCTCGGCTGCAGTTGGCAGCCTCCTTCCGGGAGCCAACTTCTGGCTGCTTTGCGGGCGCTCAGCCTCGACGGCGCCTACGGCCAGCGAAGGAGCGGGGCATGTCCGGAGCGCCCCTTCTTGCCCGGCCCGAAGGGGATTAAGGCCAAGGCTTCCTGAAGCCACCCGCAGTTGGGCGCCCGCCTCCTTTCCGTCCTCGGGTGCTGCGTGCTGGAAGACAAGGAAGGCGCCTTTGCCGCTGGCTGGCGGCAACCCAGCGGGGCTGCTGCGAACCTCTTGCTTCCCCTCCCAGGACGAGCGCGGGACTTCTGGGCTCTCGCCTGACGAAGGGACCCAAGCGTCCCCCGCGGAGCGGATGGAAGGACTCTCACTAGACCGGGCTGGAAGGCTTTTCCTCCCTCTCCAGAAGCTTTCCACCCGCTTCTTCTGACCTGGTGGTGGACGGACCGTCCGAGCAGTGAGCGGGCTTCCTTGTCACAGCCCAAAGTGAGTCCAGAACTTCCTTCTAGACTAGACAGGCCACTTTCTGATGTAGTGCTGTGTTCACACATTACTCATTGGTTCCTTCAGATTGTATACTGTTCAGCTGAAAGTCAACTATCTGTAATTAAAACAAAAAGAATTAGTAACATATAAAGCTGGAAGACTCTGCCTTGTCACTCTTGGGGAATAAAATTTTCAGACCTTTCTGCTTCCAGACTCTTAATAGCACGACCTATTCCAGATATCTGAAGGAGTTGATTTTCAGCCTGTTTAGTTTTGGGATGGCTTAGCCATTTGCATGGGTGGGCCAGTGCTTTGGCGGATTAAAATTATTGTGCCAAGAACACTGCCTAATTCTGCATGCTGTAAAGGTCTTGTGATGCAGCCAATGTGTGAAGGTGTAACAGCCTTTCTAAACTGTGGAGAGAGAAGTGAACCAGATCCACCCCTGGAGAGGAAGTTAAGTGCAAGTCCACTTTCCACGGGAACTGGGACTCTTGAGTTAACAGCCCCATCCCTGCTTAAGGTCTGCAGAAATGCCTTTAGCAAAAGCCAAGGAAGGACAAACTTGCCCATCCTGCTCCGTAGGCAGAAGGTGACTGGGCCTTTGGGAACGGTTAGGGCTGGAATGGTAAAAAGCACAGCTATCTACTTGGAATTCAAAATTCTGGCCACCCCCTACTCATCTTCCAGTTCTCCAGGGAGGGAAGAAGTCACAAGAGAAAATCACTCCCAAACCACAGGGGACTCTGAAGAGAGACAGGAGCATTTGCAGCAGTTCAGGTGAATTCCAAAAAAGATTGCAGTGCTGTTTGTTCCCACTGCAAGGCTAAAATTAGCAGGTGACAGCAAGACAATCATTTGTCACTTGGGAGGTGGACCAGCAACTCCAGCTCAAGGTGACAATGCCAATGGGCCACATGCAGTTCTGGCCCCTCTCTGCCCTTCCAGCCTTGCAGTTTAGTAGAAGAAATGCTTAAAGCCGGGCAAAGAGAAGTGGACAAGGGTCCACTGACCCCTGCCCTGCTCTGCCCTTGCTCCTTGGCTTGCTCTGCCCTGCCCAGCCAGCCTGGGGAACAGCAACAGCAGCCACTTCTCTTGGGCTGCACCTCGTGGTTGAAAAATGGGCCAAAGAAGGCATGAAAACACCCCTCTCCTCCAGCCACGAGGATGTATGGGGTGCACCTGCTAGCCCTGCACACTCTCAGGCCCTTTGAGGGCTTCGGGGAGACTCCCGCATCCTTTGGCAAGTGCAAAGTTCTGGAAGGTGAAAGCTTCTGGTGAAAGCGCCACTTGCCTTGGGCTTCCAGCACCTTTGTTTCACTGAAAAGGAAGTTATCACACTGAAGAAAGTTGGGTTAAAAATGCTCAGAATTGGGATTTCTAAGAAAGGCTTCCTTATGCATTATGGCTATCTAGAGATGAAATCCCTATGAATGGTCTTGGGATGATCAAATAACTCTTAAGCAGCCATTTTGTCTGACAATGTTCAGCTCTCGTGTCCCACTTGTCTTGGGGATTGGAATCCTCGGGTTCCTTAGGTTTCTCTGCCCAAAGGGGCTGCTCTAGGAAAGGGGAGGGAGTGCCCCGGTGCTTAATTATTGCCCCCCCCCCCAATAGCCCTAGCAGTAGGAAGAGGGTGGAGCCTTGGCATGGGGGAGACAGAGATGCTCTGCCCATGTGCGAAGGCTCCCACCGATTCCTTCCTGCTGGCCAATGGTGGGGGGGATGGGGCACAACCCCATAGAGGCCACCATGGGTGCCATCTGAGCAGGACAAGGGCCGTCCAGTTTGCCACAAGGCAGCCAAAGACAACAGCGGCCCTGGGTAACCAGCACATGCTGGGCCTGCTCCTTGCTCAGCCCTGCCCCCAGACTGCGTGCCTGGACCCATGAGCAGAGTCTGGGCCAGCGCCATAAGCCACCACGGCTGGGAGAAGGAGCTGTTTGACCCAGGAAGGCAGCTGTGAAGGGTTGGCTCCAAAGCGTTTGCCTCCTCCTGGTGAACAATCCTTCCACAGCAGAGACCTCTGCCTGCACCCCCGTTTCCATTCGAAAGGGTGGCTGGCATTCAGTCACCAGTGGGCCTGTGGCTGCCCTGACCCCAGAGGAGGATCGTGTTCCTTCTTAGAGCAAGCCCCCTCGGGGAGTCTGCTGGGTTGCAAAGGCCATTGTCTCAGGACTCTTGGACCACTGCCAGCTGCTCCTTGCCTCTTCCTCAGCTTGCTGGCACCACATTGGTCCTGGGTTTACAAGCACAACCCAGGCAGCCTACACGGGGCTCTGCTGATGAGGAAGCACTTGGAGCATGAAAAGTCTGCTAAACTTTCCCAGCCTGAGGAGGGAGTCACACACCTGGCGTTGCATTTCGGCAAGATTGCCTGAAGAACAGCACCTGCTGCTTGGAGCTCAACACCGTCCAAATGGTGCTCTGGCCCGTGAGGAGAGGTCTTCAAAGCCCCACTGAGTGTCTGTGACTCTCCAAAAGGGGCTTTTTCAAGAGGCAACTGGACTTTGTTTTTCCTTGAAGATGTTCCTCTTCTCTTCTCAGAACTGAAGAAGCTTCTTGGAAGAGAAGTGAAATGTCTTCAAGGAAAAACAAAGAAAGTCCAGTTGCCTCTTGAAAAAGCCCCTTTGGGCCTTAAAATCCCAGCTGAGAGAGGCGATCTTGGCCAACATCCGGACTCTTTTGCTCTGCCCTCCGTTTGGAGCTAAAAATATTCAGGTGGCTTCAGTGGGAATTGCCTGTAGGCTCCAATGAGCCAGAAACAGTCAAATGGGGCCTGAGCCAAGTGGGAAGCGGCTGCACTCAAAAGACATGAAGCTGCGGGTGCTTCTGCCTGTGTGGAACTTGGCCGGGGCTCCTCTGCCTCTTCCATCCCACCCCATCGCCTCTCCTGGCTGCCCTAGAGAGATGGGATGGACCCAGGGCCTCTTCACTGAAGGGAGGAAAGGAAGCTGGTCGAGAAGGAGGGCCTGATGCCTGCCTGTCTGGAGGCTCCCCTAAGCATCTCCCTTGGGCCTCAGCTGCATCCTGCCTTCCTGTCCCAAAGCGGCTTTTTTCAAGGGGCAACTGGACTTTCTGGTTTTTCTTTGAAGATACTTTGCTTCTCATCCAAGAAACTCCTTCAGCTCTGACTGGGTGGTGGGGAATGGAAGAGCTGAAGAAGCTTCTTGGATGAGAAGTGAAATGTCTTCAAGGAAAAACAGAAAGTCCAGTTGCCGCTTGAAAAAAGCCCCTTTGGGACAACCCACAGCTGGATGGCTGAGAATCCCCCTAGGGGATTTGCCCCAATCAAGTGCAGCCCGGCTCTGTACAGGGAGCAGGTCAGCCCATTCGGGCTCCTCTCCCGTCCAGGCAGATGTGACCTGACTTGGCCTTCTGGCATCTTCTGCCTTGGGGTTTTCTCACTTGGGCAGGAGTCCAGGTAAGGCAGGGTAACAGCAAAGCCACGAGAGAGAAAGCTGGGGAACTGAAGGAGGCAGCCAACCTAGTGGGAGAAGCCAAAGGGGTGTTTGGAAAGGCCTGCCTGTGCGACCGCCAGTCTCCCTGGGCCACAACCTCTGGCCAAGAGGACATTGTCCAGAGGAGAAAGGGGGCTCTTTGACCACCAAGAGCCGCCTTCTCCCGTTCTGCTGACTGCCAGAGGATTCTGCTGCATCTCCACTTTTCCAGGCTGAACTTTCCAAGCTTCAGAGCTCCAAAGGAGGCTGGCTGGCTGATTGCTAGAGGAATCTTCCTGATTTGCCACCCTTGGGATTCAAGGACCTCCGTGTCCTCCCTTCGGGCTGAGTCCTCTCATTGGCTACTGACCAGCTGGGGTCCCTCCAGGGCAGACCCCTCGGGGCCTGAGGTTGCCCCTGCCCTGATTGCACAGGCACCAACCGATCAGGGCCAGGGAGCTCCCCTCCTGGCTTGAGTTTCTGCTGGCTCTTGGACCGAGGAGTGGGCTAGCTCCCTTCAGGTCTCAGGACGGAGGGCTGGGACTAGAGAGAGCTTTCCATTCCTCCCTGTGTTGGGGGGTGGGGGGTGGCCTGGCAGCAGAGAGATTCTCTCAGATGCCAGCAGTGCAAATGAGCCTGGAGAAGCCTCCAGAACACTGGCCAGAAGCAGCCGTGGGGCTGACTGGGCCCTTAGGGGGCTCATAGAGGCTTAGAGGCTTTGCATAGAGACTTGGGGGGGGTGGCAACCGGTCTCCCTTTAACATTCTGGACTCCGGAAAAGCACCTCCCATTATGGGGCAAGTAGTGAGCCTTGAAGCCCCCCCAAGCGAGAGCGGTAGCAGCCACCCTGCTGCCTCTGCTTCCTGATGGGGTTTCGCCGGGTGGCTTTGGCCTCTTTGGGCTCTGCTCTCCGCACCCAAGGCCTCCGGTGCCTGTGACGGATGTCTTCTCAGCCGCTGTTTCTGCAATGGGTCTAGAATTCATGGGTGCCTCATACGCAGCTGCCTCCCCCCTCCCCCCTCATGCCTTGCTCTCCCTCCACGGGGGGAGCAGGAGAGAGAGAGAACTTGGCACACAGAGCGGTGGCCCTTTGCTCGGCCTCCTTGGCCTCTTCCTCTCCAGGGTGGCATCTGCATGCAGGGTGCGGTTCCTCCTGCTCCAGGGAGGGAGGAGAGGGGACGTTGCCTGCCTGCTGAGTCAGAGGGTGCTGGGAAGGTCAGCTGCCGGCTGACCTTCAATTTGGGTGGTCCTTAGTTCAGACCCCAGCAACATGGGGGGGGCAACTGATGTGAGGGGGCAGGTACAGGCAGAACTCTCTTGGGAGCCAAGGAAGGACACCAGCCTGTGCATCCCATGCCTTGGGGCAGAGTGGGGTGGGGGCTGCTTGCGTCTCCCTCCCCCACCACAACCCACGTGGATGGAGGCAGCTTCTCCTCAAAGACCCTTCGGACTTCTACCCACCAGACTGGAGGCCCTGGAGCAGCAGCAGCAGCACTGGCGGTGTCCTAGAAACAGTAGCTTGTTCTGCGCAACGGCTGCTGCTGCCCCCTGCTGGTCGCAGATTGGAAATACGACCTCTATGAAGTGCTCGCCCCGGGAGAAGATGGGGATAGATAGCGGTGTGGGCAGGCAACCAGAGCCCCCTGGAGAGCAAAGGGACGTGCTGGGCTCGAGAACTCCGGGGAGCAAGGGCAGAAGGCAGGGAGGGAGGGGGAAGCAAGCAGGGCGGCATCGTGGCCCCCCTGCCCCCACACCTCCCCTTGGAGCAAGTATTGCAACCGGAGATGGTGTTAATCCGGGAGAAGAAGGGATGAGGACAGAAGGCAGCTAAAGTCCAGCTAAGCGGGGCTCAGATCTTGACTCTACTTCTCCCATCCCCGGGAGAGTCCGCTTTGGTGTGGACGGTTGTTGTCACCCCTGACCATGCCTTTGCGGGCTCAAATTCTTTTTTTTTTTTTTTACAAGTTTTATTTTTCAAGACAAACATATTTTTTATACTTTTATGTTTTGTGTTTATGTGTATTTATGTATATAAATACACATAAACACAAAACATAAAAGTATAAAAAATCTCTTTTCTGAAAGTTGCTTATTCCCGGGTTAAAACTCTTGGTACAGACACAAGTTCAATTTCATATTCATTTTACATACCATTTCATATCTTCTTAACATTTTCAATTTTCTATATAACTTCTCCTCTCCTTTAAATTTTCTCAATTTTATTTTTTTTAATTTTTTTTATCTCCTCTCAATTCATATCGTAATATTTATTATTCTTTGTCTGTTCTATTCCAGCCAATCATTTATTTTTCTTCTTTAAAAAAAAAAGAAGTACTTCTCCTATACACTATATGGAGTATGATGCCTTTATCTTTTTCCCCTATATTTATAGTACTTAATATAAAATACATAACATACATTGGGATTCTGTCTGGTACATTCTAAAATTATACTATATTATCAAAAATAATACAAATCTATTCATTAATATTGATATTCATTCATATCTTAGAAGTTTAACTCATTACTTTTCAATTAAATCACATGCTTTTATGAGAGCCCTATTTTTCAAAATTATTTCCCCCACATCACATATTATAGCTCAATATTTCATTGAAATGTTCCTCCTTCTTCTACTTCAAATCTCATTTCACAAAGGGTTTGCTAATATACCATCTTCTAATTATTAATATTAACAATCATTTATATCTTAAACATTTTATCCATTTCAATTGAATATCATGCCTTTGTGGGAACACTTATGCTTTCCACGATTATTACACCCCCCCCCCCCCCACATCACAATCTTGAATCATATTTCATTACAGTACTCCTTTTTTCTTAACAAAAATTTCACTTGTTTATGTTAAATATTTTATCACATTTTAGGTTACATATTGTTTCTAATTTTCTATGTTTACTTCTAAATACAAGTATAAAAATGCAATCTTATGTACCTTTCTAGAATCCCTTTAACCATAAAGCTTATCCATTATCTCTAAAAAAAATTGCTTCTTAACATCTTGCTCCCCACCATTAGGACTTCTCATCCCTTCCTTTCTTTCTTGTTTCTTCTTCTCCTTATCCTCTTTAACCCCTTGTCTCTCCACCTCCCTTTTATTCTGCTTTCCCCCTTTCTGTTGTTTCTTAACATAATGTCCCCTTTTCACCTTATTCTTCTCTTTTTGGGCTATTTTTCCAGATCTTAAAGACCTTTTCCCCTTTTTCTCTTGCTTTTTCTCTTCTCCAGTCAAAGTAATTTGTTCATCAAAGATGGCTTCTCCTTCTTCTTTATCCCCATCATCCTCATTCTGCTTCACATAAGTATAAACCGCCATTTCCAAGTATTGAAAAATAGTGTCAAGACCATCTTCCCCTCCTTGTTTTTCTCTTTCAAATTTTTGATATATAAGTTCCAATTCATCCATAGATGATGCCATTGTATAGAGAAAAAGTTTTTCCAAACAACCACCCAGATGATTTAATCAGAAGTAATTTCCAAAGGTTCCAAAATCACCAAACAATCCAAACAGACTGTTTCTTTTAGATACCTTCTTCTTCTTGACTTTCTCTTTCTGGGGTTAAAGTAATCACAAATCCTTTTCAAATATATTTTTTGGAAGTTTTTAAACTCTTTGCAATTCTAGGCAATCTTCTCCTTATTTTCAAATTTTGCTCAGATTTTTTTTTCACTCTCCCTTCCCACTCACAGCCAAAACGATCCCCCCGCTGTCACTTTAGGAAGGAGAGTTGAACAAAGAAAAAAAAACTTTTCCCTTTAAGGTATTCACAGCTTGTAACTCTCGCAAGGAACAATAGATACTTAACAGCTTTCAAGGTTCCAAATCACTTTCTCCCGGCTTGTCTCAGTTAGAAGCAACTTTCACTTTTCTTTCAGCTTTCAGCGGCGGCAGGGATTTGCCACTGTGCGATCCTTGCTGCGTTCACCGCCAAGGTTCCCCCGATCCATTTGGATCTGGGGGATACGGCTGCCCTGTAGAGGCAGCGGAAGATAGGGGGATCCGGCAAGGGGTTTGGGGGTGCCGCAAACCCCCTCCCCAGCCGGCTAAACTCCCTTTTCCCGAGGCGGAGGAACGGCGGTCAGCAATGGCCGCCACGAAGAAAGCTGCAGCCGGGTAAGCAAGTGCAGGAGGGAGAAAGCTGCGGGCTCAAATTCTTGACAGCCCCTGTTCTCAGCCAAGGCAGGGGGCTTCCCATAGAGCCACCCCTTCCCCCCGGAAAGACCAGGGTTAGTTGTGGGAAGGGCACCACGGGGAGATCCTGGCAGTTGGAAGGATCAATGGCACCTGTCTTTGGAGGAAACTTTTGGACCGATGAGGAGCAGGCAGATCTCTGCCATGCTGGCTGCTTCGGAGGCGAGGAAGGCAGCCGCTCCGGACCGAGGGCTTCCTGCATTGCCCTGGCACGAGAGGTGTGCAGGGCCTTGCCCAGACCAGGAAGGCCCCCTGTGGCAGGAAGAGCCCTTCTGAGCACTCACTTCCTGCCTAAGACCCTGGGCAGCTTTTCCATTAATGCCCATGTCTTAACCCTAACTGCTGGCATTTCAAAGGAGGGTTTTTTTAAACCTTTAAAGTTAACTCTAAAAGTTAACATTACTGGCTTATACTGTGCCCCCCCGCCCCCGAACAAGCTTGTGCCAATGAGATATTCAGAAATGGCTGCCTTTGCTTGCTTCCCGGGTTGAAGGGGGGGGTACTTAGCCCCGGGTCACCCACCTGGCTTCATGTCAGTTCTGCATCAGTGCCTTAATTGCTTCCAAAGCAACTCTCCTTTTGCACTTTCCCTCATTTATTTTGCTCCCTTCCCTTGGCTAGATTGATTTGGCGTGGCTTGACTGCCAACAGAAGACAGAGTGGACTCTCTGAATGCCACCAGAGATGGGGACTCGCGAATGGCATTCAAGGCCCAAAATCCTCCCTGGGGCTGAAGTTCCGGGCCTTTGCCTGCCATCCAAGAGGCCCATCGCGCAGCACAGGTCTCGTGCCTCCAAACCTTGGCGGTCTCCGCAGGAAAGACTGGAAATATGGAGAGATGCTGTCAGAAAAAGATTACCCATAGAAAGACCAAAGTGAAGCACAGTTATCAGAGTTTGCAACCCCCCCCCCCTCCAAATGTTTGTGGGAGCACCAGATAGGCCCAAAGCTGGATCTGTCTGCTTTTTCTGTTCCTACAGTGGTCAAAGGGCATATCACAAAGCGTGACACCCCCCCCCCCCCCCAAGGCTGTTGGGAGCCCATGAAAAGCAAACTGTGGCTTGTGCCATGCTGAGAAATGCACACATCCACTGTCCAAAGGAGGGTTAAGAGAGAGGGGAGAGTCCAAGGGGTGGAGCAGTGGAAGGGGGGTTGGCTCTTTAAGGGGGTTGGCTGCCAACCCAAGAGCCCTTTTCTTTGCTGGTGAACTGGAGACTCACCAGAGGGAAGGAAGGAGAGGAGGCAACGGGGCACCCCGAAGGGTTCTAGCTGAGCAAAGGGATCTTGACTTGCATCCTGAAATCATGGGTAAGTTGGCAAATCCAAGGAAGCCTCTAATCCTTCTCCATTAGGGAGAACCTAGAATTAAGAAGCTGGGCTATTATCACCATTGTGCCATTCAAAAACAGTGCTGGGCTGAAGGGATTTTTATGCCCTTTCTTCTGAACACTTGGGATTTTTAAGTTGCTTAAAATTTAAAACTGCCATTTGAGTGGTTAAAACATCCAAAGAAAGATTGGCAAACTATTTAGGAAGTTTCTCCTGAATCTCCATCCAGGTTCAGCATTCACTCCTGCGTGGTCCTCTGAGTTTGAACCAGATCCCTTTTCAGGAAGTGGGTCTGGGCGCACCGCAGGAGAGCCCTGCGTAGTTGAGGAAAGGCTGGGCTTAGAGGGAGTTGCTCTCGGGGTGGCCGAGTTCCAAGCTGAAGCTGCCGAATGCGGGACAGGCAGGGAGCAGCATTCTGGGTGAGGGAAGGGACGCCGGGCGGCTTCAGCTTGTGGGCCTTTTCATGCAGAGCGCCTAGAAGGAGGTTGCCATGCTCTGCCAGGCAGGAGTTCTTTCTGGAGGGACACCAGACTAAACCCAGGCATCTTCCTCACCGTCTCCTTCTCCTGCCGGAATGGGCATCCTGACGAACCCCCCTTGGGCCTTCCTTCTCAGCGGATAGCCTCATTGCTCCCGCAGGGTCTCTGAACCCCTCCTTGGCAAGAGCAGCCGCCACAAGAGCAGCCGCCCCCACTGGTGAGGCAGCTGGCAGGCCGAGCATATCCTGACCCGCTCAGGACACCCAGGAGAAGGAGCTCCTGGCTTCTGCTTTTCCCATGCTCAGAGGGTGCAACTTCTTAGCCCCCCCACCTCCCAGCAGTTCCCAAGTTGCACAGGGATGCTTAGCTCCCTCCCGCCCCTGCCAGGCTGCCTCGTGTGCAGCAAGGTGTAAAACAAAACAGCCAGCATCAGTACAATATTAAATCATGAAGATATGGCTGTAAAAATAAAATGGACACATAAAATGACCTTTTTCTGATTTGGAACAAGCGCAGCTCCTGAGGAATTCCAAGTGGAGGAGAGGGCCCCCCATGCACAGCCCCCCAGGTGAGGAGGGATTCTTATCCTTGCCCGGCTCCTGCAGGTGGTTTACCTGCTCAGAAGGCCTGTTCACCTTCCCCAAGTGGCTTTCTGGGCTACCTGTGCAAGGAGCTTCCGCCTGAGGGCCACACGCTCCTCTGGGGTGCTGGCTAGGGACAGCAGCAGGAGGCACACAGTGCTCCTGGCCAGGGAGCCTTCCATCCAATTGGCCAAAGGAGAGGCAGGCCGGGCGGGGGAGGCCTCTCCTCCCTGCTGCAGAATAGCAGCTCCAGCTCCATTTCACAGAGGGAGGGGGAGGCAAGGCCCTTTCAGCAGCCGCTGCCTGGATCACTTGGACTTGTCTGAGTGTCCTTGGGGCAGGGCAGATGGCCAGATGTGCAGGTTCACCCAACCCCCCCCCAGTGGCCCTGGGCAGGGGGTGGCCTGGGCAGAGAGACTCCATCCCATGTGGATGGCTCCAGCCGCCTGCCTTTCCCTTGCCTGGCCCAAGATCTGTGGGAGGTCTCAGAAATTCCTCTTGCTCCCCAGGAAAAGCCTGGCCCCGCAGACCCCTCCAGGCAGATGGGCCTGCAGGCATCTCCCCCATCCTAAGAAGGCCCATAAAGCTGGGCTGAAGCGGCTCCTCCTGCCCTGCGCTCTTTCCTGCCCCCTGTGTCTGCGGACAGTGAGAGGGCAGGAGAGGGCATTATGCCACTCCGCTCCCCAGCTGAAGCCAGGCTCAGGGTGGGCTCAGCCCCAGTTCTCTGCAGGCTGAAAGAGGCTCCTTTCCTTCCCACAACAATTAGGAGAGAGGTCTGGATTGGCATCAACCCAGTCTCATTCCTTCTGCTCCCCCAAAACTCTTGGAGGGTGTCTTGTTTGGCCTCTGTCAAAACAGCCTTGGAAAAGCAGCTCCAAGTCCCCCCCGCTCCCCATCTCTGTCCCTATAGCACCCACGCCTCTTCTTCCTCCTGCTGGTACCAGCCAGAGCTCCTCCGGACTCCACACAGCCCTATGGGGTGGGAGGGGCCAGTGTGGAGCTCACGCCTTGGGAAGGCTCATCCTGCATGTCTCCTTGTGTCCATTGTTCTGCCCTCGACACAAGGCTGGGGATTGTGTTCACACAAGGGCCTCTTTCTGTCATCTTCTCCACCAACACCCCCCTCCAAACCATTATGTAAGCTTAGTGGGCTACTCTAGAGGCTGGTGGAAGGCAAGAGACCGGCCAAGAGAGAACGCCCGGGGGCAGAGAAGGGCCCCCAACCTATCCAAAGTCTGGCAGTCGGCCACAAACTCTCCCGGTTTGGGTCCCAACTAACAACGGGAAATGTATTTAATTGTATTCATTATTTATGTATTTAAAACATTTGTACTTTACAAGATATATAAAATGTGAGGAATACAGGAATGGTGAGAATTGAAAGCCAGTGCTGGCCAAAAGGAAATGGGGGCTGGGTGGTTTTGGGCCAGTCCCTCTCGCTCAGCCCAACCCACCTCGCAGGGTAGTGGTGGCGTGGAATAGGAGGAGGAGGAAGGTATGCTAGATAGACTCGCTGTCTTGAGTTATTTGTAAAAATAATGAAGCAGGATATCAATCCATCCATCCATCTATCCACCCATCCATCTCATGCTGGGAGCACATTCAGCCTTTACTTATTAGTGCTGTGATTAGTGCCGTTTTTTTGCTTGGATATTGAGTTTAGCCAGCAAGAGCAAAATAACCGAACCGCCAAAGCGTCTGTAGCCCAGCGTTCTCCCCCCCCCCCAGCGTGGCTAAGCAGAACCCCCCCCCCCGAAGGCCAGGTGATCCGGAAGATGGTCAAGCCAGCCCGGCCTCTGCTGCGCCCACAGGGCCCCCCCTCCACCCTCCCAGGGTCACAGTCTCCCTTGGGGGTGCAGGATACCGTCTTTGCATAGGGCGGCTCCCCTTGCTCCTGCCCAGGGCTCAAAGCCTCGAGGCGGGCTCCCTAGACCAATTCCCTCCAGACCAATTCCCCTCAATGCCAGAAAACAAGCAGCCCCTCCGGGGGTTCTTCATGGAGGAAGCGTTGCCTGCAGGCAGCTTCCTCCTTTGCGTGAAGGTCATCTCCATTGCAGGGACTGCAGAGGTGGGACAGGCGGGACAGGCCCCCATCTGGAACTTTCTCATGGGTGTTCAGGCTTCCAACCCCCCCCCCTTCCCAAAAGACAGCGGGAGCAGGCTCAGCCAGACAACCCCGAACGAAGCAACCACCTAGGTCTCCGGCCGGGGGCTCCTTCGTCACAGGGGCCCTGCTCTCAGGGCATTGGTGGGGCAGGATGGTGATCATGAGCCTTTTTGGCTGCATGGCGCCCATCAGATGTTGGTCCCAAGTAGGGAACCTACTGGCTTGAGGCCTCAGGCACTTGTTCCACACCCCACTTGAGGAGAACGGAGGAAGGCTGATCCCAAGAAGGGCAAAGAAAAGAGGGTCCCATTGTTCTCTGCTGATCCCCTTTCCCTCCCCAGCCCAGGCAGAGAGAAGAGAGCAGAGGACAAGGGGAGAACAAATCCCCCTTGTCCTCGTCCGTGCCACCCAGGGATCAGCACAGCTTGCAAGGCTGACCCTTGGCCCCAGCGGCTTCTGATGGGCTCATTCTTCAGGGCTGAGAAAAACACCCGGGGACAAAGAGGGAGGGGAGGAGGAGGAGGAGGAGGAATAATGGGGAAAGTGCCGGGAGGGGGGAGGGGGCAGATGCTAAGAGATGGCCAAGCAAGCGAGGGAGGACTCTTCTTGGTCTCGTGGGGGAAATCCAGCCGCCACACTACTGCCACTGGAGGCCTATTGGAGTGGGGTGGGCTTCTGCATTGTGTGGAGAGTTCTCAGGTTTACTGTTGTATTTTTTGTAATATAGATAATATTAGTGAAGTGCCTGAGCCAAAACCCCAGAGCCAAACACATCCACCACCTTCTGGTCCTCAGAATCCCAATCTGGATCCAGCTGCACGGGCGAGGTCTCCAGGTAGCTGCCCTTCTCTCACTCTGCCCTTCTGAACCTCACCTCCCTCCAATCCAGAGCAACATGCTTCTCCTTGGCTCTTCGGCCCAGATCCGGATCCCCGAAGCCCACAAACAGCAGCCAGGCTTGGGAGTTCTGAGCGAGCTCTCAGCAGGCAGGCGAGACAGGAGGCCAGTTTCTGGCCCAGGGCAGAGGGAAATACTCCGTTTTGGCCTTCGCCTGTGTCCGTCACCAATGATCGGGCATTTCTCCTCCCTGCCAGTGAAAATGCCAGAGGGAGGGCAGCGCGCAATCCCATTCAGAGGAAATGCAGAGTCCCGTGTCCTCAGGTAGATCCCAGGAGCCCTTCCAAGGCAGGGGCCCAATCCGTCGAGCCCCCCGAAGGTCAAGCCACATCTTGGTTTCAGCTTGAAAGGCAGCCTTGTCTGTGTGACATCTCGCTAGAAAGACCAAGTGGCCACCCTCTGAGTAATGGACCCCCAGGGCTGCCTGCAGCCGTTAGAAGAGGCAGCCATCAAACAGACATGTCAAGGTTTCCAGATTCTGACCAGTCCAAAATTCAGCTTCCTTGCCAGACAGGGAAAAAGCCAGTCCTTGATTTAAATCTTGCTAAATGTCAGGCAACCTGCTAATGTTCTTCCCAGCCAGAGGCGTTGCCTTCTCTCCCCCAAGAACAATAACAGCCGTGACCTTCTTCCCAGAGCAAATTCTGCTCGAAGGACTCCTTCTTTTTCAGCAAGTGTCACTTTTAAGACCAGCAGAGGAAGGAAGAAAACTAAAACACATACCTGAAACCAGGAGAAAATGATCTGAAGGTGTAGAAAGCCCCCAAATAATCAGCAGCCCCATGCTCCCAAATGCATGTCCCAGAAGAGGTGGGGACCCCCTGCCAAAACGGTGCCAGAAGAGCTGCCCCCCCCCCCGCCCCCAGGCCCCTGGTCCTAAAGTCTGGGGCTCTTTTCCAAGGGAGGTTGCCTGCCTCTTTCTTGACCTCCCGCCTGCAGGAAAAGATGGGGAGGCCAGTCTCTGGGACAATGTGGCTTTTAGTGGATGTGGCTCTGGCTAAGTTTTTGAAGTTGGTATCCCTGGATTGATGTCCCAGCTGGCGTTTCTGAAAAAAGCGTGATTGGCCTCTTTGAATGGCCCTTGGGAGAAAAGCAGGATGCAAAACTAAAAACGGTCCCTTGGGCCCTTTTTGTAAAATTGGGCAGTTTCTCTGAAAGCCCGTTCTGCTCTGTCTGCCCCACCCTCGACCCCCAGCCCCAGGGCTTGCTGTTCAGGTTGATCCAGGATCGGTGGCCCCACAGATTTGGATCCAGTCTCAGCTTCTTGACTTGATGCAGCCTCTAAAAGTTCTCTTCTCTGCACAGGGCAGAGGGCATTTGGACACAGCCGCTGGAAATGATGGGCGATCTCTCTCTCTCCCCCACACTTCTCTGCCCAGGTTTATTAGAGTGCTGTGCCAGGTGCCTGGTGGGAGCCCCCTTTGCCTCCCTGGTAGCCACGGGCCTGTGTTTCTTGGGAGTGGCCCTGTTTTGTGGCTGTGGCCACGAAGCGCTCACGGGCACTGAGCACCTGATCGAGACCTACTTTTCCAAAAACTACCAGGACTACGAGTACCTGGTGGATGTGTAAGTATTCCCCACTAGGCCTGCGTCCTCCAGGTAGGGCAGGGCAATTGGGGTCAACCAGAGGAGGGAGAGGGCTTTGCTCACAGATCCTGGACTGGTAAGGGTGGAGTGGGCATCCAAGCCCCTCCTGGAGGTCTCTAGGGCAGCCAGGGCCTACCTGGCAAGGCAGAGCTCTATAGGGCAGCAGTCAGCTTTGCCTTGGGGGGTGGGGGGTGGGGTGAGGCAGGCAGAATCCCGTGACCCAAAGCCAAGCTTTGCCAGGCTCTCCCGTCTGCCAAATGAGGGCTCCCCTGTGGCAGGCTAAGCCTTTGGGCCAAACCCAGGCTGCTGTTGGGACCAAGCGCTTTGTAAAGCCTGGCTCCTGGGGGGGCTCTGGGTGGGGGCCCTGCCCTTCTCCCCACTCCTGAATGTGGCCTTCCTTCCTAGAATCCACGATTTCCAATACGCCATTTACGGGATCGCCGGCTTCTTCTTCCTCTTCGGAGCCCTCCTCCTGGCCGAAGGCTTTTATACCACCGGCGCTGTCAGGCAGATCTTTGGCGACTACAAGACCACCATCTGTGGCAAGGGCCTCAGCGCTACGGTAACAGGGGGCCACAAGGGGAGGGGTTCCAGAGGACACCGTCAAGCTCACTCTTGGGAGCTGGTGTGTCACTGTTTGGGCAAATGGCTAGGACATCCTGACAAGGTGATCTATCCGCAGTTTGCGTCTTCTGGGGCAGGTTGGCTGGGCGTGGGCATGGTCAGACAGGCATGAGACTGCAGCCCTGGTCAGCCTGGTGGCTGGTCCCGAGAAGGCTCCAGGCACAGGCAGAGCAGCTGCCCTGGAACAGACAGTGGCATCTGAGAGAGAAAACCGCACAGGGCTGCCGTCCCCCCACCCCACCCACCCCTCCTTGCAGCCAGGTGAATGTCGCCCCTCCTAACCCCTCCCCAGCTGCCCCATTGGCTTTGCCCGCACTAACCGGCCCACTCAACTTACGGGCATCCCCTCCCCCCTTGTGCTCCCCTTTTGGCAAGGAAGACCCGGAGGATTGAGCCCCAGCTCCCTTTGCAACCCAAGGCTGAGTGCCGGGCATGGGGCCCTCGCCATGGACCTCTCCAGCTAGGGTGCCCAGTCATGCCAAATGTGTTGCAGAGAACGGGAGGGCAGAGATACCAAGCATTGATTGAGTGGCGGGGAAGGCCGAGCAATGTTTGACCTCCTTGGCCTGTGGCGCTGGGCCAGTCTCCCGCTGGAAGTCCTGGCCTTCCTTCCTCAGGGGCCCCCAAGCAAACTCCTTTCCAGGGGAGGGACAAAGGACAGCCGCACAGGTACAGGGACCTAGAGGGACTGGGGGGTGGGGGGACTGCTACGGACGAGTAGAGGGGCATTTGCCAAAGCAATGAGGGAGCCGGGGTGGACCTAGCACAGCCACAGGTCTTGCCTGGAAAGGCTCCATTGCCCTGAAAGAGCCTCCCCCGGCAGGGAAACAGAGCAAGCCAAGTGCTGTTTTCTTTCAAGATCCCTTACTTCTGCACCTCTAGGGCAAATGCTCACCCTCAGGCACACACAGGGCACCTTCTTGCACTCAGCTAAATGTCGCACACATTTCACATCCCCTCACAGACCCTCTCACCATCCCTGCCTGGAAGCACACCTAGCGGAGCATGGGAAGGCTGGCTCCCTTGGAGGTTATAAGCAGATTCCTGATACACTTGTGCATACTGGGTGTGCCTTTCTTTGAGCATCTGTCCCAGCCGGAAAGTAGGGTTGGCACCTGGGGAGGGGGGTCTCTGCACAATCAAGCACGAGCTCAGATACTGGGGGCTGTGATCTCTAGCCAACCAGTAGCATGTTCAAACAGTTAGGCCAGTTTGGTGGGGGTCACACTTTGCAAGACAAGGAGCTGTCGTCTTCCTTTCAAGAAGGCTGCAGAGATGCACCCAGGGACTGAAGTTCCAATGTGAAGGGTGAAAGTTGGTGAACTGCAGCCAGGTTCAGTGCAAAGCAGCCGCTGGAGAGGAAAGGGCAGGTGTCAGGGATGAGGGACTTGCTAGCATTCCCCGTTTTTAAAAGTGCACAACTAAGGGAGCGTCTCTGCACATAAAATGCATAGCTTTCTAAATTGCATGAGGTTAGCTCATAAATCAGATGATATGTGATCACAACCCAGTCACAACTCTGCTCCATGCTGTCAATTGCTATGGGCACAGCAGACCCCCAGCCTTTTGGGAGAAGATGACCGAGCATCATCGTAGCCAGCAATTGTGCTGAGAGGACCTGGGTGGGAGAGGAGGAGAAGAAGAGCTGTGAGCAGAGGGGCTGCAGTCCCTGGCAGTCCCATTGGGGCTGGAGGGAGGACTCCTTCCCTTTCCGGCTGGAAGAGGTGGGGAAGTGGGCTCACTGCAAATCTCCAGTCTCATGCTCTTCTGGCCAAAGGTTCCAAGCTGATCCGCGATGACCCCTGTCTGTTCTGCCTGTTTCAGTTTGTGGGTATCACTTACATCTTGGCCGTCCTTTGGCTCCTCGTCCTGGCCTGCTCTGCCGTCCCCGTCTATGTCTACTTCAGCACCTGGACCACCTGCAACTCCATTGCCAACCCCACCAAGACCTCAGCAAGCATTGGCAACCTGTGTGCTGATGCCAGAATGTATGGTGAGTAGCAAAAGCAACTTTCCTCTTGGAAACGGGAGGCATCCAACCTCCCAGAGGGCTGTGCAGGCCTGGGTGCTTCTCTGGCTCTGGTGGGCAGATGGGCCCCTCATCGGAGTGCTGGCACTGCCTGAGGAACAAGGAGAAAGTTGCCTTCGTGAGGCCGGAATGGTGATCATTTCCACATCCCGTGAAGCCTTGGTTTGCTTAACTATGGCTTGCAGAAAAGGCTGCAAATAGCAAGGTTTATAGGCCTCACTAAGCCAAAATCAAAGCACTGAATGGTTTAGTGGATTGTTAAGCCTGGACGTGGTTAGGCCTTCTGACTGCCCCCAGCCCTCTGCCCTGGCTTCTCCAGGCAGACGGAGGAGGGAGAAGCAGTCGAGCGGGGTCTTGCCTGGGTTTCATGCCAGGGGCTTCCCATATCCGCATAGTCCTGCTGGCCTGTTGAAGGTGGGCTGCTCTGTGCTCAGGGCCTCTTGTGCTCCACCCAGGTGTGCTGCCCTGGAACGCATCTCCGGGAAGGGTCTGCGGCCAAAGTCTCCTCTCCATCTGCAAGACTGCTGAGGTGAGCGTCTTCGGCTTCGCAAAGGAGTGGAGGATGGACTAGATTGTCCCAGAAAACAAAAAGAACCAGGGAGGAGGTTTCT